>NC_029788.2:93208025-93229659 GCF_000816755.2 Arachis ipaensis
ACCCTCCTTTTGCGTCTGTCACTACGCCCAGCACTCGCGAGTTTGAAGTTCGTCACAGTCATTCAATCCCAGAATCCTACTCGAAATACCACAGATAAGGTTTACACTTTCCAGATTCTCATGAATGCCGCCATCAATCTAGCTTATACCACGAAGATTCTGATTAAGAGATCCAAGAGATAATCATTCAATCGAAGATAGAACGGAAGTGGTTGTCAGGCACGCGTTCGTGGGGAAATGATGATGATTGTCACGTTCATCACATTCATGTTGAAGTGCGAATGAATATCTTAGAAGCGGAATAAGTTGAATAGAATAGAAAAACAGTAGTACTTTGCATTAATTCATGAGGAACAGCAGAGCTCCACACCTTAATCTATGGAGTGCAGAAACTCTACCATTTGAAGATACATAAGTGAAAGGTCCAGGCATGGCCGAATGGCCAGCCCCCAAAACGTGATCACCGGATCAAAAATAAAATCCAGGATCTTCTAAAGATGTCAAATACAATAGTAAAAAGTCCTATTTATACTAAACTAGTTACTAGGGTTTATAGAAGTAAGTAATTGATGCATAAATCCACTTCCGGGGCCCACTTGGTGTGTGCTTGGGCTGAGCTTGAATGTTACACATGCAGAGGCTCTTTCTGGAGTTGAACGTCAAGTTGTAACGTGTTTTTGGCGTTCAACTCTGGTTTGTGACGTGTTTCTGGCGTTTAACTCCAGACAGCAGTGTAGAACTGGCGTTCAACGCCCTTTTTCATCATCTAAACTTAGCCAAAGTATGGACTATTATATATTGCTGGAAAGCCCTGGATGTCTACTTTCCAACGCAATTGAAAGCGCGTGATTTTGAGTTTTGTAGCTCCATAAAATCCACTTTGAGTGTAGGGAGGTCAGAATCCAACAGCATCAGCAATCCTTCTTCAACCTCTGAATCTGATTTTTGCTCAAGTCCCTCAATTTCAGCCAAAAAATACCTGAAATCATAGAAAAACACAAAAACTCATAGTAAAATCTAGAAATGTAAATTTAACATAAAAACTAATAAAAACATCCCTAAAAGTAACTAGATTCTACTAAAAACATATTAAAAACAATGCCAAAAAGCGTATAAATTATCCGCTCATCACAAACCAAAGTAATGCACACTCAAGCAAAACATACAAATGCATATGATGTATGCCTTCCTTATGGTTGATGAGTCTCATCTATCGATTATATAACTAAACCCAACATGTCAGATAGCTAACCTTGGACAATTCCTCCGTGTGTGCATCGCCATGAGTCTATGCATATAATCAAAATCATTCATTAATCATCTCATTGGGGGAAATCCGAGGAGTTAAAGTGCCCGGTCACATCTTGCGACGTAGGGTCAACAGAGTATCGAGTCTTAACCTGGAGCAAGTGATGGCAAGCCACTATGTCTACCTAAGAAAACTTGTATCTCAAATAATAGAAGTGCATATGCCATTAATCATTCAATATCAATCAATCATTATCAATACAACCTTCATTCATAATAATCTTGACATTCCGTACTAACCTCAATCAATTAACATTAGTTTCACTATCATTCATACCATATTAAACTTCATATCTTTCTTCACTACCAGGTTAATTCCCTCTATAGGTTTACCCCTCTTCCTATAATTAGAAACTAGGTATCAGACCTTAGAAGGTAATTATATAGGTTTGAAAAGTTAGAGGATTGGTTAAACATTTAAAAATATCATTTTTTGCCAAAACAAGGGTTTTGCGTACGAGAGGGCATGTCGGCTTAGGCGGGATATGAAATTAGAAATCTCGCGTATGCAACCCCTGGTCCGCGTACGCGAGCTTGCAAAACGGATGAAAGTACCCATGTCGCATGTGCCCTGCTCACATACGCGAGCGTTCAAATTGAAAGGTCCGCATACGCAACACCATGCCCGCGTATGTGAGGTTACCAACTAATAAAGCAAAACCGTCGGCTTAGAATCTTTCTCAAAATAAGATTGGCGTTGCAAGTATAGTTCCAAGCCAACAAGTAATGCTCACTCAAATTTTAATCTAAAGATGTCACAATCAACACAAAATAACCGGGAGTTTTAAATCCCGGGTCGTCTTCCCTAGGAGTTGCAATAAAATGTTCTTGTTATTGGCTATGGGGGGAAATGGAGATTTGATGGCATGAGACAAGGAATGTAAATATCAAGGAATGAAACAAGTAAGGAATTAAAAGGAAAGCAATTAAAGCAATGAAAATGGAAATTAAATGGAAAAAAATTAAATGAAAGCATTTAAAGCAATAAAAATGGAATTCAATTACTGAAAAGAGCTCTTGGCAAAAAGTGGGTAATTAAGGATTCCTATCCTAGTTATGGACCATAAACATGGTAATTGTGTGGAATTAATCCCAATTAGTCAATCCTAACATCGAGGATTAGTCAAAAGGTCATAATTGATCCCAATCCATAAGTCCTAGCCAACTCTATTAATGGGAGGCTTAGAGTTAGTGGAAACCAAACCAATTAACAATCTTCACACAATGTAGAATGGACATCTACAACTTAAGTTCACCCAAACACCCAATTTCCCAACCAAGAGTATGAAAAACTAGGCAAAAAACCCAACCAAGTATTTTATCAAATACTTGGTAGGCATGAAAAGAAAGCATGATAAAATAACAAAAGATATAAATTCTATAACTACCAAAAGTAAGGAAAGTAAGATAATAACTCAATTCAACAATAAAAGAGCATGAAACATAAATTGCATTAAATGGAAATCAAAATAACAAGAGTGTAAATACATAAAAGTGGCAAAAATAGAAAAAATGACAAGATAAACTAAGAAAATTAAAACAATAAAGCCAAAAAAGGTCGAAGAAGCTTGATGGAAACAAGAATTAAAAAGAGAAATTGCAAAGAAATTAAACTAAGAAACCCTAGTTCTAAAGAGAAGGGGGAGCTTCTCTCTCTAGAAAATGACCTACATGATGATAAACTAACTCTAATTGCTCCCCCTCTCACATGGAAAGAGGGCCCTTTGATATAGCACTCAATCAGCTTCAGGAAGTCCAAAACTGGGCTCTGGAGGCCCAAAAATTGCCCCCAGCAATTTGCAATAAATGAGTCATGCGCTGAGACTTGTGCATACGCACAGGTGTGTGCGTACGCACTTGCTGATTTTCTTCTTGTGCGTGGGCACGGGTGCTGATTTTGACCCTTGTGCGTGGGCACAGAAGGTGTGCGTGGGCATGGGCTGAATTCTTCATGTTTTCTCCTTTGATTTTTTCATGTTTTCTCCCAATTCCATACTTCTCTTCCACTTTCATCAAGCCATTCCTATCTTATACATCTAAAATCACTCACAAACAACATCAAGGTATCGAATGGAATGTAAATAGAATAAAATTGACTAAATTAAGCACAAAAGAGTATGTTTTCACAATTAGGGTCAATTTAGGAAGAGAACACAAAAGTATGCTATTTGGATGAATAAATGTGGGTTTATATGATGAAATCTACTCAAATCAATCTAAAATTTATCGTCAAATATGGACTCATCACTAACACAGGGGGAATTTTTGCGTCGCGTGCAAGGATCTGCGTACGCATGCACTCTTTTTCTTTCAAAACTGCTAAGTTTGCAGAAAACCAGATTTTTGCACCAAACTTCAAATATGGATAACTTTTTTGTTTTAAATTATTTTTCATTCGTTATTCGAATGGCATAAACTTCACGGATCCAATTTTCATTTGAAATAAGTTTCACGAAATTTGGGATTCTGGAAGCTGAGTTATGGCCCACCGAATTTGGTCAAAAATAATTTTTTTTACCAAAAACACCAAAACTTCTATTCTTTCCAAATTCTCAATTTTTAAAGCAAAGTCTTATAACCAAAATAGCACCAAAAGTTTCCAAATCATGCACACGTACCTTCCAACCACTTCGGCTCATACCAATACCCATTTTTTCTTCAATTATTCAACAATTTCATATATATATATTCAACAATTCCTCAAGTAAATAAACAACAACTATATTCATATAAATTAATCTCATACCACAACATGTTAACATACAAATTCATTCAATTCATTTAACAATTTCCAACAATCATCACTAATCCTTAAAAATTCACATAATTCAACCTATCCTATAGTCAACTAGCCTACGTTACGTTACACATTATCCACGAGAAACTAAAACAGTATCTTGGCCGATTCCTCACTAAGCTTGGAACACCTCAAAATCCTCAATTCAGAAGCTCCAAGACTCCACCAAATGGATTTCCAGCTCCTAATACTCAAACTCAAGCCTCCAACTTCATCAATTCGGTTCCAATTCACATATATATACCACCTAATTTCGCATCATTACATACACATTCACAAATTTAATATCTAACCTCATACAATTAAAGAATTCACATGAGTTTTGAGTTCCATACCATTACCCATCAACAATTAGGCAAAACTCAACAATTTTTCGTTGCTAGAGTTCACCTAAACCATCAAAATTACATAATATCTCAATACCAATGATTCAAAATTTCAAAATTGAAGAGGGTGAAGAACTGGGTGAGAAATGAAATTTTTTTACCACTTTGTTCAAATAGATTTGTAGAGCTCGGCGTGGTGGTCGCGTGGCCACAGACGGTGCAGTGTTTGGAACTCCAAATTGAGAGATATTAAAGTTTGAATCAACTCAACCATCCATAATCCCAATTACACTACTCAATACCATCAAATTCCTTACTCATCAACATCCAAAACCATCATAAATAATCTTTAACCAACATCAAACATCAACAACTACTTCAAAATCCTCATCACTTAACCTCAACATTATCAATCATGATCCATATTCATATTACCACACTCAACATACACACTCACCAACATCAACCAACATTACAATTATAATTAGTACCAATAAAATTAATATTCCCCATCAACCTTCACAATCATTAAATACCAACAACACCATTATTCATCATCAATCCTTAAATACCAACAACCTCATCAACAAAACTAATCATCAATACTCATTAACACCACAATTTCCAATAATCATCCTCAACCACAATAATCCAATACAACCCACAATTATCATTAATTCACATATAAATATTCATACACCGACAACATTCAATCCTATCTTAGGGTCAACTAACTTAAGTGTCTATGAACATTACATATTACATAAAGGAAACCGAAACTATACCTTGGCCGATTCCCAAAATGTTCCAAACATCAAAATGAAGCCACCAAGTTTGCTCCAAAGCCTCAATCAACTCCAACAAACACCAAAACTCAATCTAATATCACATATACATACCAACATCAAAACCTAAGATACATAAAATAACTAAACACAAGGGTTTAGTGAAACCTTATCTTATCCAACGTAATTAGGGGTAAAATCCAATATTTACCCGCTACTAGAGATCACCTAAACAAGCAAAACCACAAAACTTGTTCAAAATCTAAACCCAAAACGTGCAGATTTCTAGGGCTGGAAACTGGGATATAAAGAGAGAAATTTTACCATATTATCTTAGATAGAAATGTAGAGCACAACGAGAGCTTCGCGTGGCCACAAACGGCTCGTCAATCGAAGCTCCGGATCAAAAGTTATGGCTCCCGGAAGGTGGAAGTGAATAGTGTCATCCCTCTTCTCCTCTCCCCTCTCAAAACCGCGGTCCCCTCCCCTTTAGGGTTGGAAAATGAGCTCAAAGCTCATTAAATGAGCTTATATATGTTGGGCATTGGGCCCGGTTTGGGCTCGATTCAACCGATTTGGCCGTTGGCCCGTTTTTGGGACAAAATTTTTAAAATTAGTGTCGAAATTTATATTTTAAATATTTCTTTCTCTCTAAATTATAAAAATTTAATTTCGTAATTTCTTTGAATAATGATTAATTTATTGACTAATTATTTATTAATTTTGTGGGGTTTACATATTTCTCCTTTTCTGTTGCCGCCGTCGCCGCTAAAATGGCCATTGCTGTTCTCCAAACCTACCATCACTCTAATTTCGTTCCTCTGCATTCCATTAGAAATGAAACAAAGACACAGCTAAACCTTCTTATTTCTGTGATGTTCTCTACTTTTTTTTCAAATAAAAAATAATAATATCGCTAATTCCAAGCTTCTTCGAAATAGGCCTAGAACCAAAATCTTTGACCACCGCCATCACCAACACCCGCATCAACTGGAAGGAGATATCTAAGGTGAACGTTTTCAAGGCTAACCTTCCAGGAATCGAGAAAGAGGAAGTGAAAGTTGAGATCGAGGAAAGGAGGGTACTTCAGATTAGAGGCGAGAGGAGCAAGGTGAAGGAGAAAATTAACGGAGATATGATTTTATAGAGATGGAGAAAGGGTTATAGAGGTGAGGGTAAAATGGTCAAAAATATTGTTTTAATAACAATTTTAACATTGAGGACCATTTTAAATAAGAAAAAAGGCTAAGGACAATTTTGATTTTGACCCCAGACTATAGGCTATATTTGGATCTTGTACCTAAGACAAAAATATAGAGACAAAGATACAAAGACAGAGAGACAAAGACAGTCTCTAATATTTTTATGCTTCTATATTATGTTTGGAAGCAATGTACAAAAACTTGTCAAATGCCTTTATTTTGTGTTTAGAAAGATAGATACAGTTAACTAAATACATAACAAAAGACATTATATACGCTTTTGACTTTTTAAAAAAAAACTGAAATATTTTTCGTAATAAATAAAATCCTTTCATGTATCCTCTTAATCATTTTCAATCAAATTCCAGATAGTTCAAAATTTTAACTTCTTCACTTTACATTCATACTCTTCCTTCATCTTTCTAACCCTTCATTTTCTTTACTCCACCTTCATACTCCTCTTTCGTCTTCTTTGCCGTTTCATCTTCTTTACTCTTGCTTTTCCAGTTAAGACACCAATAAGCATGAAAGGGAGGCTAGCTTTAGGGACGACGAAGCTAAGATAACACAGACGATAACCAAGTAGCAGGAGGTTGTCATGACAGCAAGGTAAATATTGATTTTTTGTTGAAGAAGAAGAAGGAAGAGGAAGAGGAAGAGGAAGAAGAAGGAATGAAACTAGATTGGATAAGAAGAAGAAGAAGAAGAAGAAGAAGAAGAAGAAGAAGAAGAGGAAGAGGAAGAGGAAGAGGAAGAGAAAGAAGGAATGGCACCAGATTGGACAACCTTCTCTTCTTCTTTGTTGGTTGCACAGTTGCAGAATGAAGGAGAAGATGAAGCTAGGGATTTGATAAAGGAAGGACAAGCTCTGGTATTTTCAAAATATATTAAGGGAAAAGAAGGAAAAAAAATCATTATAATGGTTTCCAAATCCCGTGTTTCCATATGTCCCAAGTAGAGGCTGATATAGAAATTTAACTAAGAGACATGTACAAAGATGTGTATTTTGTTCCTGTATCATAACCAACCATATTACAAAATATGGTATTGCCCTTTATCTCTATCTCTGTAGTGCATCCAAAGTCCAAACATAGCCTTAGAGACAAAAATAGTACTTATCTCTTATTTAAAACTTTCATACACGCGCTGCAGTGTGATCGCATAGAAGATGATATAAAAAATTAAATATGAATTCTTATTATATATATTAAGTTTTATATATTATTTAAAAATGATATAATTTAACTTTTCACAAATGATGAATGCGAATATTTTTTAAACTTTGAAAAATGGAGTTTGAACCAAGGTTAGTTTCTATAATTCAAAATAATTATGGTTTTTTTTATAACGGTGGAGATTTTTCTATTTTAATCTCAGAAATCTTATTAAGGGTATTGATATCAATACCAATCCTAGTTTTTTAGATTTCTAATACTCTTATATTATTTAATCTTAATGTAGTTGTATTCTTTAACACTTAGATTATAGAATTCGGTCTTTATTACTCTTTAAACTCTCTATTTCTTTCTCAATTAGATTAGCTAATATGGTATCAAGAGCTACTTCTTAAACCTTCTTTCCTTTGTATTTTTTCACCCTTTTCGATCCTTGATTAAAGCTTTTGCTCACACAACAATGGTGTTACTTCTCTCTAGTTCATCGTCAACCAAACCAGCATTAGTTCCTATTCTAGATAAGCTCGATGATAATACCTACAATACCTGGAAGTATCAGGCATAGCTTACGATCTAAACTCTTGGCATGGAAGATCATCTTGATGCATCAAAAGTACCTTCTCAATTTGAATAAAGATCCAAGAAGGTTCTAAATCCACGACCAAAACACGCACAGATTTAACCACCACAATTGATGAGACTTCTACAACAAGCTTAGCTCTAACACTATTAAAGAATCAACAGAATGTCAAGAATGGTGCTAGAACGACTTGGCTCTCACAACTTGTCTTGTTGCTTCCATGTCCACCACCTTCAAGAATAAAATTTCTTACTACACCATATTTTCTAATACTTGGAACATAACCATGAATTACTTCTCTGTAACTTCTGCAATCTATGTCCAAAGCATTAAGTTCCAACTCAAGTCAGTGAAAAAAATGGCTCAATCTCTTATTACCTGGCCAAGATTATAAATTAGTCAGTATCACCTACAATTGGAAACAAATTACAAAATCATGATCATGTTCAATCGATCCTAGATGTTTGCCAGAGGATTATAGTGGATACATTACTTCTGTTGTGACCAGATTAGTGACGAACTCATTTCTGGCAGTAAAGAAATTCACAAATGTAATCGCGTTGTAAGTATAGTTTCTAAACCAACAGAAAATCCTTTCGTACAAAATTTTGGTTGTCACAACTAACAAAACCCAATAAAATTTATAACCGAAGTATTTAAACCTCGTGTCGTCTTCTCAAGGAATCGCAGGGAAGTATGATTTATTATTGGTTATGAAAAAAGCTGTATTTTTGGGTTTTTGAAATAGGGAACAAGTAATTTAAATGGCAAGAAAGATAAATTAATAATTATAAAAATCTCTTGCAAGGTATAAGAACTGGAAATTCCATCCTAGTTATCCTTTTCAGGTGTGATGAGAATTGTTATTGCTCCCACTTAGTTAACCCTTACTAAATAAAGGAAAGTCAAGTGGACCAATCAATTTGATCATCAAGTCCTAGTCAACTCCTGTGGAAAGACTAGCTTTAGAGCGATCCAAATCAATCAACAATTCCTAATTTTCAATTAACTGCAGAGTTTGATAACTCAAGTGTTACCAATTACTTAACAAAAGCAAAAAGGGAGAAAATCTACTCGAATAAAAATGCCTTCAGATTGGAAGCATCAGTAACATAAATAAAGAAAGAAATATTAAATCTGAAATACCTCAAATTATATTAAATAAATAAATCAACTCTAACATGAAGTTCATAAGCCAAATTGAAAAGATAAATAACAATTAAAGTAATAGAATAAATAAAAGTAGAAAATAAATTAAAGGAACATTGAACCTGGAATGAAGAGAAGTAGCCTAATCATAATAGAAATCCTAAATCCTAATCCTAATCCTAAATCCTAAGAGAGAGGAGAGAGCTTCTCTCTCTAAAAGCTACATCTAAACCTAAAATTATGTGAATGAAAGTTGTGTCTTGTTGTATTTTTGAATGAATGGACTCCCCCTACTTTATAGCCTCTAATCTATGTTTTTTGGGCCAAAAACTGGGTCAAAAATAGCCCAAAAATCACCCCCAGCAATTTCTGGTACGTACAGGTCGCTGCAAAGTCACGCGGAAGCGTCGTCTATGCGTTAGCGTGGATTGGGTTTTTGCCAGGTCATGCGTCCGCGTGTTCCACGCATGCGCGTCCTCTGGATTTGGTGCAGTTATGGCAAATTATATATGGTTGTGAAGCCTCGGACATTAGCTTTCCAACGCAATTAAAACCGCATCATTTGAACCTCTGTAGCTTAAGTTATGATCGATTTAGTACTAAGAGGTCAGGCTGGACAGCTTTAGCAGTTCCTTCAGTATCTTGTATTCCTTCCATTTTTGCATGCTTCCTTTCCATCCTCTAAGCCATTCCTGCCCGGTAATCTCTGAAAACACTTAACACACATATCATGGCATCGAATGGTAATAAGAGAGGATTAAACAAAGCAAATTTAAGACCAAAAAAACATGTTTTCAATCATAGCACAAAATCAGGAAGGAAAATGTAAAACCATGCAGTTTATATGAATAAGTGAGTAAAGAATTGATATAAACCACTCAATTGAGCATAAGATAAACATAAAATAGTGGTTTATCAATCTCTCCACACTTAAATATTAGCATGTCCTCATGCTAAGCTCAAGAGAAGCTATAAGAGTGAAGAGGAATGGTAGAATGTATGAAATGCAACCTATCTATATGAATGCAACTATATGCAAAATGTTTCTACCTACTTGGTTAAAAGTAAACAAATCTTTCAAGAACAAATATGAACTAGATTTCACTAATTCAAATCGTAAAATAAAGTACAAGTAAACTTGCAGAAGAAAATAGCTTATGAAAGTCAGGAACAAAGAATCAAGCATCGAACCCTCACCGGAAGTGTATACACTTTAATCACTCAAGTGTTTAAGGTTCGACTCTCTCAATTCTCTACTAATCTTGCTTTCTAAGGCTTTATCTTCATCTAACAATCAACAGAAATTTAATGCACAAATACACATATCAAGAGGTCTTTTAAGGGTTGTAATAGGGTTAGGGTCAAGGTAGGATTGTATTTGGCCAAGTGGACTAAAATCTGAATCCTTAATTAACTTAAACTTTCCACTTAACTTTAGACAACTCATGTAATCATAATACCACATCTAACTATCCATTAGCCATGTTTTCCACATATTCATGCATCCTAATTTCAAGTACAGTACATATGCATTGCTTTCACCATTTACTTTGGGGCATTTTGTCCCCTTTTACTTATTTGCTCTTTTTCTTTTCTTTTTCTCCTTTATTTTTCTTTTTTTTTTCTTTTTTTTTTCATCATTTTTTTTAAATCATAATTTTTCTTTCTTTTGCTTTTCTCAAGGCATATGATTAAGGTATTGAATGCATGAACATATTCTCAACATTCTTTCACATTTTCAGAAAATTCTAACATACTCAATTCTCAAACCAAATGTTTCCAAACCCACTTTTCCCACACTTAAATCATGAGCACTCTCAGTAGTCTAAACTAACCAAGGATTCAAATTTAAGGACATTATTGTTTTCTGCTTAGAGTTAATGATGTGCTAAAGTAAAGAACAAAGGGGTAAAATAGGCTCAAAATAGGTTTGCAAAGGATAATGAAAGGTTAAGGCCATATGGGTATGTAAGCTTAGTGAAACAAGGCCTCAATCATATAAGTACATGCATACATCAAACCATGGAAATATAGAATTAAGCAAGACAAAGATCACAATTTTAGAGAGAAAAACACACACCAAAAATAAAATATTGGTTGATAAAATGCAACCAATTCAAATAAGCTCAAAATCTCACTGGTTTTGTGTGTTCGAGCTCTAAACCATGTTCCAAAATAAAATTTCTTCAAACAAGTTTAACAAAAAAATTTATTCAAATTAGTGAAATACTCTAAAAAGTTTCTTGAAAAAGAAAATATTACTTTAACCAAGTGGTGGTAAAATATGCACAAAATCAAACAAATATGCAATCAAACATGCAAATGCAACAACTAACTACAAAGAAAATAAAACATTGGTGTTGAGTGGTGCACGAATTGTAAATCACACTTTTTACAACTCGTACCACTAACCAGCAAGTGCACTGGGTCGTCCAAGTAATACCTTACGTGAGTAAGGGTCGATCCCATGGAGATTGTTAGCTTGAAGCAATCTATGGTTATCTTGTAACTCTTAGTCAGGAAAACAATAAAATGATTCACTTATCAAATTTGATTGCAAGGAATAAAAGGGCAGAACACAAATTATACTTGTATGCAATGATGGAGAATATGTTGGAGTTTTGGAGATGCTTTGTCTTCTGAAATTCTGCTTTCCTCTGTTTTCTGATTCACGCACGCACGTCCTCCTATGGCAAGCTGTGTGTTGGTGGATCACCGTTGTCAATGGCTACCATCTATCCTTCCAGTGAAAAGGGTCCAGATGCGCTGTCACCGCACGGCTAATCATCTGCAGGTTCTCAATCGTACCGGAATAGGATTTACTATCCTTTTGTGTCTGTCACTACCCCCAGCACTCGTGAGTTTGAAGCTCGTCACAGTCATTCAATCCCTGAATCCTACTCGGAATACCACAGACAAGGTTTAGACTTTTCGGATTTTCTTGAATGCTGCCATCAATCTAGCTTATACCACGAAGATTATGATTAAGAGATCTAAGAGATATTCATTCATTCTACGGTGGAACGTAAGTGGTTGTCAGGCACGCGTTCGTGGAGGAATGATGATGATTATCACGTTCATCACATTCATATTGAAGTGCGAATGGATATCTTAGATAGGAACACGCATGTTTGAATGGAAAACAGAAATACTTGCATTAATTCATCGAGACACAGCAGAGCTCCTCACCCCTAACAATGGAGTTTAGAGACTCATGCCGTCAAAAGGTACAAAGTTCAGATCTAAAATGTCATGAGATACAAAATAAATCTCTAAAAGTTGTTTAAATACTAAACTAGAAACCTAGGTTTACAGAAAATGAGTAAACTATGATAGATGGTGCAGAAATCCACTTCTGGGGCCCACTTGGTGTGTGATGGGGCTGAGACTTAAGCTTCTCATGTGCATGGGCTGTTTTGGGCATTCAACGCCAGGTTGTAACCTGTTTCTAGCGTTGAACTCCAACTTGTAACTTGTTTCTGGCGCTGGACGCCAGATTGCAACATGGAACTGGCGTTGAACACCAGTTTACGTCATCTATCATTGAGCAAAGTATGGACTATTATATATTGCTGGAAAGACCTGGATGTCTACTTTCCAACTCAATTGGAAGCGCGCCATTTGGACTCCTGTAGCTCCCGAAATTCCATTCCGAGTGCAGAGAGGTCAGAATCCAACAGCATTAGCAGTCCTTTTTCAGCCTGAATCAGATTTTTGCTCAGCTCCCTCAATTTCAGCCAGAAAATACCTGAAATTACAGAAAAAAACACAAACTCATAGGAAAGTCCAGAAATATGAATTTTGCCTAGAAACTAATGAAAATAAACTAAAAACTAACTAAAACATACTAAAAACTATATGAAATTAACCCCAAAAAGCGTATAAAATATCCGCTCATCACAACACCAAACTTAAACTGTTGCTTGTCCTCAAGCAAATAGATAAATAAAATAGAATACAAATAATTTAAGAAGCAATAATATCTCAGAATTTTTGAGTGAAGCTCAGATTCTAATTAGATGAGCGGGACTAGTAGCTTTTTGCTTCTGAACAGTTTTGGCATCTCACTTTATCCATTGAAGCCCAGAGTGATTGGCATCTATAGGAACTCAGAATTCAGATAGTGATATTGATTCTCCAAGTTCAGTATGTTGATTCTTGAACACAGCTACTTTATGAGTTTTGGCCGTGGTCCTAAGCACTTTGTTTTCCAGTATTACCACCGGATACATAAATGCCACGGACACATAATTGGGTGAACCTTTTCAGATTGTGACCCAGCTTTGCTAAAGTCCCCAATTAGAGGTGTCTAGGGTTCTTAAGCACACTCTTCTTTTTTCTTTGGACCTTGACTTTAACCGCTCAGTCTCAAGTTTTCACTTGACACCTTCATGCCACAAGCACATGGTTAAGGACAGCTTGGTTTAGCCGCTTAGGCCAGGATTTTTTTCCTTTAGGCCCTCCTATCCACTGATGCTCAAAGCCTTGGGGTCTTTTTTATTACCCTTGCCTTTTGGTTTTAAGGGCTATTGGCTTTTTGCTCTTGCCTTTTGGTTTTAAGAGCTTTGGCTTTTTCTGCTTGCTTTTTCTTTTTCTTTCTCTATTTTTTTTTTCTGCAAGCTTTTGTATTCATTGCTTTTTCTTGCTTCAAGAATCATTTTTATGATTTTTCAGATTACCAATAACATGTCTCATGTTCATCATTCTTTCAAGAGCCAACATATTTAACAGTCTTAAACAACAAATTCAAAAGACATATGCACTGTTCAAGCATTCATTCAGAAAACAAAAAGTATTACCACCACATAAAGTGGATTTATGCATCAATTACTTACTCATGTAAACCCTAGTAGCTAGTTTATTATAAATAGGACCTTTTACTATTGTATTTGGCATCCTGGATCCTGGATTGTATTTTGATCCTGTGATCATGTTTTGAGGGCTGGCCATATCGGCCATGCCTGGACCTTCACTTATGTATTTTCATACGGTAGAGTTTCTACACTCCATAGATTAAGGTGTGAAGCTCTGCTGTTCCTCAAAGATTCCATCCTTACTCCAGCGTCCTTGTAGAGCATAGAAATCAAGCTTGGATAAGCCAACCTGGCATCTTTGGAATTTTTGTTTGCAATTTTGTAAAATTCAGTTGAAATCAGTTGATGAACCTCCACTTCTTTTCCCATCATGATGCAATGGATCATCACTGCTCTTCTAATAATGACTTCAGAATGGTTGCTAGTGGGCAGTAGAGAATGCCCAATGAAGTCCAGTCATCCTCTGGCGACTGGTTTGAGATCTTCTCTTTTGAGTTGATTTGGGACACCCTTCGTGCTGGTGGTCCACCTGGCTCCAGGGATACATATATCCTCTAGAATCTTATCCAGGCCCTTGTCTGTTCTCATCATTCTCCTATTGAAGGAGTCTGGATCATCTTTCAGCTGAGGTAGCTTTAAGATCTCCCTGATCTTGTCAGGGTGGGTATGAACAATCTTTCCTCTGACCAAGGTCCGATAGTCATAGACAGCAGATCCAGATAGTCTTTGCTTGTCTATTTGCCACATATTAGCATAGAACTCCTGGACCATATTCCTTCCCACTTTCGTTTTAGGATTAGCTAGGATCTCCCAGTTCCTGATTCGAATTTGCTCCTGGATCTCCGGATATTCGTCTTCTTTCAGATCGAATCTAACTTCCGGGATCACTGATCTTAGACCCATTATTTTATAATAATGGTCTGAATGTTCTTTAGTTAAGAACTTCCCTTGATTCCAAAGTGGTTTTGGAACACTCTCTTTCTTGCCTCTTGGAGTGGGTTGTTTTCCTTTATGAGCCATGATCTCAGTGGGTATGGTTTAGTGATCACGGATAAACACACCAAACTTAGAGGTTTGCTTGTCCTCAAGCAAAAGAAAATAAAGGAGAGGGATAGAAGGAGAGCTAGTGTAGGATGGTGGATGAGAGGAAGGAGGCCGAATGGGTTTTTAAAAGGGAGGGGGTTTTCGAAAATAGGGAGAAAGATAAGATAGAAGATATGATTTTAAAAAATAAGTATGATAAGAAAAGATATAATTTAAAATTGAAAAGATATGAAAGATATTTGAAAAAGATAAAATTGGATTTTTGAAAAAGATAATATGGAGATTTGAAAAAGATATTTATTAGTTGAAAAGATTTTTGAATGAAAAGAGATAGATTTGTGATGAGCGGATAATTTATACGCTTTTTGGCATTGTTTTTAGTATGTTTTTAGTAGGATCTAGTTACTTTTAGGGATATTTTCATTAGTTTTTATGTTAAAGATTTGCAAGGTAGCCATAGCTTGCTTCATACCAACAATCTCCGTGGGATTCGACCCTTACTCACGTAAGGTATTACTTGGACGACCCAGTGCACTTGCTGGTTAGTTGTATCGAAGTTGTGAACCATGGTATTGGCACCATGTTCTTGGCGCCATTGCCAGGGAAAGAAAGAGCCATGAATTTTACATAATTAAAGTGTAATCACGATTACGCGTACCAAGTTGCTCACGTTGCCAGGGATTGTTCGAGCCTGGACATCACAATTTCGTGCACCAAGTTTTTGGCGCCGTTGCCGGGGACTTAATTGTTCCTGTTTGGTGCCAAGAATCGTCTGAGATCCCAATCCCGGCAACAACACCAAGTTTTTGGCGCCGTTGCCGGGGATTGTTCGAGTTTGGACAACTGACGGTTCATCCTATTGCTCAGATTAGGTAATTTTCTTTTTATTTTATTTTCAAAAATTTTTCAAAAAAATATTTCTAAAATTTTCTCATCTGTTTTCGAAAAAAAATGTTTTCAAAAAAATATATTTTTCTTCAGAATTTTTAAGAATGAATTCTAGTGTTTCATGATGATTTGTTGAATCCTGGCTGGCTGTAAGCCATGTCTAATCTTTTGGACTGGGGTTTCAACTTACCATCACAAAAGAAGAGATTCTCACACACTTAGTTGCTCTATACTTGAAAAGTATCCATATTTGCTGAAGCTTGGCTGGCCATTGGCCATGTCTAGTGTTTTGGACTGGAGCTTTCATTGAAAGCTTGGCTGGCTAGTGAGCCATGTCTAATTCCTGGACTGAAGCTTTAGACTAACATGGCAAGATTCCTGGAATTCATATTAAAAATTTTGGAATCCTTATTTTCCTTTTTCAATTAATTTTCGAAAAATCCAAAAAAATTAGAAAATCATAAAAATCAAAAATATTTTTGTGTTTCTTGTTTGAGTCTTGAGTCATATCATAAGTTTGGTGTCAATTGCATATGCATCTTGCATTTTTCGAAAATTCATGCATTCATTGTGTTCTTCATGATCTTCAAGTTGTTCTTGGTAAGTCTTCTTGTTTGATCTTGATGATTTTTTGTTTTGTGTTGTTTGGTGTTTTTCATATGCATTTTTGAATTCTTAGTGTCTAAGCATTAAAGAATTCTAAGTTTGGTGTCTAGTCAAATCAAATTTTCAATTTGAAAATCTTATCTTTTTCAAAATCTTTTTCAAAAATCAAATCTTTTTCAAAATTCTTAGTTATTTTCGAAAATTCCAAAAATATTTTTCAAAAATCTTTTTCTTATTTTTATATCAAATTTTCGAAAATAACATAATCAATTAATGTTTTGATTCAAAAATTTGAAGTTTGTTACTTGCTTGTTAAGGAAGATTCAAACTTTAAGTTCTAGAATCATATCTTGTGATTTCTTATGAATCAAGTCATTAATTGAGATTTTAAAAATCAAATATTTTTCAAAACTAATTTCTAAAATATCTTCATATCTTACCTTTTTCAAAAAGTTGGTTTCAAAATATCTTTTCTAACCTCCTAACTTCTTATCTTTTCAAAATTTGTTTCAACTAACTAACTAACTTTTTGTTTGTTTCTTAACTTTTTCAAAATCACCTAACTAACTCTCTCTCTCTAATTTTTGAAAATATCTCCCCCCTTTTTCAAAAATTTCTTTTTAATTAACTAATTATTTTTTATTTAAATTTTTTGAAAAAAATACTAACCTTTTTCAAAAACTATTTTCGAAAATCACTAACTCTTTTTCAAAAATTATTTTCGAAAATTCTCTCTCTCATCTCCTTCTATTTATTTATTCATTCACTAACATCTCATCTCACATCTTTGCCATCCTCACAGTTGTGTTTCTTTCTTTACATCATACTCTTTGTCTCCCTCTTTTCTTCCACTCACAAAGGGATCCCTATACTGTGGTATAAAGGATCCATATTATTATTATTATCATTTTTCTGGCCATTCTTCTTTGTCATATGAGCAGGAGCAAGGATAAGAACATTCTTGTGGAAGCAGATCCAGAACCTGAAAGGACTCTGAAGAGAAAATTAAGAGAAGCTAAATTACAACAATCCAGAGATAACCTTTCAGAAATTTTCGAACAGGAAACAGGTTTAACAATAATAAACCTTTTCCATCATCCACTCAGCAACAGACAGAGAACTCTGAACAAAATAATTCTAATCTGGCAAACTTAGTCTCTGATCTGTCTAAGGCCACTGTAAGTTTCATGAATGAAACTAGATCTTCCATTAGAAATTTGGAAGCACAAGTGGGCCAGCTGAGTAAAAGGATCACTCAAATCCCTCCCAGTACTCTCCCAAGCAATACAGAAGAGAACCCAAAAGAAGAGTGCAAGGCCATTGACATAAGCACCATGGCCGAACCTACAAGGGGAGTGGAGGACGTGAATCCCAAGGAGGAAGACCTCCTGGGACATCCAGTGATCAATAAGGAGCTTCCCTCTGAGGAACAAAAGGACTCTGAGGCTCATCTAGAGACCATAGAGATTCCATTGAACCTCCTTATGCCCTTCATGAGCTCTGATGAGTATTCCTCTTCTGAAGAGAATGAGGATGTTACTGAAGAGCAAACTGCCAAGTTTCTTGGTGCAATCATGAAGCTGAATGCCAAATTATTTGGCATTGATACTTGGGAAGTTGATGGAGATCCGACATGAAATTCAAAGAAGAGGTTGGGAAGTTCTAACAAATCCCATCCAACAAGTCGGCATCCTAATGGTTCAAGAGTTCTATGCCAATGCATCGATCACCAAGAACCATGATCAAAGTAAGAACCCGGATCCAAAAAACTATGTTACAATGGTTCGGGGGAAATACTTAGATTTTAGTCCGGAAAATGTGAGGTTGGCGTTCAACTTACCAAACATGGAAGAGAACGCACGCCCCTACACAAGGAGAGTCAACTTTGATCAAAGGTTGGACCAAGTCCTTATGGACATATGTGTAGAAGGAGCTCAATGGAAGATTGACTCCAAAGGTAAGCCGGTTCAACTGAGAAGATTGGACCTCAAGCCTGTGGCTAGAGGATGGTTGGAGTTCATTCAATGCTCAATCATTCCCACTAGCAACCGGTCTGAAGTTACTATAGACCGGGCCATCATGATCCATAGCATCATGATTGGAGAAGAGGTGGAAGTTCATGAGATTATACCTCAAGAACTCTACAAGGTGGCTGACAAGTCATCCACCATGGCAAGGTTAGCCTTTCCTCACCTCATTTGCCACCTATGCAATTCGGCTGGGATTGACATAGAGGGAGATATCCTCATTAAAGAGGACAAGCCCATCACTAAGAAGAAGATGGAGCAAGCAAGAGAGCCCATTCATGGAGCTCAAGAGGCGCAAGAAGCTCATTTCCATGAGATCCTGGAAATGCCTCAAATGCACTTTCCTCCACAAAATTATTGGGAGCAAATCAACACCTCCCTAGGAGAATTGAGTTCCAATATGGGACAGCTAAGGGTGGAACATCAAAAGCACTCCATCATGCTCCATGAAATAAGAGAAGATCAAAAAGCAACGAGGGAGGAGCAACAAAGACAAGGAAGAGACATAGAAGAGCTCAAGGACATTCTACCCCTTTTTTGGCGTTAAACGCTAGAACTGGCATAAAAGTTGGAGTTAAACGCCCAAACTGGCACAAAAGCTGGAGTTCAACGCCAGGAATAGCCTATGCACGTAAAAGCTTCAGTACTTAGCCCAAACACACACCAAGTGGGCCCCGAAAGTGGATTTATGCATCAATTACTTACTCATGTAAACCCTAGTAGCTAGTTTATTATAAATAGGACCTTTTACTATTGTATTTGGCATCCTGGATCCTGGATTGTATTTTGATCCTGTGATCATGTTTTGGGGGCTGGCCATCTCGGCCATGCCTGGACCTTCACTTATGTTACTCACGTAAGGTATTACTTGGACGACCCAGTGCACTTGCTGGTTAGTTGTATCGAAGTTGTGAACCATGGTATTGGCACCATGTTCTTGGCGCCATTGCCAGGGAAAGAAAGAGCCATGAATTTTACATAATTAAAGTGTAATCACGATTACGCGTACCAAGTTGCTCACGTTGCTAGGGATTGTTCGAGCCTGGACATCACAATTTCGTGCACCAATTTGTTTTGAAAATTTTGAAAAAGAGTTGAATTGGATTGAAAAAAAAAGGATTTGTGCTTATGGATTAAGAAACATTTAATATTTTTAAAGAAGGGTTTTTAGAAATTAGGGATTTTAGAAATCAGGGTTTGTAACATGTTTATGCAAGAAATCATGAATTGAAACATGAAAATTAAGATTAAAATGAAAAATATGAAGAAAAAATGAATTTACCTCCTCCCCACCATCCTGGCGTTTGAACGCCCAAACGCTGCATGTTTTGGGCGTTCAACGCCCAATTGCTGCTTCTCCTGGGCGTTGAACGCCCAGCTGTTGCTTCTTTCTGGCGTTGAACGCCAGGAACTCCTTTGTCACTGCGCATTTTTCTGAACGCCCAGAAGGAGCTTCTTTCTGGCATTCAACGCCCAGAAGATGCTTCTTTCTGGCGTTTAATGCCCAGATGGCTATCCTTACTGGCGTTCAACGCCCAGTGGATGCTTCTTTTGGGCGTTGAACGCCCAAAACAGACTTTTACTGGCGTTTTCTTGCCAGTGAGTTCTTTTTCTCTGTTTTGTTTGCAGAATCCTTCTGTAACCCTGTAAACTTATACAATTGATTCTTTACCTTAGTATCAATGAACTTTATATAAACAAATAAAATCAAGAATAGGGCAAAATGCTTAGAGGAAGTGATGCCCCATGGCTGGGTTGCCTCCCAGCAAGCGCTTCTTTATTGTCTTTAGCTGGACCTTGCTGAGCTTTTAATTTAGCTTCAGTCTTGAGCACTCTTGCTCAATATTGCCTTCAAGATAGTGCTTGATTCTCTGTCCATTAACAATGAACTTCTTATCATAATCAATATCTTGAAGTTCCACATAACCATATGGTGATACACTTGTAATCACATATGGTCCCCTCCACCGGGATTTCAGTTTCCCGGGGAATAGCCTGAGTCTAGAGTTAAACAACAGAACTTTCTATCCTGGTTCAAAGATTCTAGATGACAGCTTTCTGTCATGCCACTTTTTTTATTTCTCTTTATAAAGCTTGGCATTTTCGAAAGCAGTGAATCTGAATTCCTCTAGCTCATTTAGCTGAAGAAATCTTTTTTCTCCAGCTAATTTGGCATCAAAGTTTAGGAATCTGGTTGCCCAGTAGGCTTTATGTTCCAGTTCAACGGGCAGGTGGCATGCCTTACCATACACAAGTTGGTATGGAGAGGTCCCTATAGGAGTCTTGAATGATGTTCTGTAAGCCCACAGAGCATCATCCAAGCTTCGTGCCCAATCCTTTCTACGGGTACTTACAGTCCGTTTCAGGATTCTTTTTAGTTCTCTGTTAGAGACTTCAGCTTGCCCATTTGTCTGTGGATGATATGGAGTTGCCACCTTGTGGCGAATCCCATACCGGACCATGGCAGAGTAAAGCTGTTTGTTGCAGAAGTGAGTGCCCCATCTCTTGAAGAGATAGGGTTCATCCCACAAGTAGTACTTTGCATCAGTGATTAATTTTTTCTTTTGTTGCCTGTTGTACTCTTTGGGTAAGAACCTTGCAGCTTTATAGTTTGCAATGTCTGCAAACCATGGTGTTTCCTGAATGGCAAATAAATTCTCATCAGGAAAGGTCTCAGAGATTTCAAGAGAGGGGAACGACGTCCCTTCTATTGGTTCTATCTGGGACAGATGGTCAGCCACTTGGTTCTCTGTCCCTTTTCTGTCTCTTATTTCTATATCAAACTCTTGCAAAAGCAACACCCATCTTATGAGTCTGAGTTTTGAATCCTGCTTTGTGAGTAGATATTTAAGAGTAGCATGATCTGTGTACACAATCACTTTTGATCCTACTAAGTATGATCTAAATGATCTAATGGCATAAACCACTGCAAG
>NC_029788.2:93229861-93232116 GCF_000816755.2 Arachis ipaensis
AAGACTTCCAGAAATTTTTCCACCATATCAGAGAAAATAGAGAACATGCATCTATGGAAGGTTGCAGGTGCATTACACAGCCCAAATGGCATCCTTCTATAAGCAAACACTCCAGATGGACATGTGAATGATGTTTTCTCTTGATCATGGGGATCTACTGCAATCTGGTTATAGCCTGAGTAGCCATCCAAAAAGCAGTAATAATCATGACCTGCCAGTCTTTCTAGCATCTGGTCTATGAATGGTAAAGGAAAATGATCCTTTCTGGTGGCTGTATTGAGCCTTCTGTAGTCAATACACATGCGCCACCCTGTAACTGTTCTTGTAGGAACCAGTTCATTCTTTTCATTATGAACCACTGTCATGCCTCCCTTTTTGGGGACAACTTGGACAAGGCTTACCCAGGGGCTGTCAGAAAGAGGATAAATAATCCAAGCCTCCAATAATTTGGTGACCTCTTTCTGCACCACTTCCTTCATGGCTGGATTTAGCCGCCTCTGTGGTTGAATCACTGGTTTAGCATTATCCTCCAATAAGATTTTGTGCATGCATCTTGTAAGATCCGGTTAATTAACGGCTAATTAACCCATAAATGAGAATTTATTCTAGAAAGCCAAAAATGTTATTTTTATGGCTTAATATGATAGAGGAAATTGAGACGAGAATTTTGGTACCAATTTTATAGAAATCGGACCAAGATTGGACCGAACGGGCCAAACCGGGCCAACTGGACCCAAAGTGGGCCCTTGGCCCAACTAATAATTTTGGTAAAATGTCAATGCGTGAGTTGAGGATGGCTTGTTGTTGAATTTGGTACACTTTGATTGATTTCAAAGAAAAGGGATGAAATTGGCATGTTTTAATTGATTTTGAAAAAAGTTGAAAGTGGCTTGTTTTGAAAACGGCACTTTGTGGTTTTGAATGAAAATATGGTTTTTGGGCATATTTTGACGGGACATAACTTGGACTACGGATCCTTGATTTGTGCCAATTCTATTTAGAAATGAAATTGGATCCGGGATGTCCATGCCGTTCGAAGAACGGGTGAAAAATGATTTAAAATGAGAGAGTTATGACCGTCGGAAGATTGGGGGTTGAATCTGTGAATTCTGCAGCTTTTAACTTAGAAAATTTTTAGCAGAATGACCCCTCGCGCGTAGGCGCACTTGGCGCGTATGCGCCGTTCTTCGAGAAAGCATCATCCACGCGTGCGCGTGGAGTGCGCGTACGCGTGGCCCTGTTTTCACACTCTCAGGGTTATTTTCCCCTGCTGGACGTCAATGAGGGATCGTCCAGTTACTAGGAAGGGTCTTCCTAGAATGAGAGTAGCACTCTTGTGCTCCTCCATTTCCAGCACAACAAAGTCAGTGGGAAAGGCGAATGGCCCAACTCTGACAATCATGTCCTCAATCACGCCTGATGGGTATTTAGTGGAACCATCAGCAAGTTGGAGACATATCCGGGTTGGTTTAACTTCCTCAGTTAAGCCAAGCTTCCTGATAGTGGATGCAGGTATTAGGTTGATGCTTGCCCCAAGATCGCATAAAGCTGTCTTGGTGCAATCACCTTCTAGTATGCATGGTATTAGAAAACTCCCAGGGTCTTTAAGCTTTTCAGGAAAGCTTTTCAGAATGACTGCACTGCATTCTTCAGTGAGGAAAACTCTTTCTGTTTCTCTCCACTCCTTCTTATGACTCAAGATCTCTTTCATGAACTTGGCATAAGAAGGTATTTGCTCAAGTGCCTCTGCAAATGGAATATTTATTTCAAGAGTCCTTAGATAATCTGCAAAGCGAGCAAATTGCTTATCCTGCTCCTCTTTCTGGAGTTTTTGAGGATAAGGTATCTTGGCTTTGTATTCCTCAACCTTAGTGGTTAAAGAAGCCTTTTTAGAGGGGTTGTTATCAGCACTTGTGTGTGTCTGATCCCTCACTGGCAATTGAATGCCAGAGTCAGAAGCTGGAGTGACGTTAGACGCCAGCTCACTGTCTGTTTCTGGCGCCTGAACGCCAGAAATGTGCCTCTGTTGGGCGTTCAACGCCAGATTCTTGCCTATTTCTGGCGTTGAACGCCAATCCTGCCTTGTTTCTGGCGCTGAACGCCAGTTTTGGGCATGGTCTGGGCGTTCAGTGCCAGCCTTCCACCCATTTTCTGGCGTTTTAGTGCCAGAATTATTTTTCCCTGGGCTCTTACTGTCCTCAGGGGAATCTTTGGTGGGTCGCTCATTTCTTGAATTTTTGATGCCTTGAGGTGGG
>NC_029788.2:93233539-93234528 GCF_000816755.2 Arachis ipaensis
GTTAGAAGCTGGAGTGACGTTAGACGCCAGCTCCTCATCTGTTCCTGGCGTCTGAACGCCAGAACTGTGCTTCTTTTGGGCGTTCAACGCCAGATCCTTGCTTGTTTTTGGCGTTGAACGCCAGTCCTGAGCATGGTCTGCGGGTTCAGCGCCAGCCTTCCACCCAATTTCTAGCGTTTTAGCGCCAGAATTATTTTTCCCTAGGCTCTTACTGTCCTCAGGTGGATTTTGGGTGGTTTGCTCATTTCTTGGCTTCTTGCTGCCTTGAGGTGGGGTATTTAATGTCTTCCCACTTCTTAATTGAACTGCTTGGCATTCTTCTATTATTTGTTTTGACAGCTGCTGCTTTGTTTGCTTCAATTGTTCTTCCATATTTATGTTATCCATCCTTGTCTCTTGTAGTCTATCCTTGAATTCGGCTAACTGCTTTGTTAGAAAGTCCAATTGCTGATTGAATTCAGCAGCTTGTTTTATAGGACTGAGTTCAGCAGTTATTGTTTTAACCTCTTCTTTCATGGAAGGGTCACTGCTTAGGTACAGATGCTGATTTATGGCAACTGTATCAATGAGCTCTTGAGCTTCTTCAATTGTCTTTCTCATGTGGATAGATCCACCAGCTAAGTAATCTAGAGACATCTGAGCTCCTTCTGCAAGCCCATAGTAGAAGATGTCTAACTGAACCCACTCTGAAAACATTTCAGAGGGGCATTTTTGTAGCATCTCTCTGTATCTCTCCCAGGCATCATAAAGAGATTCATTATCTCCTTGTTTAAAGCTTTGGATGTCCAGCCTTAGCTGTGTCATCCATTTTAGAGGAAAGTATTGATTCAGGAATTTTTCTGTCAGCTGTTTCCATGTCCTTATGCTGGCCTTAGGTTGGTTATTCAACCACCTCTTAGCTTGGTCTTTTACAGCAAATGGAAACAGTAATAATCTGTAGACATCCTGATCTACTTCCTTATCATGTACTGTGTCAGCAATTTGTAAAA
>NC_029788.2:93235328-93235664 GCF_000816755.2 Arachis ipaensis
GCTCCTAGTTATAATCAATCATTCATAATACTATACGTACTAAATTTTTGTTTTAGAGGTCGTAATACCTTGCCATCTCTGAATTATGACTTAAGCATAAGACTCTGTATGGTAGGGTGTTACACATCTAGCTGGGCTTATGCCCTTAAGGTCACCTATGGACCACCCAAGAGCTGTCTTGTGTGTCCTTAGCACTTGAATAAGTGCTTTCTCTTTCTGTGGATTTAAAGCAGAGCTTATGATCACTGGAAAAGAGTCACCTTCTCCCAGAAATGCATATTTCAGGGATGGTGGTAATGGTTTGAGCTCGGGTTTAGGAGGTTTTTCCTCTTCCAG
>NC_029788.2:93235724-93251961 GCF_000816755.2 Arachis ipaensis
ATATGAAGCAGTAGAGGGGTTAGCATATGACCCCAGAGTCCTCCCTGAACTGTTCATTTCCGCTTAGGTCCATGATGGAAAAAGGGAGAAGATGTAAAATAGAAGAAAAATATTTTTATTTATTTAATGATTTATTTATTTCGAAAACAAAATAAATTAAATTAAAATAAATAAAAATAGGTGAAGATTTTCGAAAAAAATGAGGAGAGAGAAAGTGGTTAGGAAGTTTTGAAAAGGATATGATGATTTTTGAAAAAAGTTTTAAATTTTGAAATAAGAACCTGAATTTTAAAGGTAAATTTCGAAAATTTGCTTTAAAATAGAGAGAAAAGATATTTTTGGATTTAAAGTGGAGAGAGAAAAACAATAAGATAGTACAAGATTTAAAATTTTTAGATCTAATGCTCCTTGTTTTCGAAAATTTTGGAGGGAAAATACCAAGGAACACCAAACTTAAAAATTTTAAGATCAAGACACAAGGAAACTCAAGAACACTTTGAAGACTCACAAGAACACAAGAACATGAAGAAAGAACACCTAGGTTTACAGAAAATGAGTAAACTATGATAGATGGTGCAGAAATCCACTTCTGGGGCCCACTTGGTGTGTGCTGGGCCTGAGACTTAAGCTTCTCACGTGCATGGGCTGTTTTGGGCGTTCAACGCCAGGTTGTAACCTGTTTCTGGCGTTGAACTCCAAATTGTAACTTGTTTCTGGCGCTGGACGCCAGACTGCAACATGAAACTGGCGTTGAACGCCAGTTTACATCATCTATCCTTGAGCAAAGTATGGACTATTATATATTTCTGGAAAGCCCTGGATGTCTACTTTCCAACGCAATTGGAAGCACGCCATTTGGACTCCTGTAGCTCCAAAAATTCTATTCTGAGTGCAGAGAGGTCAGAATCCAACAGCATCAGCAGTCCTTTTTCAGCCTGAATCAGATTTTTGCTTAGCTCCCTCAATTTCAGCCAGAAAATACCTGAAATTATAGAAAA
This sequence comes from Arachis ipaensis, assembly GCF_000816755.2. NCBI lineage: Eukaryota > Viridiplantae > Streptophyta > Magnoliopsida > Fabales > Fabaceae > Arachis > Arachis ipaensis. Next base: position 93,236,723 of record NC_029788.2, read on the forward strand.
ACACACAAACTCATAGTAAAGTCCAGAAATATGAATTTTGCCTAGAAACTAATGAAAATAAACTAAAAACTAACTAAAACATACTAAAAACTATATGAAATTAACCCCAAAATGCGTATAGAATATCCGCTCATCATTGAGACAGGAAGGTACTAACCCACGGAGATCGGTATCGACCTCCCCACACTTAAAGATTGCACCATTCTCGGTGCATGCTGAGATGTGCAAGTGGATGGGTGGCTCCAACTGACACTTTTCTCCAAAGATTGTGCAGATGGACTTGTCTGTTGCCCCATATAGAAGTTTTTTTCCTTTCTCTTTTCTGGTGGAGAAGCAAATGGCATTTTAATAGTGCAAAAGTTGCAACAATGCGGAAAAGGCAGTATAAATTCATGTCAATGCAAAAGGAACACGGGTATCTTAAAAAATTGGCATTTGACAAATAAATAATATTACCCAACAGTGGAAAACAAGTAACTAAGCACCAAAATAATACCAGAAAAGATACAATAGTTGAAAAAAAATTTAACACCAATGGAAAAATAATAAATTTAGAAAAGAAAATAAAAATATGCACAAAATTAAAATGAAATGAATAAAAATATGCAAATAAATTAAGTAAAATAGAATGAAAGTGAAGAAGGATGAGAAATTAAAGAGATGAAGAAGAAGAAAGTAAGAAAGGAGGAAGAAAGAAGTAGAAAGGAGAGAAGAAAGAAGTAAGAATTTAGAAACGGGGCGCGACGCGTACGCGTGCATCACGCGTACACGTGAAAACTGAGTTGGCTGTTCGACGCGTAAGCATCGCCAACGCGTACGCGTGGGTGGTCAGAATTTAAAAATGGCGCGCACGCGTCAGGGACGCGTGCGCGTGGGGTGATTTTGTGCTTTGGGCACCGTGCCCGCACCAGGCCAGCACAACTTTCTGTTCAGATGCTCTTTACGCCGATTTGGGTATCCACGCGTACGCGTCATTGACGCTTACTCGTGGGTGGTAAATATTGCAGGGGACGCGTACGCATGAGGCACGCGTACGCGTGGGGTGGCTTGTGCGACACGCACCCCTCCCGCGCGTCTCTCGCGCAACTCTCTGTTGGTTGCGTAGAGACACACAACGCGTGCGCGTCGATCCCCAATTTTTTTATGCAGTATGCAGAATGAAAAATGCAGATGCTAATAATTATGCAGAAATTATGAATGAACACTAATAAAAATAAAATAAAATAAAACTGAGAATAAAAATGAAAGATTATACCATGGTGGGTTGTCTCCCACCTAGCACTTTTAGTTAAAGTCCTTAAGTTGGACATTTGGTGAGCTCCTTGTCATGGTGGCTTATGCTTGAACTCGTCTTGAAACTTCCACCAATGCTTGGACTTCCAATAAGCTCTATCAATACCAAGTAAATTTTTCAAGCTTTGATGGAGTTCTTCACAAGCTTTGAGCTCCCAAATTTGATCCTCATGTATGCCTGGATCCCAAATCTTGTTTCTGCACCCGTCTTCAAGTGGAACATGATGATTCCATCCGGCTGGTAAGCAATCCGAATTCTCACTACGGCATCCAAACAGCTTCCTAGACCCATTCAATCGAGCTCTACACCAATACTTGTATTTCAACTTAGAATGTGCAACCGTATTGAACCTTGTAGGGCAACTCCTAACACTAACCATTTTCCTCTTACTCTTAATGCCACAAAGAGCTCTAAGTTGACCATCTGTCTCAAGTAAACCATATTCAAGTGGGATGAGAAAGCTAAGCGATATGAATTTTACCAACTTGAATGTTGTGAAGGATGATGGTGACTTAGGCGGAGAGGTTTCCAACAATTTTGGCAAGGTGATTTCAAGCTCCAATCCCTTGTGCTCTTCTTTGACAACTTCCACCTTTTTGCAAGCTTCTTCAATTCCAACCTCTTCCTCTTGGTAGCTTTCTTCCAAATCAAACTCTTCTTTATGGCTTACCAAGGGCATGGGAGGTTGTGCTTCCTCTTCTTTAATCTCCATCTCTTGATCAACCTCTGCAAAGTCTTCAACCATGATATGCCTTGGAGGTTGTACACCTTCCTCAACATCAACATCAAACATCTTGGAAGGAGGTTCTATAACTGGACTTTCCCATGGAGGTTCAGCATCTCCTAAGTCTTCAACCTCTTCTTCCTCTTCAATAATTGCTACCTTGTCCAGTTGTTTTAGTATAAAATCGTACACCTTCTTGATGATTTTCTTTCCATGATAACTCCCTTCAACTACTCCTTCATCTGCAAAGGTCTCTCCTATCTCCACATTTTGGGCCTCCTCTTGCTCTAAAACAAAATAAGACTCCTCTTTAATGTCTTCCTTCACTAATTCTTCAATCACTCCTTCGACTTCAAGGGTCTCTACTACCTTCATCTGTAGGGCCTTCTCTAGCTTCTTATGAAGTATGGATTCGCGAAGATGATTCCTTCTTTCTTGTTCCATATCAATAGCATAACTGTGATCATCTTGCTCTTGGATCGATGGATGTGGGTGCACTTCCATGGAGAGTGGTGATGGGATGGGAAGATTATTATGTGGTTGAAAAGGAAGCACACTGAAGCTTGAGGGTTGAATATTGGAGGTAGAGGGTTGGTCCATGCGGGATATAAGATTTTGGAGTGTAGAGGTGAGACTAGTGATAGAGGCAAGTGTGGTATGAAGCTCTGTTTGCCCTTGGTGAATAACACCAATGGTGTTGTCATCCAGTGGAGGTTGGGGTGGATATGGGTTATGGTCATATGGAGGTGAATGGTGTAAAGGGGCTTGTGAGTATGGTGGTTCAAAGGTATGTTGGGGAGGTGGTTCATAAGCACATGATGGGGCTTGTTGGTAACTACAAGGGGGTCCACCATATCTATCATCTTGGTATGCACCTCGGAATGGCTCTTGACCATAGTAATTTGGTGGATGTTGGTTGTCACAAAGGGGTCCACCATATCTAATGTCTGGGCATGCATTGTAGGATGGTCGTTGTCCATGGTATCTTGGAAGGTGTTGTTGCCGAAAGGGTTGATCAGATCCTCGTGGCTCCTTCCAACTTTGATTGTTCCGACCTTGATGCATGTTCCTGTTATAGCTTCCATTCCTTCCAACAACATTAGAACCAAACTTGAAACCAGAGGTGTGAGAATTCATAGTAGCAAAAGAAAATAAAAACAAAAACTAATAAAAAATTTAATAAAAATAAACTCCTAAAACTAGAAACACTGACAACAATATAAGATAAAGATTTGAAAAAGGTTTAAGTTTTGAAAAGGTTTGATTTTTAAAATTTTAAATTTAAATTTTGAAATTTGAATTTTGAATTTTGAATTTTGGAAATTAAATATTGAAATTTGAAATTTGATTTTGAAATAAGATAAGATAAGATTTTGAAAAAGATATGATTTTTGAAAAAGATTTGAATTTTGAAATTTAAAACTAAGATAAGATAAGATAAAAATTGTAAAATAAAAATCTGAATTTTTTTTTTGTAATTTTCGAAAAAATCAATTAAAATAAAGAGAAAGGATATTTTTGAATTTAATGAAGAAAGAGAAAAACAATAAAATGACACCAAACTTAAAATTTTTAGATCAAACGAAGAAAATAACCAAGAACAACTTGAAGGTCAAGATGAACACGAAGAACAACTTGAAAATCAAGAAAGAAGAAGGAACATTATTTTCGAAAATTTTAATAACTAAATAAAAACCAATAACCTCTTAATTTACGAAAAAGCAAAAATGAAAACAAAAATAAAAACAAATAAACAAGCAAAAAACAAATATTTACAATAACCAATAATAAGGCACACGTTTGCAATTCTCCGGCAACGGCGCCATTTTTGACGAACTGGGTTTTTCTATCGGTAAAGAAATTCACAAATGTAATCGCGTTGTAAGTATAGTTTCTAAACCAACAGAGAATCCTTTCGTACAAAATTTTGGTTGTCACAACTAACAAAACCCAATAAAATTTATAACCGAAGTATTTAAACCTCGGGTCGTTCTCAAGGAATTGCAAGGAAGTATGATTTATTATTGGTTATGGAAAAGGTGTATTTTTGGATTTTTGAAATAGGGAACAAGTAATTTAAATGGCAAGAAAGATAAATTAATAATTATAAAAATCTCTTGCAAGGTATAAGAACTGGAAATCCCATCCTAGTTATCATTTTCAAGTGTGATGAGAATTGTTATTGCTCCCACTTAGTTAACCCTTACTAAATAAAGGAAAGTCAAGTGGACCAATCAATTTGATCATCAAGTCCTAGTCAACTCCTGTGGAAAGACTAGCTTTAGAGCGATCCAAATCAATCAGCAATTTCTAATTTTCAATCAACTGCTGAGTCTGATAACTCAAGTGTTACCAATTACTTAACCAAAGCAAAAAGGGAGAAAATCTACTCGAATAAAAATGCCTTTAGATTGGAAGCAGCAGTAACATAAATAAAAGAAAGAAATCTTAAATCTGAAATACCTCAAATTATATTAAATAAAGAAATCAACTTTAACATGAAGTTCATAAGCCAAATTGAAAAGATAAATAACAATTAAAGTAATAGAATAAATAAAAGTAGAAAATAAATTAAAGAAACATTGAACCTGGAATGAAGAGAAGTAGCCTAATCATAATAGAAATCCTAAATCCTAATCCTAATCCTAAATCCTAAGAGAGAGGAGAGAGTCTCTCTCTCTCTCTCTAAAAGTAACATCTAAACCTAAAATTATGTGAATGAAAGTTGTGTCTTGTTGTATTTTTGAATGAATGGACTCCCCTTACTTTATAGCCTCTAATCTGTGTTTTCTGGGCCAAAAATTGGATCAAAAACAGCCCAGAAATCACCCCCAGTGATTTTTGGTACGTACAGGTCGCTGCAAAGTAACGCGGAAGCGTCGTCCACGCGTTAGCGTGGATTGGGTTTTTGCCAGGTCACGCGTCCGCGTGATCCACGCGTGCGCGTAACCTGGATTCGGGGCAGCTATGGCAAATTATATATCATTGCAAAGTCCCGGACGTTAGCTTTCCAACGCAACTAGAACTGCATCATTTGGACCTCTGTAGCTCAAGTTATGATCGATTTAGTACTAAGAGGTCAGGTTAGACAGCTTTAGCAGTTCCTTCAGTTTCTTGTATTCCTTCCATTTTTGCATGCTTCCTTTCCATCCTCTAAGCCATTCCTGCCCTGTAATCTCTGAAAACACTTAACACACATATCATGGCATCGAATGGTAATAAGAGAGGATTAAACATAGCAAATTTAAGACCAAAGAAATATGTTTTCAATCATAGCACAAAATCAGGAAGGAAAATGTAAAACCATGCAATTTATTTGAATAAGTGAGTAAAGAATTGATATAAACCACTCAATTGAGCATAATATAAACCATAAAATAGTGGTTTATCAATTAGGTACCTTTATTGTTAGTGCAGCTGAATCATTTTTTGCTCACATACATGTTAGAGCATTTCAAAAACTCTACCTACGGAGTTGCCATGGCTAATCCTTCACAAGATTTCTTCACCAATCCTGGAATTGGTGGCTCAACAAGAAGAGGTCACAAAGGTAAACTTCAAATAAGTGGAAGATTTTCTTGCTGGAATAATCAAAGGCAATCTTTTCATATTTGTGGCCGCAATAGCCATGCTACTTGGAATTGTTACATTTGATTTGACCAACAATTTCAACCCGATTCTTCATCTTTCTCCTCCCAAACACCTCAAATTTCTTACTCCAACATTATTCCACCACCACCGTCTTCTGCTTTTCACCAACCTCAAGCATATCTGATAATATTTTTTTTAGTCAGTAAATCTTCTTGGCTACCATATTCAGGTGCAAGCCATCATGTGAAAAATGATCCCAATAATATTTCCTCCCTCAGAATTCTAATCAAATCATCTTGAACATTTTTTGTAGGTAATGGAACAGGTATTTCTATTTAAAAATCTGGTAAATCTTGATTTGGAAAAATATTGTTGATTACAAACTGCTTGATCTTCTTTATGTGCCTAAAATAACACAAACTCTTTTGAGTGCTTCGAAATTCATAGATGACAATAGTATACTTTTCAAATCCTGACCTAAGCATTGTCTTGTATGTGATCAGGTATCTCGGGAGCTTCTTCTCCAAGGAACTTCTAAAGATGGCATTTATACTTTTTGAATATCTCATGTCCCTAAAACTTTAAATTCTATGCACAATAATCATGAATGTTCATATTCTATGAAATGTAATTTGAATAAAACATATTCTTTTAATAGAGATCTTAGCAATTAGTTCTACTCCATCAATAAATGTAATTCTGTAAAATGTAATTCGAATAAACACGTAATCTAATTTGTTCTACTCCTCAACAAATGAGGTTAATTCTAATATGCACTGTGCTTTTTATTCAAGTTATTTATATTCTACTTCTGTACATAATGCTTTGCCTAACAATCCTAATCTTATCTTGAAAATTGTTTTAACTATGTTTGCCAAAGATAATCCTATATAATTATGGTACAAATGTCTTGGACACACATCGATGCCAAATGTTATGTGAATTTTGAAAATATACGATATTTATCTACATTCAAAGAATTATTCTTATGTTGTTTGTGAATCATGCTCAAAATAACAAAAATACATGTTTTGCCCTTTTTAACTCTGAGACTATTTATACCTCACCTCTTGAATTGGTCTTTGTAAAATTTTAGAGGCCCAACTCCTATTATTAATAGAAGTGGTTATCATTAGGGTTAAGTACTTTTTTTGTTACTAACATCGTGGGTCAAAATCAAAATCACCCCTAACTATTTTTTATTAATATCATTCTTAATGTTATAAAATCATCCTTTCCTTAATTCTTGAACCAAAATACCCTTCATCATCATCCTTCCCCTCACCCTCCTTACTCCACTATTCAGCCCACCTCCATTACCTCCACCAAATCCACTGCCATTAAATTAAACTCTTGTTTCCTTTTTTGCTTATATATTCATCCAGTTTCTTTCTTCCATGAACAAAGCCCGAATTGAAATCACGATTCCACAACGTGTCATCTCATAGATTTAACTGCAAAATCAACACAAATGCAAGAGTTATGTCACATTCTTGGAAATTCAAGGAAGACCCCTCACCACTATCCCCTCTCTGACCACAGACCTCTTGCCACTACTCGCCTTCCACCAGTTCTCGATGGGCTATTCTTCTCTACACCAGTAGGCTCTCCAACTGCATCGGTTCTTGGTGTTCCGAACCCTCCCCGAGCAAGGCCCAACCCGGTTGTTGTCGCTACCGGTTGCCTTATGTAAACCCCATAAAATTAGCGAATAATTAATCGATAAATTAATTTTTAATAAAAAATTAGAAATGTAAACCTTATAGTAAAATAAGATAGAGCTAATTAAAATAATAATTTTGACACTAATTTCAAAGAATTTGGCCCAAGATTGGGCCAAACAGACCAAACCGGTCGAACCGGACCCGTGGGCCCAACCAACCCATTCCATTTAATGAGCTTCAGCTCACTCTCCTTCCCTTTGCATGCAAGCACGCTAAAACATTTCAGCAAAGGGGGAAGAGCACTTTTGCTTCACCAAAAACCCTTGGCTTTGAATAAATCCATATAACTTCTCGCTCTGAGCTCCGATCACCACACCATTTGCGGCCACGCATCCGCAGTGATGAGCTCTACAAAGCCCAGTACATTGTAAGGTAAGAAAACCACTTTCTCCATCTCATTTTCCTCTCCTAAAATCCAAAAATGGTATGGTCTTGGGTGTTGAGGTTTGTGGTTAATTTGATGTTTTAGGATCAAATTGACTTGAGGAATTAGAGGGTATTGGCTTAATTGAGGCACATCCAAGGTAAGAATTTTTAACCCTAGTCAATTCTTTGATTACATATTTTAGGTATTGAAATTGGTATATGTATGTGGTAAAATGTGTTAGGTATGTATATATATGTGATATAAAGCAATTAGGAATGTTGGAAGTTTAATTGGAGGCTTGGAATTGGAAACTAGTTGCTGAATTTTGGCGACGAGGCTTGCAATCTTGCCTAATGAGTTGTCTTGAGTTATACGGGAAATCGGCTAAGGTATGGTTTAGGTTTCGTATATTTAATATACAATGTTCTGTGAAAACTTAGGCTAGATGACCATAGGATAGGTTGGAATGCATGAAAATGTACAATGCTTAGCACCCTTGATGATTATGATGTGAATTGATTATGTGTTGGGTGATTATTGTTATGTTGATAATAGTATGTTAAGTGTTGAGTTGGTGATGATATGATTATATATATATTGAGTAAGTAGATGATGATATTGTTGATGTAAAATGAGGTATTTAGGTTTGAGATTGTATAACAATGAAGTATGATTGAAGGTGGTGTGATGTGAAAAAGGTAGGGCTGTGTTGGTATGCTATGATATTCTATTGTGCTGGACATAGGTATAAAAGTTTGGTTATGAGTTTGGTTTGAAAGAAAATTGAGGTTTAAGATTTTGGTGGAAAAATGGATTTTTGGCCGAACTTTGGCGAGCCATAACTCGGCTTCCAGACCCCCAAATGGTTTCAAACTTGTTTCATAAGAAAATTGGGTCCGTGAAGTTTACATCGTTTGAAGAACAAAAGAAAAATGATTTAAAACGAAAAGTTATGTGCATTGGAAGTTTGGGATTTAAAACTCAATTCTGCAGATTTTCAGACTTAGTCAAATTTTTGACAAAATGTACGCCCACGCGTACGCGTGACTCGAGGGTTTTGCGTACGCGAATATGGTCACACGCGACCATGTGTTTCTGCCTGGCGTGCGCGCGTACACATGCAGCGGGTCGCGTACGCAAAATAGTCCAAAGTGCATGCCCACACGTATGCGTGGCCTATGCGTACGCGTGACATTTCAGAAATGCACTCCCACGTATACGCGTGGCTTATGCGTACACGTGGCCGTCATTTTAGCAAAAATGAATTTTTATGTTTAAAGTTTAAATTTCAACCTCTAAGCCTCTATTTTCATTCTGTTAACCCTAGATTTTAATAGCATACCTAGTAATGAGAAGAAGCTATGAAGAAGGGATAGCTTGGGGTGAAGTACGGCTTTTAAATAATGAATTGAGTATAAAGATGAAAAGATATGAGATGTATGTGTGAGACCATGGTTATACTGTATGAATGTAAAGGAATAATGATGATGAATCTTTGAAAATAAATGGACATAGAGATGATATTTGATGTGTTGGATGCAGGGAAGGCGGTAGGGCGCTAATCCCTCGATCTTATTCCCCCGTACTCCTTGTGATTGTGTTTTGTGGGATGTGAGGAAGGTGGTAATGGCACTAATCCCCCGACATATTCCCTCACATTCTTTCTCTCTCTGTCTGCAAGGTGGTAGGGCACTAATCCCCCGACCGGTATGACACGGTCTCACTAGGGAAAGGTGGTAGGGCACTAATTCCCCGATTTATTTTCCCCTAGTGTATGCCTCCAGGAGAAGGTGGTAGGGCACTAATCCCCCGATGTTATACCTCCTGGAGATGCGCAGTCGAGAGACAGTATCCGGGTTAGCTACCAGGTGTGTCAGGTTCTAGCAATTAATCGATGCATAAGCTCACGGCTAGTAAGATAGACATTCATCATATGCATGTGTGATTTTGCTTGTTTGTGCATTAATTGGGACTGCCTAAGTGACTATAATATGGTAATTGTTATACTTGCTATTTATATTACTTGCATTCTACTTGTGTTTGCTATTGTCTACTTGTTTGTCTTTTAATTTCACCGGAGATGGAGAAAACGGAATAAAGTTAGAGAGATTTAGGATTCTATTTAAGTTTAGTTAGATTTAAGGAATTGGTTTAGTTTAGAATCCTTAGATAACCACCTTGAGTTTTGGGTTCTGTTTTAGTTCCTTAAGTTTTATAATTTGAGTGTCGGTATTTTAGGATTGCCTCTGGCATTCCCATGACCTTATATCTTATGTGCGTGGCACCCTTACCATGCTGAGACCCTCGGTTCTCATTCCATACTATGTTGTTGTTTTTCAGATGCCGGTCGAGCGGCATCTTACTAGGCGTCTGGAGCTTCTGCAGCGAAATGGATACATTTTGGGGTTTTACTTTTGGTCTTTTGATATATGTGTATAAACTCTCCTTATATATACTTGTGTTATTTTGTACCTTTTAGAGATTTATGGAGAACTAGGGTCTTATATATGTGAATTTTGGACTTTGGGTTATGTATATATATATATATATATATGTAAATATTCTCCGGACAGCCCTAGTTTCGCAAGCTGAGTTAGAAGCTTGTTATTTTGTACTCTTGACCCTCTACTCTTATATATATATATATATGTAAATATTCTCCGGACAGCCCTAGTTTCGCAAGCTGAGTTAGAAGCTTGTTATTTTGTACTCTTGACCCTCTACTCTTATATGTATATATATATGTTAGTGAACCTTAGTTTTGTTCATACGCAAGTAATCATGTTTCCTGAGGGTTGTGCTTTTTATTATGCGTTTTTGCTTCATCTGTTTTTTTCAAGGCTCCTCGTGTACTGTATCCTTTTCAATATTTTTATATATATTTTTTATTTTAGAGGTCGTAATACCACATCATCTCTGTTTTACGGCTTAAGCGTAAAGCTCTGTGTAGTAGGGTGTTACACTTCGAGCAGATCCAAGGACGCTGGAGTCAAGTTCGTCATCTAAGAGTACGTTGTGGTGTAAAGCTCATCGGCATGCAAATAAAGCGGCGACGTCGACGGTAGTAGGATGACAATCTCTTGCTTCCGGCATGGCTAAAATGGAAGCAAAAACAAATAGCAGAGTAAGAATAAGAAGAAGTATAAGAAGAAGAAGAAGGTGTAGCATATCGTATTGTGCACCTTACCTTATCCTATGGTTTTGTTTGTTTCTCTCTCTCTCTCTATTAAGTAGGAGTAGTAGTAATAGTAGTGAGGGTGAATAGTGATGGTGGTGGTCACGAGAGAGAGAGAAAAAAAGAAAAAGGTTTTTTAATTTTTGTTTAAGGGTAATTGTCTAAAAATTAATATTTTTTGTTAAAAGGGTGATTTTAAAACAATTTCTCACATTGAAAATGAAATTAATAAGAAAAAATAGTTGTGGACGATTTTGCTTTTGATCAAAGACGTTAGGATGAGAAAAGTACTTCACCCTTATCATTATTATATTAGTTTTGTATATGCATACTAAAATAGAATGGAGACACAAATAGGATGTAGGTCCTACATTTAGATAATAAGATGGAGTTTACATCTAGTTCCTTTTTTGGTTTTCTTTCTCAACACGACATTAAGCACAGACGTTCATGCCTCTATGCACACCAATAACAAGGTGTTGTTGAAAAGAGGCACATATATATAGTTGAAATAGGTTTATCCTTAAGTATGATCCGTCTGCATCTCTCCCTACAAATTTTTGGGAGGATGCATTTGCCACTGTTGTTTACTAATTGAATAGATTGTCAATAGCCACTCTTGATTATCTATTACCTTTCGAAATGCTTTTTAAGAAAACTTATTTATTATGTGTTGAAGATTTATAGTTGCACATACTTCCCATATTTAAGACCATATAATAAGCACAAACCGCAAGATAGGTCTGATAAATGATTTTTTTTTGTTATAATCAATCTCATCATGGTTATAAATTGTATGTCTAAGATAGAAAAAATTATTATCTCCAGACATGTGATTTTTTATGAAAGGAAATTCTCTTATCAAGCATTATTCTCATTAGATAAGCTTGATACTAACAACACCTCTTCCAATCTCATTTCCTTAACGCCTATTATACCTCTCTAAATTCTTGAAACACTAGAATCTACACCTTAATCTCCTATTACTCCATCATCTCATATTGAAGAACCAACCACATCTATACATACTTTACCTTTTTTAAAACTAGTATCACTGAACCTGCTACTATAAATACTTCTATCCCACATTAACCATCAAAGTCTATCTTGTCTTGTCTACCAAATAAATTCAAATTAAAAACATAGAAATTTGTTGTTTGTCTCAGCCACCCTCCACTACTACTAATACTCACTAAATGATTACAAGATCAAAATCCTCCAAAAAACGCCCTCAAACCCTCAATTGTGCTAAGATTCCAAATCTTATTTGAGCAAACAGTCCTTATTAGACTATGAATTTAAAACTCTTATGAAATGTAAGACTTGGGATTTAATTATGCCACCACATAATGCAACCATCATTGGATGCAAATTGGTGTTTGCTGTGAAAAGAAACAATAAAAGTGATATTATGAGATACAAGGCCAGATTTGTTGAAAAAAGTTTCCACCAAACTGATGAAGGTGTGGATTATGACCGTATTTGAATTATTCTCACCATTGGCCTCATTCAAAGTTGGGTGATGAGACAATTCAATTTTAATAATGCCTTTCTAAATGACAAATTACATGAACGGGTTTATATGCAACAACCTGATGGCTACTCAATAGAGCCTTGTATTGATTGAAACAAGCTTCAAGAGCTTGGTTTCTAACCCTCAAAGCTACTTTATATCAGTTTGGTTTTGTGAATATCGAATCTGATACCTCACTTTTTGTGAGAAAAACATCAAACTCAATTGCTTACTTTCTTGTCTATGTTGATGATATAGTTCTTATTACAAGAAACAGTTCAATACAGATTGAAAACTAATCACTCAACTAAATTCTATTTTCTCTCTCAAAGACTTGGGAAAATTTAATTTCTTTCTTGGATTGAAGGCTACATATTTCTTGGATTGTTTCAATAGTAATATGCCTATTAAAATCTTGAAAAGGCTTCAATGATAGGGGCAAATACAATGCACACTTCTATGTTATCAAATCAGAAACTGCATCTCAATGACTCTGAACCATGTGAAAATCCAAAATTGTATCACTCAATTGTTGATGCTTTACAATATTTGACATAAATTATCTCACTTCATGCATGCTCCAATAGTCCAACACTGCTTCATTGGAAAGCTATCAAACAAGTTCTTAGATATCTCAAAGGTACAACGAATCATGTTTAATTTCTACCAAGTGTATTGACTTTAGACTTTTGGCATTTGCAGAAGCAAATTGGGGTAGAGACATAGATGATCGATAGTTAATCACTAGATACTCTATCTACTTAGGACCTAATCTGATTTCTTATAAATGGCACAAACAAATTTAGCTCAATTGCAACATAGAGGCTGCGTATAGAGCCTTGGCTTTAACGTTAATCGAGCTCATTTTCATAAAACAATTCCTTTAAGAACTGCAGATTCCTTAACAAATTCCACCTAAAATCTACTATAACAATCTAAGTGCTTGTCAATTAGCTACCAATCCTGTCATTCATAGTTGTTGCAAAAATTTAGAATTAGACTATATTTTCTTAGGGACATGGTAAACCAAAAACAACTATATGTTGTACATATACAGTCCAAAATCAAATAGCTGATATCCTAACAAAATTCTTTTCAATTAAATTGTTTAAAAAATTTAGAATCAAACTTAGAGTTGGTGATGAACTCCATCTAAATATGAGGGAATGACTATTAAGAGTATTGATGTAAATATCAATCCTAGTTCGTTAGATTTTTAATTCTATTAGGATAAAGTTAGTTAGCGCCCTGTATATAGAAAGTTGTTATATTTTGTTATCGATATAGGTGTAAATATTGTATTTTTTTCACACTTGGAATCAAAGAATTCAGTGTTCATTACTCTTCAAGCTCTTTGTTTCTCTTTCAATTATATTAGCTAATAAATCTAAATAAGAAAGAACTTAGAATAGAAAATGACACTAGAATATATCCTAATTTAACTTTTTTATACAACGAGATTTATATTCAATTAAAATAGGCTAAATTTATCGGAACAACCTATTTAGCTATTTTAAAAGACTAGCTTTTACCTTTAAAAAATAGATCTCTTTAAATATCGAATTAAATATATTGAGCCTTATTAATCCAAAAGAATAACAGATTAAACAAAGTGATTGTTAAAACTTTTTTTTTTTACATTTTTTAAAAAAATTTAGTTCCTTTTTCAACATGTTTAGCTCATTCAAACTGAAAATCCAACCCGACCTACTGAAATTGGACCAGTTACATAAGCCCATCATATGTTTGTTAATATCAAATTTGTTAGTTTCTTTATGAACTCAACATGATCGAATGAAAACAAGAACAATAATATGTAACAAATATAACTTTATTATGTTTTTTTCACACAAAAATTCACACTTTATTATGTTTTTTCCAAAGATTCACACTTTTAAATTAAAATTCATATAATAAATAATTATAAACAAGATGCATGTATAACAAATCAAATGTACGAGATAGAAAAAAAAATTGTCTTGAGTTAGGTGTATTTGAAATATAAAACGGGTGCACTACAGTTTCTTAAAAAAAGTTTTAAGATATTGAAAATCATTTTACCAAATTTCAAAAGGTGTAGGTATAATTTGCTCTAAATAATAACATTTTTCTGCATCAAATTCGCCGCCTTCCTCAGTTCCTCTTCATCCATGTTAAGTTGACTTTCCACGAATTTGCAATTCTAGTGTTTTATTCTACCTCAACTTGTATTTAATGTGTGGGAATCTCAACGAAATTCTATATAGTATTAATTGCAACAAGGCTAAGAAGAAAACAGAGAGAAAAGCTAAATAGATAGATCTATATAGTAGCATACTTTATTCCTATTAGGTACATAGAAGAATTTTATTTATTTGAAAGCACATGATTCCATCATTTTATTTATCTATTTAATCTCCGGCGGCATTTTGACATAACCTAGAAATACAAATACTATGGGTTCGATAGCTAGAGGTTATGGATCAAATGATATCTTTTTAGTCTCCCTCTTTGATTCAAATTTTGATATTTTAATTTTGTTGACGTAATTACCTTTTATTAATAAATGATGTCTAATTTTTTACTATTCTGAAATTGACTTTTGAACCTCACTCATTTCTGAATCTTTTGCTGTTCTTTAATTTTTAAAAGTATTTAACCAAATATGAATTTTCACTGTTAAAAGGTATTTTTTATTTTTTATTTTTTTAAAAAATATACTGAATGTCTAAAACAGTCTATTATTTTTTAGTCGAACAAATTACTTCTCAATAGAAATAAATTACCAATTGATGCTTAATTTTTTCAATATTAGATATATTATTTCCTTAAACTTTAACATTTCAAATAATTTAATTCTTTTACATCAAGC
>NC_029788.2:93253718-93255009 GCF_000816755.2 Arachis ipaensis
TTTTTCTTTTAAAAAAATGTATGTAAAGATAATTTTATTAAAATATATTAATTAACAACTAGTTTGTACCGATGTTATCTAATTGAAAACTAATTTAACTATCTGTAAGTTTAAAAAGATAGATATCAATTATTTGTCACGTTTAAAAATGAAGGAAGACAATTTGAAGATTTAATCTTTTTAATATGCTAATATTATTTTATACATAATTTCGATATGCATCTATTTTTAATTCTTAAAAGAAAGGATAAATTGATTCCTGACTTTTTGGTTTGCAGGCATTTAAGTCTTTGAACATTTAAAAATACATTTAAGTCTTTGATCTTTATCTAGGCATATCGATTTCTGAGTCTAATTTGTCCAATTTTAAAAGCTTTCTCATCGTGTGCATCTCTATCAACCAGGTCAGTACAACGGGAGTTACATTTGATTTTTTCGTTGAGTTTGACCGACTTAAATGAACATAAGAGATCGATATATCCAGGTTTTGAAAATGTCAGAGACTTAAATATATTTTCAAATTTTCGAGAACTTAAATGTCTCTGCGAATCAAAAGGTCCAAACTCTAATTCTTGAATATAAAAGAAAACTGAGCTGAGAGTCAGAGACTCGTCCTATATAGGTTTCACACCCTAAATAAGAGACTAAGAGTAAATTAATGAAATGATACATTTTTGAAATAGAGTTACAGGTGCTTGATTGAAATTAAAGTCTAGTTATTTCACTATTTGTGCACAGCAAAAATGAGTTTCAATCCAGATAATGAGATGGAGGAACCCCTAACATTTGGTTCATCAATTGCAGTGCCTAATGTTCAAGAAATGGTGAAGAACAACCCTTTGGAGGTTCCACAAAGATACATAAGGAGCACTGAAGAGATGGAGAAAGTCAACTATTTGACTCACCTTTCATCTCAAATCCCTGTCCTTGATTTTGCACTTCTCTCTTCTGGAAACTCTCTGGAGCTTTTGAAACTGGACAAAGCATGCAAGGACTGGGGCTTCTTTCAAGTAATTAACTAACTCTCTTATGTTTTCATCAATCATAATGTTTCAAACTCATAAAATCGTATCTCATATTAATAAAGATTGAGAAATCATGAGATCCCAACAAAGAGAATTTGCCTAATATTTTTATTTTGTAATACAAATATATATCGCTATAAGTTTAGATGTACTGTTTTTAAAATAGAGATACAGATGGTTAGAAATATTACATGGAAAAAGTGGTTTAAATAACAGAGGTTTTTTTTCTTTTGACTTAAGTTTTTGAAAAAAATAATTATAAGAGA
>NC_029788.2:93255202-93258050 GCF_000816755.2 Arachis ipaensis
CTTTCACGATCAGTTATTTTTAATTTATCTATATTATTTAATAAATTTAAATATGACATATAAAATAGTAAGGATAAATTGTTGTGCACACTTATTGCGAAGCACACATTAAATTTCTTTGAGGGTTATATTATTCAATTACTTCTGCAGCTAGTAAACCATGGAATCGAAAAGGAAGTGCTGCAAAGAATGAAGGAAGCAACAACTAAATTTTTCGATCTTCCAATAGAGGAGAAGGAAAAGTATGCAATGCCCCCAAACGATGTACATGGTTATGGACATGCTTATGTGGTTTCTGAGGATCAGATACTTGATTGGTCAGATTTAATGTTTTTGCTCATATACCCAACTCGGTGTAGGAGACTTCAGTGTTGGCCAAAAACTCCTAAGGGATTCAAGTAGGTATTCCATGCATCCTAAGAATTAATTATTAAAAATACTATTTTCACACTAAAATCAGTCGTTATATATATATATATATAAATACATATATAGTTTAATTTAGTATATATTTTTTGCTGATGATTGATTTTCGTGATTAATTTAGATATACATCTAGCATGACAGTTAATTAGTTAATATCCTGGTTTCTATTTCATTTTCTAATTTTTTCATTCAGGTACTTTTTATTTTCATCTCATGTGATTTACAAAAATAAAAAATTTTACTATTTTAGAGAATTGAACAACTTTTACTTAATATTTGTAACATATTATTTTTATTTTATATTTCATTCGCTTTTGTACAAATGCACGCCTACATGAAGCAATATAATCTATATCTATATTATCCAGACATCGAATACAAATTAACAGAAAATATGTTAACTACATGTTGACAAAAAAAAATTTGTTAGCCACCTGCATATATACTGTAACTGTTATAAAATTATAACAGGAAAAATAAAAGATAAAAATATAAATATAAAAGAGTTTTTGCCAACAATATTCGTTGTTAAGGATACAAAAGAAATAAAATTTTATTATTGTCATTTTAAGAAAAAGACTTTTTTTTTAATATCCTTAACGAATGTACCGATTAACAAAACTCATTACAAAAAGGAATAAATACTTTTTTCGTTCCCAAGGTTTGGGGTCAAAATCAAAATCAAAATCGTCCCCGACCTTTTTTTGTTATTAAAATCATCCTTAACGTTATAAAACGTTATAAAATCGTCTTTTTCCACTTTAATTTTATTTTTTTTTTACCAAATTACCCTTCATTATTAATAAAAATAATATTAAAAAGAAAAAAAGCAAAACCCCACCCCACCCACCTCCTCCCTCTCCCTTTCCGCACCACCATCACCATTGCCACCATAGCCATTCATTACTCATAACAAAACAAAACAAATTAACAGCAACATTCACAAAACAAAATAAATCAACAAAAAAATTAGAGACAGAAGAAGCATAACAATTTCAATAATCACAGCAATTTCAATAAACAATAATTTAATAATCATCAACTACAATTTCAGTTTTCAGATCCAAAAACAGCAAAACAACAGAAATTAAAAATAAAAAAATCACAGAAGAAGAAACATAAACTCAATCGGAAGCAGAAGTTCAAGCAGAAGCAGAAGAAGCAGAGGCAATCACAGAAGAAGAAGCAAAGGCAGTCACAGAAGAAGAAGCAGCGCCGGCGGGTCCCCCTCCCGATGACCACGCAACGGCGGCGGCGACAGCGGTGGCGAACCCTAGAAACGAATAAGTAGGGCGGCGGCGGCAGCGAGAAGAAAAATTGAAGTTGAAATTGGAGTTGAAAATTTGAAGAGATTTAATTATTTTTATTAATAATGAAGGGTAATTTGGTCAAAAAAATAAAATCGATGTAGAAAAGGACGATTTTATAACGTTGAAGATGATTTTAATAACAAAAAAAAGATTAGGGACGAAATTGATTTTGACCCTAGATCTTGGGGACGAAAAAAGTACTTATCCCTTACAAAAATATCATATTCTAATAAAAGCTTCATATTTTAAGTTCAGGCACATGTATGAGGTATTTAAAATTGAGTAGACAACCGTTTTTACTTTAAAAATTTTTATTTTTAAAGTATGATTTCCAAAAAAAAATTAAATTATATGGCATCGTGATCTTCTTAAAATTATTTTTTTTCTGACAAAATGTACTATTATTTTTATAAATAACATATTACTTATACATTTGATTTAGCTTTTCTTGAAAATATTTAGATAATGATTTAAAAGATAGATACAACAAGAAAGAAAAACTAAACCAAATTCTATCTCTAAATCCCTTCTCAATTTTCGTTTTCTCTGAATTTCCAACCATTCAGTAGAAAAAATGTTAAAAAATTTCACTTGATTAAAGGTCATCAAATTTAAATAAAAAGATGTTATTTTTGTAAGTGTACTTGCAAAAAAAAGTGCTACAATTTGATTCCTAGAAATTTTTTTTAGGTATGTCTTTCAGTATGTTTAGTGCATTTTACCAAACACATTATTCTTTGGAGTTAGTTCATGATGTCATTTAAAAACCAAAAAAAAGTTCATGATGTTATTTTTTTCTTTTTGTTGAAGTCATTTTCCTGAAAATTAAATCTAAAGTTAAAATAGTAATTTAATTTTTGCTGAAATTTTGTTTGGCGTAAAATAGGAGATGAAAGTGTAATTTTTTAAAGAATATATTTTCGTATTTAGTATAATTTGTCAAATAAAGTTAATATTTGGAGATTATTTTTTCTTTTTCAAATTCATTTTGTTGGAAATTGAATAAAAGGTCAAAATAGTAGTTTACTTTGTGAAAATTTTGTTTGGAGTAAGACGTGAGTGTGTGAAAATAAAGTAGTATATAAAACTATAATATATATATACTTAAATCA
>NC_029788.2:93258190-93262222 GCF_000816755.2 Arachis ipaensis
TTATAATTTGAATAGTTTAGAATAAAAAATATTTAAAAAACTAAAGATTGAAAGAATATAATATATGGTTTTTAGTGTATTGATGAGTAGAAATTGAATGATAAATTTGAATACTGACAAGTACATTAGATCGTTCAAGTAATATTACAGTGAGTGAATATCGTTTCCATGAGAATTAACGGATTAAGGCAAGCAATGTCTGATTTAATCTCTAATTAGATCAATTAAAACTTGGCAAGAAGATTATGGATCTTGACGAAAAAAAGAATAGATAGGATAAAAATTTAACAGCTAAGATTATTGGGCGAGAAAAGGGTTTAGAGGGTTTAGAAAGAAATCAAGAATTGAGAATATTAAAGGTTTTCGAAGATGTTAAATTCTTAGAAAAAATAATACTTGTATTTCTTACTTTGACTCATCCAAAAATATTTTTATAGCAAATCTTTTATAATTAAATTCGAATTCCTTAACAATCTAATTTCTCTAATCCTAATTAAACGTCAATTTCTTGGTCAACTAATTAAGAAGAGAAGTTAAAAACGGTTTTGATTTTAAGCCATACAATATTTAAAAAACTATTCCTAGCTGCATTAAATGTCACTTATTCAAAAGAATAGTTTAAAGTAATAGAATATTTTCAATACTTCTAACCATTAATGATTGAAGAACGAAACTCAATCTTGAAAAAGTAGAAAAACATGAATCAAAATAAAGAAAATACTTGCATTACTAATCTATAAAAATAAAACAGAACTTCTGTAAATCCCGCGTAATTAATGAAAAATTAGCCAATAAATTAATTATTATTCAAAGAAAATGGAGATTTAGTTACTCATGATAATAAGAAAACTAAAGCAAAAGAAGAAGATGAAGGTATGAGATCTTAGATTATTGGAATCCAAAGATCCTCCCCCAGATATCTCTTTCTTGTGAACCTCTTATTATATCCTAAGTTCTATCTAGAATTCAAATTCAAAAATTAAATCTAATCTCTTATCTTTAGAAAGATAAGATAACTAAAATAATAATTCAAATCTATCCTAAAACTAATTTTTAGCTTTCTGAAAGAAAGAAAGATAACACTTTATTTAAATCCAAATTTAAATTAAACTAACACCTAATTTTTCTAGAAGAGTTGACAACCACTAATCACAAAAATTCTTAGAGAATTTTGATTCAAAACAAGTCCCTGAGAGTTGGAGTTGGTCATGGCGTTTAACTTGGAAGTCCAGCCTTGCACGCATCTTCTTATGGGTTTCGAAGGTATTACACGCCACTCTTGGTATTGCACGCCAACTTAGTTCTTCCTTGAGGGCATTACACGCCCTTTGCTGGCGTTGTATGCTACTTTCTTGGACTCTGGGGTGTTAAATGTTCTTTGTTGGTGTTGCACGCCAACTTTGGACGCTGATTTTTGCGACAAGAAAGATGATGGTTTTGTGTGGTTTAGAATGTTTACTGTAGACATATGCATATTATTCTAAAGCTCTCGATATCAACTTTCTAATGCCACTAGAACTGGCTCATTTGGATTTTTTTAACTTAAATTATAATCACTTGAATATAAAGAGGTTAGAATTGACAGTATTTACAAATTACTCTTTAGTTGTAAATTTTTTTAAAAATATAACTTGAATCCACAATAATTCTAAAACAACTTTAAATTTATGATTAGTTATAAAAATTTTATTAAAACATAGAAAAACTTTAATTTAAATAATAAAAAAGCATATATATAAAAATCATTAAAGATGACAAGACATCATATATCTTGATTAAATTTAAATTACAAAAATTGATGATCTATAAAGATTAAGTTGTCTTAGATGTTTAGCAATTACTTTATCAACACATTTCTATATCTTCATCATCATATATAACTTCTTCATGAACCATTGCAGTGAGATAATAGAGGCATATTCAAGGGAAGTTAATAGAGTGAGTCGAGAACTGCTGAGTACTTTGTCTGCGATTATGGGGATGGAGAATCATGTTCTTCATGAACTACACAAAGAAATAATTCAAGGCTTACGTATGAACTATTACCCTCCTTGTATCACACCAGAAAATGTATTGGGTGTGAGTCCACACTCTGATTCAGGCACCATAACATTGCTTCTGCAAAATGATGATGTTTGCGGCTTAGAAATTCGACACAAGGGAGGATGGGTACCTGTCGTTCCAAAATCAGATGCTCTAGTTGTCAATGTTGGAGATATCTTAGAGGTACATACCTTGACATATCTTTTGTTAGTAAGCGTTTCTTTCCACCCACTGAAATTGATATTGAGGAATAGACACTCAATATTGTGTTTGGTGATTAGAAATAAATTGAAAATAAGCATTCAAATTTTATAAGCACTCAAATTGCAATAGAAGTGAAAAAGATAAAAGAGATCAAAACAGACTAATCAAATAGAGAAAATAAGTGGAAACATGTCTGAATTTTATATATATGTTTATAGAAAAAAATAAATTATAACTGTGAGTATGAAAAACTCAACTAAATCAACTTTTATACTAAAAGTATATGTAAGAAAAATTAGAACAAATTATTATAATACCTGTGAAATTTGGGGGAAAAAATGCAACCCATATATGATTAAATTATATGGTGTTGATTAAAAAGTGATGTTAAAAATTTGATTGAATGGTAAAACTAATATTTAAAACTACAAAATGATGGTTTGAAATATTGAGTTAATTGATCTATTATGAATCCCACAAAATTCAGCATTATATTACAGTATTCATTAAAATATCAGTCAATAAATCCTAAACAAATTCAAATTATAAACTCAAGAATCATAATAGCATGCTTAATTAACTATGAACTAAGAGAAATCCTAATAAAAAATTTTCTAATATTATTCTAAATTAACCTAACAGCAAAAAATATTTTAACTAAATTAAATTAATAACGAAAAATTAAAATCTAATTAAATCATAATGAATTTAAAATAGAGAATATTAATAAAAAAATTAACAAAAGCCCAAAACCAACTTCAGAGCAAGAAGAGTGGAGCAACGATGGAGGTGGAGGTGGAGGTTGCGGCGGTGGAGGTGGCTCGCTAGAGTGCGCCTCGGTGGAGAGAGCAGCGGACATCGCGGTGGTGGAGGCGTGGCTTGTGGTGGAAGTTCTGCTTTCCTAAATTCACGTGGAGCGTTGAGCGCGGCTGGTGGCAGAGGTTCTGGCTTGCCGAGAACGATGGAGCGGCGATGGCGGCAATGAAAGGGGGTAGAGAACGGAGGTGGAGGTGGTAATGAGAGAGAAAGGGTGATGATGGACACGACGGTTCACGCTTTCTTTTAGGGCACGATTACCATCGAAAAAAATCGATGGTAACGTTTTCTGTATGTCCAAAACGCAACGTTTCACTAAACAAGATTACTGTCATATTTACATGTCGATAAATTCGACGATAGTGAGCGTGCCATAATTTTTTTTTTCTTTCCAAATATTACCGTCGACGGGAAGGAGAAAGGGGAGATGAATGATGCATGGACTAAAAAAATCAAAGGAAGAAAACTAAGAGTGACTAACCATGGTTGGATTGCGTACCAACAAGCGGCCATTTATCGTCACTAGCTTCACCTTGCTTCTCCTAGGTTGGGGGTTTGGGAAGCTTGAGGGGCTTCACGACACACCTCAGTGCCATTTATGTTAATGCATGAATCCCTCATCTTCATATCAATTCTCATTTTGATGCATGCTGCCAACTTCTCTATCAATGTGCAAGCTTGTTTTATTGTTTGCTTTTTCAATGAGCCTCTAGCCCAACTATCCAGCACTGTTTTGTAATCTCAAGAGTCCGATGATAATATTTTAGGGTTACGAATTTATAATCAAATTCGACGGAAAACTCGCCACTATCGTCCAACGCTAAATCTGACGGTATTTAATATTTTTCTTATAGTTGAATGAAATTAAAATTTCAATCTCAAAATATAAAATTTCAGTCTATTTAGTATCTCTACGAAGTGGAGATACAAGAGATTGAAATTTCTAAAGACAAGTACTAAAATTTTAAC
>NC_029788.2:93262271-93275709 GCF_000816755.2 Arachis ipaensis
AACAATATTTTTTTAATAAATAAAGTTATTTTAATAAATATTTTTATTTAATCTTCATATTTATTTTTAATAAAGTGTATATATGGATTTACATCATAAATGTGAATTATTTGAATATAGGAGAACATTAGAATCATTAGAGAATTATTAGAATCAATTTAGATCAGTTAGTATCATTTATATTTATATAGCATATTTGTATATTAATTGTAGGATTCTATACTTTTATTACTTTGATCCTTCTAGCACCTATATATACCCCTTGTACATTGTACTTTTCATCAAGCTGAATAATACAATATTTTAGATTACTCTCTTGTTTATAACATGGTATCAAGAGCTTAGGTTATATTTTTATTCAGCAACAATTGGTCCATAGTCCTTTTGTTTTTTCTTCCAGCAGTCTTCTTTGTCCTTGATTTTTCGTTTCTTTTTGACGCTTTGGTTCGTCACTACCCACACCATCGTCTTCGTCTCGTCGTCACAAGTTCAACGAGTCCCGAAACATCGCCGGAAGCCTCCACATGCGCCGCCACGTGCCGCTGGAAGTCACTGCCGTCACCAGCTTCTTCTCCTCTCCAGATTCATTTCAAACCGTTGGATTGCGCATCTGATCAACGGTTCAGCGGCTCCCACGTGTCGCGCCTTTGCTTGCCCACCCAGCACCGTTCGATCTTCAGCAACGATCCACCCGTCCAGCGCGTGCCACGTGTTGTGGAATCAGCGCCTCCAGCAACCCACGCCTGACCCGAACCGAACCGCTTCGCGACCCGCGCACCACACCTGCTGACTCAGCGTTGACGAGGCTTCTCTTCTCCACTCAGACGTCGCCACGTGTCACTTTCCCTGTTGATGTGGAATCTGACATGGCAGGTGATGTGTCAGACAGTGGGGCCCTCTCTAAGAATTTTTGGTGAGCTCTTTTCGATTTTGCTGTCTGTTTTGTCATTTTCTGCTCCGAAACCACCATTTTCTCTCCTCTCTTTGATCTTTTTTGTCTACTATTATGGAAAAATTTGATGTTTTTGCTACCAGAGGCAGACAGGGTAAATTCTGTCAAAACTGTAATCGTTCTGTGCACTTCTTCTCAGACTGTCCTTTTGTTACATGTCACAAATATCAACAAAAAGGTCACATCATCTACAATTGTCCACAAGTATTCTGCCATCACTGCAAGCTGTCGTGATATTTTATTACTACCTGTCCTACTCGCCCACCACGTCCTAGTCCCCTTGAGCATCATTCTCATCCCAACTTCTCCAAGCATGCTTCTGCTTCTGCTATCTCTGGTACTGAATCTACCACATCTGCTTCTCTCGACCTGCCTTCTATTGCATCTCTTCTTAAGCATCTTCTCTCGCCTTCCAGTAATACTCCTGATGCTTTTTCGACTCCTCCATATAATTCTAATTGGTATTTTGACTCGGGTTGCTTTAATCACATGTCTCCGCTGCGTGATCTTTTCTCGTCTCTGTCTACCACTATAAATGCACCTTTTGTTAATACTGCTAATGGTTTCCTCTTGCGCGCAACACACAAGGGTTCTATCTCTCAGTCAACTCTTAATCTTTCTGATGCTTATTATATTCCCAACCTGAACTTTAATCTTATTTCTGTTGGACAACTTGTTGGTCTGGATTTTGATGTTAATTTTTCCATTGCTAGTTGTCGTGTACAGGATCGCCGGACGGGACAAATCATCGGGACTGGATGTAAGGCGGAAGGTTGTTTGAACTCGAAAATCTTCATATTCCTCTTGTGCCAAATCTCTGTGCTGCTTCTTCTCCATTTACCCTTCACTTATGGCATCAACGTCTTGCCCACAGCTCCTTAGGAAAATTGCATCCTCTTGTATCTCAAGATGTATTGGGTCAGGTTCCTACTGAGTCTTTTGATTGCATTTCTTGTCAAACTGCCAAACAACCTGCTTTATCATTTCATATTAATTCCTCTCTTGCTTGTTCTCCTTTTGATCTTATCCACTCTGATGTTTGGGGCCCCGCTCCCACCGCTTCCATGGGAGGAGATAGATACTTTGTCATTTTTATTGATGATTATTCACGCTTTACTTGAGTTTATTTGATGACTAATCGCCATGATTTACCTCAGATCTATATTAACTTTGTCACTATGATTAAAACTCAGTTTTCCAAAGTCATTAAAGTTTTTTGACGTGATAATGCTATGGAATATTGTGATTCCAAACTTTTAGCCTTTCTTGCAGAACAGGGTACTTTGTCTGAGTTTTTCTGCCCTGATACTTCTCAACAAAATGGCCGAGCTGAACGTAAACACCGTCACATTCTTGACTGTGTTCGTGTAATGCTTCTTTCTTCTTCGTGCTCTGAGCGTACTTGGGGTGAAGCTGTTCTTACTGCTATTTATGTTATCAATAGACTTCCTTATTCTGTTCTTGGTAATGTTACTTCCTTTGAGCATCTTTATCATACCTCTCCAGATTACAGTTCTCTTCGAGTTTTCGGTTGTGTCTGTTTTGTTCTTCTTCAGCCTCATGAGTAGAGTAAACTTGAACCTCGTGCTCGCATGTGTTGTTTTCTTGGTTATGGCATTGAACACAAGGGTTATCATTGTTGGAAACCTCTCTCTAAATGTATTCGTATATCTCGTCATGTTGTCTTCTGTGAGCATCACATGTTTTCTCGATTTTCCTCCTTTGAGTCCATTCCTCCCACTCAATCACCTTTCTTCACTAACCCCAATGTTGACCTTTTTTCTAGTGATGATTCTGAAGGTTCTATCTCGGGTCATCCTCTATAGCCTCCTGCTCTTCCGCCTTCTCCATCTCCCGATGATTCCAGACTGGACGGCGATCCCGCTCCTACCGTCATGCCTCCTCCTCCCACTCGTTCTTCTCGGGTAAGAAATCCACCTCCTCATCTTCTTGATTATCATTGATTTTCTACTATTCTTCACCAACATGAACCTAAGTCATTCAGAGAAGCCTCCATAAATCCAAATTGACAACAAGCAATACAGGAAGAAATACAGGCACTTGAAAAAGCACACACTTGGGATTTGGTTGATCCTCCTTCTAATCAAGAAGTTGTGGGTAGTAGATGGGTATACAAGATCAAGACTCGCTTTGATGGCTCTATTGACCGCTATAAGGCACGCTTGGTTGCTCAAGGTCGTACGCAAGAGTATGGTATTGACTATTAAGAGACTTTTGCTCCTGTTGCTCGTCTCACATCTGTTAGAGCACTTCTTGCCATTGCTGCGGTCAAAAAATGGCCACTCAGTCAGATGGACGTGAAGAATGCATCTCTTAATGAATATTTAAGAAAGAAGGTCTATATGAAACCACCTCCAGGTTATCCTTGTCCTTCTAACAAAGTCTGTCTTCTTCGCAAGGCACTTTATGGTCTTAAGCAAGCTCCTCGTGAATGGTTTGACAAGTTCAGCACCACCATCTGCAATATCGGTTTCACGTGTAGTCCTCATGAGAATGTGCTTTTTATTCGTAAAAGTTCACGTGGAATTGTTCTTCTGCTTTTGTATGTTGATGACATGATCATTACTGGAGATGATGTTGATGGTATCTCTGATCTCAAAGCCTCGCTTCACCATACTTTTGAGATGAAAGATCTTGGTTCTCTCAGCTATTTTCTTGGTCTCGAGGTCATCTCCACAGATGATGACATCTATCTCTCTCAGGCTAAGTATGCTTCAGATCTTCTTGCTCGCGCTGGGATTACAGATAGTCGCACTGAATCTACCCCCTTGAGCCTAATGTTTGATTTACCCCTATGGATGGCACTGTTTTGGATAATCCGACTCTCTATCAACAGTTAGTTAGAGGTCTCGTCTACTTAACTGTCACCCGACCAGACATCGCTTATCCAGTTCATGTACTTAGCCAGTTCTTGTCAGCTCCTCGTACTACTCACTATGCGGCAGTTCTTCGCATTCTTCGCTACATCAAAGGCACTCTATTTCATGGCCTTTATTTTTCTGCCCATTCCTCTTTGTCTCTTCAAGCATACTCTGATGCTGATTGGGCCGGTGATCCCACTGATCGTCGTTCTACTATTGGTTACTGTTTGTTTCTTGGCGACGCTCTCATTTCTTGGCGTGTTAAGAAGCAAATGTTCACTGCTCGATCAAGCACATAAGCTGAGTACCGTGCCCTCGCTGACACCATGGCTGAGGTTATCTCGATTCGTTGGCTTCTCGAAGATTTGGGTGCTCCTCAGTCGTCCCCTACTGATGTTTTTTGTGACAACCGTAATGCTATTCAGATTGCCCATAATGATGTATTTCATGAACGCACCAAACACATTGGGATTGATTGTCACTTTGTTCGGCAATGTATCCTTATTGCTGTTGTTCGTCTCATTGCTGTTGGGACACTGGATCAGATTGCTGATATCTTCACGAAAGCTCATCACCCGACTCGTTTCCGGACTTTGCTATCCAAACTCAATATGGTATTCTTAGCTCCCACTTGAGTTTGAGGGGGGGATGTTAGAGAATCATTAGAATCAATTTAGATCAGTTAGTATCGTTTATATTTATATAGTATATCTGTATATTAATGGTAGGATTTTATGCTTTTATTAATTTAATCCTTCTAGTACCTATATATACCCCTTGTACATTGTACTTTTTATCAAGCTGAATATGACAACAAGGATGGCACTTCAATAATTAGATAAGAGATTCAACATTTCTAATTTATTAAACCAATATATATGGAGGACATAATTCTTAGAATAATTAAAAAGTTTGGAAGCATAAAAAAAAAATGCATGGTAGCATCACAATCACGGTTTTAAAATGCAATTGTGGCTGCAGTTGAGCTGCGGCCATTTACGTTTGCAAGAAATTTTGAAATTGTAAATTTGAAAGGAAAACAAGTTGAATAACTTTCTTTTATTTAAAATTTAAAAGTTTCTTTTGGATATAAATATAGAAATCGTGCACACGGCAACAAAGACGAAGATGGAAAAAAGAAATTGTTTATAGTCATTTTAAATCTTGGATATTGGACAAAAAAAATTGTGTTAGTGTTCTGCCTCCATTAGTTTTACTTTTTGAGCCAACCAAAAAAATATTTATAATGTTTTGTTTTGGAAAAAAAAACTTATTGGCCTTTAATACCTGTCTCAACTACCAAACAAGTCTACGTAGTCACTAGTCACCTTCTCGCTATAGTTCTCCAAATCAAATTGGTGCTGCATGCAATGTTAATAATATATAAATTACTTTTATTTTTCTGTAACAGATATGGAGTAATGGGAAATACAAGAGCATTGAACACAGAGTAGTGACAAATAAGAATAGAGAAAGGATTTCATATGCAACATTTATCTCCCCATGGGATGATGTGGAGGTTGAGCCTCTTGATCATATGGTAGATGCTGAAAATCCCAAGTTGTACAAGAAAGTCATATTTGGAGAATATCTTAGACAATCCTTACAAAGAAAAATGGAAGGCAAAGCACACACTGATGTCGCAAGAATTAAATGAATAAGAGTAAAGTGAAATAGTAATATGTACAAGAAATAGACAGTTCTACGTTGTGTTTTTTTTTTAAAGCTGTTTTTCCATGTTGTTTGAATAATTGATTTTGTTTTTGACCAAGGATATGTGAGTGTGTGTTTGAACAAGCCCTTCTAAGTTGAAATAGCTAATGAAAAATTTTTGGATCAGTAATTTTTAATATTTTTTATTATTATTTAATTAGTATAAATACTAAATGTTTTTAATAAATCAAACTTTGAACATGTAGTATTGCTCAATACTAAATTACTAATAACATATTATAGGAAGATTTTCTAATGCATCAATGTACTTTTTTTATATACCGATATAACATGCACTACAAAAAATATTGGTAAAAATGGCACTAATTTTATGGAGGGTCAAAAAAACTGCCGTTATATTTGTTAATTACAGCAGCGCCAACTCATGCCATAATGCTAATGGTTTTTGTGGCAGCTTTGTTGATTGTGGCGTTTCAAACCGCCATAGAATTTTTTTTCCCTTTTTTAACTCGAGCAATGTTGCATATGAGAGTGTAATTAGTATTGTTGCATATGAGAAAATGAGGATGAGTGTCAATGACGAACCCTAATTTCTTGCCATTGTTCATCTTCCTTATTTGTCATTCAACTCCTCACTATCACTCATCACTTTGTTGCAACTCATCTCCTCGCTGCTGCAAGCAACGCCGTTGTTGCTGCCTTCAGTGAGCTTCTACGATTTGGCTTTGATCTGAAGATTTTTCAGCGTTCGTCTCATCACCATCGTTCATCTCCTCGCCATTGCAAGAAACACCGTTGTCCTCTTCAGCAAGCTTCAATGATTTGGCTTCGATATGAAGATTTGTCGCCGCTCATCTCATTGCCATCATTCATCTCTGCACCATCGCAAGCAACACCGTTGTCGCTGCCTTCTATGATCTGATTTTCAATCTGGCTCACCTCCTCACCTCCGCAAGCAACGCCGTTGTTGCTGCCTTGAGCAAGCTTCTACAATTTGGTTTCACCATCTCTGTCACTTCTAATAGATAATCTACTTAATCTTCTTCTTTGATTTTTTCCTTCCTCTTCATCCTTTTAGATCTAGTTCATACTCTAGTAGGAAGAAACAAAGAATGCTGGTTCTTTTTGTGTATTTTAATTTTCATTGATCTTTTGTGATGTTGTTGTTGTTAGCTTGTTATTGCTGTATTTTCTGTTCTGTTGTTATTTTTTTGCTTCTGATTTTATTTAGTTTGAGACCTAATCTATTCTATTAAACTGAATGATCTCATAATCTACATCATTTGTCCGAAATTAGTACAACACAACACTTTACTTTCTCTTCAAAACAAGTCACGGCATTGTGGAGGAACTGATTGGGTTTGGAGCAAGAGTGCACGCGTGTGCAAGGAACGAAGCTGAGCTCACTAAGTCTCTCATCTAATGAAATGATTCTGGTTTTGAGGTTACTGAATCTGTTTGCAATGTCTTTGTTCCTCATCAGAGGGAGAAGCTGATGGACTCTGTGTGTTTTGAATTCCAAGGGAAACTCAACATCCTTGTAAGCTCTCTTCTTTCTCTGCATTTCATCTGTTTGATATTATTCCCCAACTAACACTATTTTGCATAATTCGAGTCTATAAATTTTCAAACAATAATAGGAGAAAAAACTTTAATATTCTTATAGTTGAAATCTTCAAGCTGCACTATAATTTGAAGGTGCAGGAGGATGACTTTACAATTCTTCAAGATCCCTCTTAAGTCTTTACACTTCCACTGCTTCCTGCTCTTACTCTTCTGATTATGACAACATTTTTGTATATTAAGCTTTCATTATAATGTGTAAAAAATTAATCATGATTTGCATTTTTGATGGTTGAATGATATGTTTAATTGGGAATTTCACAAGTTTGAGGTTTTAGAAGAGATGAGGGAGCTATGATTAAAGGCAAGGCGTTTCTGTTTTGAAAATAACTCTACTGAATTTGGCTTTTCTATTAAGAATATTATTTACTAGTGAGAATATTATTTACTATTCATAGCAACATCTTTCCTAGCTTGTTCAAAGTTCAAAGTCCATGAATTTATTTTATTCTTGTTGAACTGGGACTGTACATTATTTATAAGTAGTATAAGCGGTATTTAGTTTCAATTCTTCATAATATATCTTGAGAACCTCTTTTTGAGTAATTTCATAAGTGGTTTTAGAAGCTATTATATATATTTTGATGCAGCTCATGTGTATGTACAGTGATTGTGTTTTTTTTTTCAGTGAAATTAAAGCTTGTTCACTACTTTAATTATTCTCTACTTTTGGCCATGAGAAGCTCATGGTTCTTTGTAGTCAGCTCAGCGTTGTAACTTGGATTGATTACTATTAATCCAAAGATATTTGATCAAATTAGATTAGATTTGATCTGGTTCAATGAAGTTTGTAGGTGTAGGTGTTGGACCATACCTTCTACAAGTGTGGAAGAGTAAGAGTGTGTCAACAAAAATAAGAACCCAACTTAACTACTTTTTTAAGAGTGACCAATGTTGTCAATAGATGACTTGAAATAAGACTATTATAGTTTTCCAAAACTAAATTGATTTTGAGCAGTTTCAACTTTCAGCTTGAGTTGGATGTTCCTTAAAATTGGCATGTAAGTTGATAGATAATAGATTGTAGAAAAAGAAAAGAAAAAGAATGTTGCTGCCATCCACAGCAGCCTTCACCGTTCTTCATCATGCCCACTTATCTTGGATTATGTTTTCCTAAACTCACAGTAATATTTGGTTTTTTATAATCTTGATTCAATTAATAACGTGTATCTAAATTGGTGTTGCTCCAAAGCACAAGACTCCGATTAGTGTTTGTTTTCTCTGCATCACTGCCTTTCAAATCCAAACTCTGACTCTTTTATGTAATATAATATAATATAAAATCTTCTGATGCGGCAGAGTTGGTCGCATAACAGGGTGACTTGGTCATACATACCCCTCTCTTCATCGAGGTTACAACTTCACTAAAGCAGGTTTCTTTATTTCTATCTTATTTTATTATTCTTAGCTTTGGAATTTGCTTTTGAAGTTTGTTGTGGCCTTAATTAGGTCTATTAATTAAGTGAAGTTTGGATGAGAAATTGGTTCAAAAATCTGTCATTCTGTCTCTAATGTTTTTTAATAGATTTGATTTTGCCGATGATGTCTTAATTAATTGGGTTCCTTTCTTTTATCTTCTTTTTTAATGATTATTTCAGAGGAGAAGATCTTGGAAATCTTAGGTACGGTTTGTTGAGGATATTTTTGAAGCACTACTTGTCTTGTCTGCAGATGCATGCTGCTCTATATAAATAGTATTCTAATACCATAATCAACTTCAAATTATCACACCAAACTCTTGACTTCACTATTGCTTCTGCCTATCAGAAAATCTTGGCCCCCTTTTTTTCTGTTTCTTATGTCCTATGTTACTTACCATAATCAACTTCAAATTATCACACCAAACTCTAATTTTGTCATCTATCTGGTAGGTTCATGATTTATCAGAAGTATTCAATTATTATTTTCTTTATATGAAACACCTTTTCAATACAATCTGAACATAAATGAAATTAACTGTCATTTTTTTATTAAGATTTGAATTTGTTAGAAAATCCAAATGAAGAGGGGGTATATATATACTTAAAAGATGAAAAGACTTAAATGGTTATATTCATCTGTTTGCTTTGGCAATGGTGCAGAGAATTTCGGGCAACCCAAACTAACGTTTGAAGTGAAAAAGACAAGAAACTGAGGACTCTGAGTGCCACAGTGAAGTTAATGTTCTAGAATTGCACTTCCATACAAGTTAATGTTTGCATTCTACTAATTTGACATTTTTCCCTGAAAATTGGTTGTAAAGTTTTCTTAGCTCGTTGATCTATGGCCACCGAATGAGAACACTATAATATTTCATTAAGTTGTTTTGTGCCCATCTCTTTAGCAGATATAATTGACATGATTTGTGTATTTTTTTATATTCTCATTTTGTGCCTATGTTACTGATTTTGGCATTGTTTATTAATCATTAATATTTCATTTGTGCTCCTATAATTGGTTCATAATCACTTTGTCTTATGCCTTGCAGTTCTAATACTTTCTCAATGACCCTTTGAATTATAATCTTAAATATTACGTATGTACATAGGTTTTTATTATTTAAAAAACTATTATTATTCTTTATTTCCTTAGTTTTTATTTATAAACTTAAACATATCTCACTTGAATGTTTCAGGTTAGTGCACAGCCATTCCTTGTGCTTGATCTTCTAGAAGCATATTCTAGAGGGTTAGTTAACTGTAAATTTTTATTATAAGTGAGTTTAGTTTAATGTGAAAATTTTTAGCTTAAGTTAGTTTACTATTTTGGGTGGTGCTTGTAAATTAAAAAAAATAAACTAAAGAAAAATAATAACCTGGGAATCGCCCTCACAAATCTACTGTGACTGCTACAAAATTATTATTTAAAAGAGGTAATTATTATAATTTTCTTATAATTTTTTTGAAATACTATTTAAGTTTTTAATGTGATGGTTAGGAAGTAGCCTATTGTGATCAATTTACTTAATTAAAGGTAATACTATGATTGTATAATTCTTCTTCGCTTTGAATAGGTTCCCTTGTTTATACTTCCAAACCTTGAGCCATATTTGCTTCTCCTTGAGCCAGAAATGCAACCAGAGAAACAGAGAAATGAAACAAAGAGGCAGGAAGCATAGCATGTATATGGGCCTTGTTGGTGAGTTGCAATGTTTTAATATATATATATACCTTATTTTTGGTATGCATTAATATATTTGTTTCCCAGAAACTTCTCTTTAGCTAATTCCCTTGGTCATAAACCTTTCAGTGTGCTGTTGGACAATGTATGCATGAAAGGGCCAAAATCTTCACCAATTTGCTCTCTCCTCCAACACGTGCTTCTTTTAGACCCAATGAAAAAGCCATGATTGCTATGTCAAGTATGACTTCACTTTGCTGTAATGAGATTTATACTAGTGTTTCAAAATAATGCATGTCCTTTCTTAAATGGATGAATTTGATAAATTACTTTGTGTGCATACCTTTCGATGCATCTTGTATGCTTTGGTTTTCTCTCATTTTAACTTTTCAATTTTTAATTCTTGAAAGAAATACAAACTAAAGGGGGGTAATTGCAGGGCTGATAGTGAAAAATATTTTCTTCTTGATAGAAGATAATGAACAAATGTATTGTAGGTAAAAAAGAAAATGCGACAAGTCTACCAATCTAATTTTATTTTTTCTCTTTATATTATTTGACTAGATATATATTGTTTCTAATGACATCTTTTCTTTGTTATAATTTCAATTTATAACAGCCGGCTTGATAGAAATTTTCTGACAGGAGAGGTTGCTAAAATTTTTTGTAAGAGATGAGTTTGGATAATGAAAATGGAGTGTTGGAGCAAGAAACAAAGATGTTGGAGCAAGTTACCGAGATGAAACTCACACAAGAGACCAAGAAACTAAGACAGGCTTGTTTTAAAGTTAATTACAAAAGGAGAAAATTTTTGGCCTCCAAATCTTATTCATTATCACTTAGCTAAGCTACTTGTCTTGTATATTCATATTCTAAGTAGTAAAAACAGCACTTATTAGATGGTTTAAATACATTATTAGATATTAACATAGTTTAGGAAACTGGATGGTAGATTTGACTGATTAGTGTTTATTGCAATGCTTGTATTTTGGTAAGTTTAGTAAGACAAGGTTTTGTATAGGAGTAATTACTTTTGATTTTAATAATAAAAAATTATATATTATATTAATATTTTGTTTATGAGTTATATAATATTTCATTTATGGATTATGATTTTTTGCTATTGTGAAATTTTAATCACAAAATTATTTATTTAACGCGATAAAAATGACGGTAAAAATTATTTTTTTTTAAACGATAAAAAATGTCGTTGTCAGTGTAAAATGGTGGTTCAAAAATGTCATTTTAACCAACCAAAACGCTATTGTCAGGGTAAAATGGCAGTTCAAAAATGTCGTTTTAACCAACTAAAACGCCACTTTGTCAGGGTAATAAGGGCGGTTCAAACCGCCGTTTTAACCTATCCAAAAACCGCCATTTTAACCCTGGAAATAACGGCAGTTTGAACCGCCGTTTTAACCAATCAAAATGCCACTCTGTCAAGGTAATAATGGCGGTTCAAACCGCCGTTTTAACCTATCCAAAAACCGCCGTTTTAACGCTGGAAATAATGGCGGTTTGAACCGCCATTTTAACCTATTCAAAAAACCGCCGTTTTAACCCAGGGAATTGTGGCGGTTTTCAGAAAACTGCCGTAATAACCAGAATGGCGCCCAGAATTACGTCACTTAACGAAACCGCCATTCTTAGTAATAATGGCGGTTCAAACCGCCGTAAATACCAAAAAAAACCGCCGTTTTTACCATAATTTTTTGTAGTGATGATTCTGATCCGTATAGATATTGAGTTAAATATGTGGTTGAGATTCTCAAGGCAACTTACGTGGTGGTGCTAATAAATTGCATAGCAAAGATAAAGAAAAACTCCTGATCTCCTGTTAACGAAAAAACGCTGACTTCAGTTCCCTGGGATTTTGTCCTTTGTAAAGGGCTCGTAGCTCAGTGGCTTGGTGGCTCAATTTGTTCAAAGCCAATAAATTCTTGGATGATCTTATTGATGTGGGGGACTGGATTGTTTCTTTTTTTCGTTTTTGGATTAGGTTATTAGGTTGTGTTGTTAGAATAATTGGTCTCCAAATGTATTATGATATATTAAATAAAGAGGAATGCTAAGGGGCCAGCAATTTTTGTGATTTGTAGTCATCAAATAGCCATCAAAATGGTTTTAATGGTGTGAGATTGGTGTAAGATTTCATCCAATGACTCATTTTTTTTTTTGGTTACATGCTGGCTAAAATTTAACAAAATTGCTGGCCTTCTAGACTTTACCTTAAATAAATTTGTTTGTCTCATATCCTGACTAAAAATAAAAAATATTAATTATTAATTTCACTAAAAAATAAAATAAATAAAATATTAAGGTGAATTTTCTGGTGTAGAAAAGGATCTAGCTTCTACACATGTAAAAAATAAGTGGCAAGTTAATATAGCGGCACGTATTCATTTCAGGGGACAAAATATGAGAAGTGATCAGAGGTTGGGTGCAGGATGGACAATGATGCCGCCACTGTTCACAGATGTGGTATAAAAATGTAACGGGATTAAAGATGTTGATTAGCTTGTATTAGGGGAGATCTGTTATCGTAGCTAATAATGGGCTTTTTGGAATGAATTTTTTTTGTTCTAGACTGTTTGTAAGAGCAAGAAAAAAAATGGGTTCAGATAGCTTCCATAAAAACACAAGAAAGGATGTTTTTAGATAAATGAAATTTTTTATGGGTTAATAGTCAAATTTATCCCTAAAAAATTTTTTTTAGTTATATTAGTTCTTAAAAGGTAAAACATAAGCCAAATTAGTCATTCCGTTAGTTAGATGATGACGTGGTAGGTTAATGCCACGTGTCACAACATGATTGGTTGGCATGTCAGGTCAGTGACATCTAGCATGTCACGTGTCACTTGACATGTGAAAAAGTTATTTATAATCAAAATAGTCTCTGAAAATCTAAAAGTAAGTCATTTTTATTCCTAAAATTTTAAAAATTAATCAAATTAGTTCTTATATATTTTTTTTTATTTTTTTTTCATAATATTAAATTTAAAGTATTTTTGATAGTACTAATTTTAATATTATTTTTTAGACTTTAATAAATAAAATTTTCTTTACATAAAATAATAAAAATAATTAAATTATTATAAAGTTATTTTGTCATTTTTATATTTTCAAATTGTAAATTTTTATAATGATATTTTTTTATTTAAACAAGTTTATTTAATTATTGTTGATTATATATTTAAAAATTTAATAT
>NC_029788.2:93275919-93302761 GCF_000816755.2 Arachis ipaensis
AGAAACCTCTAGAAAGAGGAAAGGGAAGACAAAAGCTTCCATCAAGGGTCTATAGCTCAGTGGTAGAACATTTGACTGCAAATCAAGAGATCCCTGAGATACCTCAGGGGA
Organism: Arachis ipaensis; assembly: GCF_000816755.2. Lineage (NCBI taxonomy): Eukaryota > Viridiplantae > Streptophyta > Magnoliopsida > Fabales > Fabaceae > Arachis > Arachis ipaensis. The sequence continues at coordinate 93,276,031 of NC_029788.2, forward strand.
TACATTTTCTTCCACACAATTATTGGAAGCAACTAAGGGTGGAACATCAAAAGCACTCCATCATCCTTCATGAAATCAGAGAAGATCTAAAAGCAATGAAGGAGGAGCAGCAAAGACAAAGAAGAGACATAGAAGAGCTCAAGGACATCACTAAGGTGGATTCATTCCTTGTTCTTATTTCTTCTGTTTTTTGTTTTCTATGTTATGTGCTTATCTATGTTTGTGTCTTCATTACATGATCATTAATAGTAATAACTATGTCTTAAAGCTATGAATGTCCTATGAATCCATCACCTCTCTTAAATGAAAAATGTTTTAATTCAAAAGAACAAGAAGTACATGGGTTTCAAATTTATCCTTGAACTTAGCTTAGTTATATTGATGTGGTGACAATGCTTCTTGTTTTCTGAATGTATGCTTGAACAGTGCATATGTCTTTTGAAGTTGTTGTTTAAGAATGTTAAATATGTTGGCTCTTGAAAGAATGATGACTAGGAGACATGTTATTTGATAATCTGAAAAATCATAAAAATGATTCTTGAAGCAAGAAAAAGCAGCAAAAAAAACAAAGCTTGCAGAAAAAAAAAAGAAGAAAAAAAAAATTTAGGCAAGACTAATTTAAATAATGGATAATTTTTTAGGAACGAATTTGACATTAACTCATAAAATTTTTCATTTATCTAAAAACATCCCTTTTTGTGTTTTCATGGAAGCTATCTAAACCCATTTTTTTTTTGCTCTTACAAACAGTCTAGAACAAAAATATTCATTTCAGAAAGCCCATTATTAGTTACGATAACAAATCCCGTAATACAAGCTAATCAACATCTTTAATGCACTTGACCAAAAAAAAAAAAACATCTTTAATCCCATTATATTTTTATACCACATGTGTGAATAGTGGCGGCATCACTATCCATCCTAACCCTAAACCTGATCACTTCTCATATTTTGTCCCCTAAAATGGACATGCAACTATATTAATTTGCCACCTATTTTCTACATGTTTAGAANGCTTCGCCGCCTCGCCGCCTCTGCCTTGCCTATGCTTTCTTGTTTTTGTTTGGTGTTGTTTCTGTTTCTGTTTGGTGTTGTTTCTGTTTCTGTTTGGTGGTGGTGGTTTGGTTGTGGTTGAGGTTGTTGTGGTGGTGGTGTTAGTGGTGGTGGTGGTGGTGGTTGTGGTGTTGGTGTTGGTGTTGGTGTTGGTGGTGGTTGTGCTGGTTGTGGTAGTGGTGCTGGTGGTGGTGTTATTATTAAAATAGGAGTGATATTATTATAATGCAAATTCATTCAAAATATAATACAAAAAAAAAATAATTTAATTTTAAATGAATGGTAGGTAAATGATAATTTTGCTAACTGCAATTATCAATTAAAAATGATAAATGGTGGACATATTATTTAATTGATCATTGCAATTAGCATTTTTGCTTTTTTTTATAAAATCTTAAAAGCTTAAAAATTATTAAGAAATAAAAATACAAAATAAATATTGAATAATAAGATATTATTTTTTATTTTCACTTCTTATTTTTTTAATTAAATTCCAAACACTTCAATAATTTATCCTATATATATATGGTGAAGAGGACTAAGAGGCACATATAGAAGGGTTACAAATCTTATTAGTTATTACTCTTTTATTTCATAATTTTTTTTCCTCTGAAATCCATCTTATAATTTGAGCTGCAAATTTCCAACCATTAATCAAAAGAAGTAAGTTGTTTAAAAAAAAAAAGGCCTATATACATAAAGTTCATTAGCTAAGAGCCGCCACTAATTTTCTCTAATTCAGCTATCTCACCAAACAAGCTTTTTTTTAACTACCCCTAGCTGATTTTTGGGGTTCTTTTATGGTCTTTTTCGTCATTACATAATACTAAATATGACACTCTTTTAATTGGCAACCAATCTATACTTATCATGCCAATGTATTAATAAAAGGACAGAAATACCTGAAAATTTTTCCATATTATATTAACTTTTTAACTAATATTATGGCGAGGTTCCATAACGCGGCTGTTGTGACAATGCTGAATGCTTTTTTCCTTAAATAGGTCATGAAATGAGTTGGCAATAACTGCAGCTGGACGCGTGTTGCTATTGTCAATGCACTCGTAGTCGCAGATAAGATATAACATGAAGCAGTAGTGGCTGAAGAATATTGGCATGAGATGGGATAATTATATTTTTGATGGTTAAATATTGGTTTAGAAATTTCATAAATTATAAAATTTGAATTTTGTTACAAGCATAGTTTTAAATTGGGAAATAATTCTTAATCAAATTTTATAAAGGTTGCTACAATTTAAATTAAATAACTGAAAATTTTAAATTTCAGGTCATTTTTCATAAAATTACAATCGAATGTACATATTATTAGTTATGGAAAACGAAATTGATAATAATAAATAGAAATGTAAATGGAATGAAATTAAAGAAACAAACAAAAAATTAAACTAAGAGCAATTGAGACAATTAACTAGTAAAAGAACAGAAATTTAAGTGCATAAAGATCTTGGCAAGGGTTGAAAGTCAAGGATCACTATTCTGGTCACTAACTACAATATGATAATTATAAAGAGCAAACTCAATTTGTCAACCTCAAAATGGCGAAGAAAGTCAACCAGGCTTACTTAATCCTAATCTATAAGTCCTAATAAACTTACTAATTGAATTATCAAAAGATTAGTGTCAATGAAAACAAGATTAATTAAAATTTCTAAATTATCAATCAACATGGACATTAGTAATTCAAGGTCATCCAAGTTACTAACCTAAGTCAAGAGTTAAAAACTCTACTCCATAACTAGCCTAAGCATTTTATCAAACTTTGTGTGCAAAAAAGTAAAACATAATAAATTTAAAGAATTAACTAAAATTAAGACAATCTACTAAGAGAATTCAACCAAAATAGCTCAATTAATATAAAACATCAAATTTATTAATATAAACCAAGAATTCACAAGTTTATAAAATAGTAAACAAAGTATGCTACAACAACTAAATTCTAAGAGAATTATAGTGTAAGGACAAGTAAACAAGTATTAAAACTACAACTAAACAAGACTAAAACCTAAAATTAAAAAAAAATTAAGTAAAACCTAAGGGATTCTAGAGAGAAGTTAGAGCTTCTCTTTCTAGAATTCTACTAAAACCTAAAAAAACAATGTGTAAAAATCTAAGTGTATGGATGTGTTCCCTCCCTCCATCATCTTGGCACTCAAAATGCTTTAAAACATGGCAATTGGGAACTTTTTGAAAGCCTAAAAAGAGAAAGCACGTGTTTCATTAATTCAAGCACGTGGAGGTTTTTCACTCAAGCAAAAAATTCTCGTGCACGCAAGAATCTCGTGTACGCGAGCAATTGTTACTCAAGCGAGGAGTTCGCCCATACAAATAAGGCTCGCTCACGCGAATACTTCGCCTACACGAGATATGCTCACCTACGTGAGCATCTATAGACTTCACTCCAAATTACTTTTCAAATTCGCTTCTTCGCCCTATTCTTTTCGATCCTCTGAAGGCATTGAAGTACCTTAACCTTGAAATACTTAAACAAAATTGATCACGGTATCTAATGGCATGAAAAAGGAATTAAGAAATTAATTATTAAGAGCATAAAAAATATATTTTTATTCATCAGTTCATTGGAAGCAATAATTGAAAAACTCCAGAAATTAAACCAAAGTTATGTGATTTAGTTAATAAACTCCATACTTTTTAATACAATTTATAACGACAAAATGTTCTCACACTTAAACACTTGCATGTCCTCATGCTATAATACTAATCAAGAGAATGAAGGAAGTCTACCAAGATATATATGCAAACTATTTACATTTATTATGTACAACCATCTAATTCTTTCTATTATTCACATACGGTTGGTTATATAGAATCAAATAATTTTCAAGATGTAATAAGGCAAAGCAGGCAAAGATGCAACATCAAGCAATTCAATCCTATTATTCAATTGAGTTCTTAAAAGAGAATTACAAACTTGCAAAGTTCTATGATAGTTGAAAACTAGGGTTGAGTAATTAAATCCTCACCAGATGTGTTTACTCTATTATCGCTCTAGTGCATAGGTTTAATCACTCAATTCTCTTCTAACCTTTCTTTTTAAAACTTGTTCTTCTTATAATAATCAACAAATATTCAATGCATGCACGCAATTATCAAGAGAATTTTAGAGGGTTGTAACGGGGCTCACAACTAGAAAATTACTTAATACAGATAGATTTGGTCTTTATTACAGACGGATTTTTGGTTACCGATGAAATTACTAACGGATTTCGTCCATCTGTAAAAGCCTTGTCGGAAATTATTTACCGACAGATTTTTATCAGTTACCGACAGATTTTCCCTTGGTAAATTCTTCCCTCCATTTTCCTGGAACGTTAAATTTTCCGATGGATTTTATGTCGGTAATTAGAGACAGATTTTTTGACGGATTTTCCATCGGTAATTAGCAACAGATTTTCCTTCGGTAATTGGAGTCTTGAAAAACCATTCCAAACTTTAAATATAGACAAAAAATCCGTCTGTAAATCCGTCAGTAAGGTAAAATAGAATTTTTTTTAGATTTTTTCATTGCAAAATAAACTTGTTTTCATAAAAAATAAATATAAATTTAATAAATATAAATTTTTATCTAATTTGTATTCTATATTTATAATATTTAAAAAATAAACAAATTCATCGTATTGATATAAATTCATCATATTTCAAACTAAAAGAAAAGTATTATAAACAAACAAGTCAATATAATTCAAAACATAAACAAAGTGTATTGATTACAGGATTCAAGAACTTGCTCTTGTTCATTTGTTTCAAACAAGGACTTGATGGTAGAAATTGTGATGATTGTATTCATGTCCTTCCTCTCTTGAATAGAGTGGCGAAGAGTCTTATTGGGCCTTAAGATTTGAGTGTCAAGGGGTATCATGGTCAATGGACAGAGAGTGTTCCCTTGGGAGAACCACCTTTGTATGGCACTTCTCTCGAATGTGTTGCGAGAGAAAGTTTCAACAGGGTCCATCACAATATCTCCAGAGATTGGGCAGTAAAATGAATGTAGAGGCTCTAAAGGGGTCCTGCCCAAAGAATTTCGCTTTTCAAAGTACCTAATTTCTTTCTCTTGCACTGAGGTTATAAAATCAGCCCTTTCAAGCACTACAATAAGCTGCTCCATGCGAAGAGCTTCTGCCACATCTTTCCTGGACCATGCACTTTCCATTTTACGCTTCAACTCTTGGAATTCTCTCTTCAAGGCATCACTCTCTTTCGGAAAACCCATGGCATCTGCAATACAACACAACAACTCATTCTACATTCCATCCGGATTCCTCTCTTGTATCGCACCCTCAACTTTTTCCACTTGTTCATCTTCATCTTTATACTCCACATCTAACATCTCGCTTATATCTTTGCTTGCAAGAGGAATCAGCCTCAGGGCTCGCCTTATATCTTCTCCGCAACATTTCAAACGTGCAACCGTCCTTCTCGAATTCATTAAAACATAAATCTTACTCCTGCCATGCCCATAAAAAACCAGCTGCTTAGCAACCGTAATAGCTTGGTTGAGAACATCCAAGTCATTTTTCAAGCTTTCAGGATTCTCTATATCCTCTATTGGTAAAGACTTCAAAATACAAGAGATTAAGATATAAAGTTGAAGTTCAATTATGACATATCTTCATTGACACAAATGAACGGAAAATCAAATAATATTGAAAATAAACACACGAAACAAATTCAGGCATTACTTCCAATTTCCATATGTAGTGTTTAAAATGAAGCTTGGATTCTCATAAATTCTAAGGTAAGGAAATGGATCTGTAAGATGGAACCTGAAACCTTAGCGAGCTTCGCAGAGGTGTTGGTGCGACGAGGAGTCCAATCGATGATTGCTTTGCTATTGACGGCCACAACCCACGACAGCCATCCCTGTTGTATAACCGTGAACGGATCGAACAACGATTTCCAGCGTTTCGGTTCCAGAAGGCTTACCGGAACATCGCCAGTGGAGTTCCTGTGGTTCCTCTACTTGCATCGCGAGCAAAGCTTCTAATCCTTGTTGTGTTAAACATTTTTTTAGTAAAGTGTTTTCTTACCAAGTTAGCAGATACACTAACCTCACTTTCATTCCCCTTGACTGGATCTGCACTTAACACAGCATCCACCAACCACCATTCACAACACCTCAATCTCCTGTTGCTCCATGATTCACCATGATTGGAGCTCTGCCGTTCACGTTTCACCGTGTCGCAAGCTTCACCATCCATAGCTGACCCGTTGTCCTCTTCTCCAGCCCTCCCCTCCGTGGTACCATTCTCAGAAGGAGCGAGGAAAAAATGGATATGAAAAATGGTGATTCTTTTTTGCTATCTTCAGAAACAATGAGAATAAGAGAAAGAGAATGATATTGAATTAAAGGCTCTCATTGAAAATTCGAAATTTGTTAAGAAATTTAAAAATATTTGAAAGCCCTCCATATCTTCCTTACACACAAAATATCCTGGGTATGAGATACCATAGGGTTATAGCATAGATCTTATGGCCATTCAGACATCTTTGGTCATGATACACTTAAAATCTCATGTAACACTGTTCATAATATATATACATGGCATGAATAGTGCTGTACACATCTAGTTTTGTGACACTTAGTTAGCCTCTCCTTTCAGTCTATCCAACAATTCTATTATAACTAGTCTAAGGTCCTAACTACGTCTGGATTGTGTACATAATCTATTTTATTGTGTTTAGATATAGTTTATTTATAAAAAAAATTAATATATATTTATGATCTAATGCATATATATCAACTATGTTATCTTGTAGTGAATATATATTCATTGATATTAATAGTTATTACTTTTATTTTGAAAAATTTCTCCTACATAAAATTTATTATATAAAGTAAAATATTGTTTCATTTTCTATTTTCGATAGCCGAAATAATTTTTTTATTCCATATTAGTGGATTTCACTTATACGTAAAAAAATCATTATGTATCCGTATTTAAAAAAAATTGTAATACTATGTTATTGTTATACATAAAAAAATATTAAATAATGGTTATCATTACATCACCAACTCCCAATCACAATACTATTTTCGGATATTTTAAGTGCAAAATCACCATATACATTAGTGTTTCAGCAATCCTTCCTTCTCTTATCTAATATGCGACTGCAAAGAACAACCATGCTTTCAGTTGATATACACATATTAATTACATTGTCCTGTTATTCAAATATATGCAATTCCAAATTTGGACTCCTTTATTTTCATGTGTACTATTTTTCCTTTCATATGATCTCTAAATGAGGCTTGTTTCCTTACCTTGTAACTGATGTGACAAAACTCGTGAGTCAGTGTACTTAATTTATTTTATTATAGTTAGGTATAATTTGTTTATAAAAAAAATTAATATATATTTATTAAAAAGATTAATTTACTTAGTATATAGATAAATTAAGTAATTAACTTCTTTTATTATACTAAAATCTTAAATTTTAATAAATAAATTCCAATAAAAATTATTCAAATACCGCATAAACAAATTTCAGCTACTAATTACATAAATTAATAATTTATTCTCAGAAAATTAGATACATTTATCATATAACTTCATTACTATAATTATTTCAATAAAACTAAATAACAGTTGAGATGTACAGTTACTTAACACAATAGTTGATACAATATAATCAATATTTTTATTCTACTTAAGCATATATAATTGGCTAATTTATTAAAGCTTCTACCTCATCAATTCCAGTCTTTGTTTCAAAAAATTTTTTCTTTTGCTTTGCATATTCAATAGAAGATAAAAAAGTTTATCACAAAATATATTATTCTAGTATAAAAAAACACAAAGTTCATTGATGTTGAAAAATAGAACAAAACTAAATAAATTTTAGACAATTAAACTAACATAGTTCCAATTAGACTCTTATAAGAAAACATAAAAAATATATTTCAGCACCTATATATATTTTTTTACACATTTGTCAATTCTCTCCTTCACTTTTATCTGTTGTTTTTCCTACAAAGAATTAAAAAAACTTAAAATTTAGTTGTAGGTCAATTAAAATATCAGATATTTAATGTTTAAGAAATGACATAAGACATAAAATTAATAAAAAAGTAGTAATATAGTTAATAGAAGACAAATACGATAGACTATCCAATAAAAAAATGTTGAGAATAAATTTTAAATAAGAACAGAAGAATTTATCCAAAAGGGGAGCACCAACTTCTTATTACATATATCAAAAGACTCAAAATATACTTTATAATATTCTTATTTTACTAATATGTTCAACATAGCATCCATAACATTATTATATACACATATATAGCAAGCAATTAATTTACAGCATAGGTTTAAACACTCTTCAAATTCTCAGCAACTAAGACAGGTATCCAATACTGCATAATAAACAATTGACAAATAGAAAATACACATAAATATATACCGAAAACTTATCAATAAATAAGAAACTAAAATAGAAGCCTAAGGAGATGGTGCTTGCTATCAAGTCATCCAAGTCATTGTAAAGAAAATATTATTCGTATTTGTATGTATGTAAATTATGGCCAACTTCGAAGTTTTGGGGCATAGATTGTGATTTTGTAATATGTATATGTTAGTACCTGCCAGAGAGAAAATATTAAGCCCTGATTAATTTGAGACACTAAAAAAAAGAAAAAAATTCAATAAATATCATAAATTTTCAATGTAAATTAAGATGACTCAAAAATTAAATCACACAGCCTATGACCCAACAACAAATTAAAACTAAACAGCTGGAAACTGATTAGTTACTAATTACTAATAATAATAATAATAATAAATAAATTTATAATATTATTTTACTTTATTATTTTACACGTACACAAATATATGGCAAACAATTAATTTACACCATAGGCTTAAATAGTTTTCAAACTCTCAGTGACTAAGAGATGTATCCAATAGTGCATAGTAAACAATAGACAAATAGAAATACACATAAATACGTATGAAAAGTTACAACCAGAAAATGGATTAATACAGACAGATTTACAGACGGATTTAGTCTTTATTACAGACAGATTTTTGGTTACCGACGAAATTACTGATGGATTTTGTCCCTCTGTAAAAGCCCCGTCGGAAATTATTTACCGACGGATTTTTTTTCAGTCGAAAAATTACAGACGGATTTTTACCAGTTACCGACGGATTTTTCCTCTGTAAATTTTCTATCTATTTCCCAAAGGCGACGAACTTTCCGACGGATTTTCTGTCTGTAATTATAGACGGATTTTCAGACGGATTTTCCGTCTATAATTACAGACGGATTTTCCGACGAATTTTCCGTCTATAATTTGGACTTTGGAAAATCATCCCACGTTCTGATTACAGACAGAAAATCCGTCTGTAAATCCGTCAGTAAGGTAAAATAGAATTTTTTTTATTTTTCTAATTACAAAATAAACTTGTTTTCATACAAAATAAATATAAATTTAATACAAATTTTTATCTAATTTGTATTTGAATATTTATAATATTTCAAAAAATAAACAAATTCATTGTATTATGAAGTACTATAAACAAGCAAGTCAATATAATTCAAAACATAAACAAAATGTATTGACCATCAACTATAATTCCTAGTATATTGTTCAACCATACTAAAATTATCAGCTATAGTCTTCAGTGTCATCTTCATCCTCATCATAGTCCTTTAGTGCATTCCTGACGTGTCGTGCCTGTGCCAGCATTATCCATTCCTGAGGGCTTATATGCACATCTCGACATTCATGATCTTCTAGTTGTCCATCTCTTTGGAAGATCAAATATGGTACAATACTCTAATTAAAACTCCTGACTCTTTCATCAATCACATTGGTTATGGATTTAACACTTGATTCCCCATCATTCAGTAAATTCATAATATGCTCCTTATACTGAGAGTGATGATGCTTTAGGTTTGCTATGCCATTATCAACCACTTTGTCCATCGAATTCTGCAAATTACTCGTCGGAATGCAAAATAACCAAACAGGTAAGGAAAGAAAAAAAAAGAAGCCAAAATAGAATAGATTAAACGATTAATTTCCTTTGAAGTTACTACTCACACTAAAAGACCATTCTTCAGTAAGAGATCTGATCTAATTAAATAACCTCCCATTATATAAATTAAAAAAAATGTATAGAGATTTATGTATGCAGCTATGCAGGCTATTAAGAGATCTGATAATGTATTATTATTGTAGCAAGAAATTAAAAGTGATGAATAAGATATCTATATACCCTAGTTTGTATTATTCAATTTTAATTACATCAACCTAGTTTGTATTTTAATGAAGAATTAGCACCCAGAGTCTATAAATGTGTATTTTGCACTCAGAGCAAAGTTAGACCTAAGATTTTGAGATTAATTGGACAGAGAAGTCAATCTTTGCTGAAGTTCAACAGCCTTGATTGATCTAGCATACTAACTTATTTGGATAAGCTTTGGTTCAATATCTATGTTCTAGGGTTGTATATTTAAAATTCAAAATGTGGTTAATCGGTTAAAAATCCCTAAATAGTATTTTCAATTGCAAGCTGTTTTCAATCTTCTCCAATTTGGATTGAAGAAAATCCCAAATAATTATAAATATTTGAGTATTGTACCTGTGCTGTACTCATGAGGTTGGAGCTGCTTGGCTCGGGCCTTATCAACCAACTCCTTCCACTTTCTTGATAATGTATAGACGTCAACCTACAACATACATCAAATATAACCCTTGACAATCAAAGCTCCATCATATATTAAAAGGGAAAACTTCAACAAGCTCAAAATTAGCGTATCAAAAACCTTATCAGCATCTAAGCCAACAAAATGCAAACAATGTAAGAAAAGATACATAAATCATGTATCTACTCAAACAGATTAATAATGCATTAGCAAACTAACCCAACAAAGAAAAGATATATATCATCCTGTCCTAAAACTAAACCTAACAATGTAAAATTCAATGAAAATGAGAATACCGAAATCAAGATACCAAATTCTCAAAGTGACAGATATTTTAGAATGGAGGAAAACAATGGAAAGCATGAGGCATACATGATATGACCATACAATAGGTTACACGGTTCTTGAAAATATACCACCATGGTACCAATCATATACGATTGTGTATAGTACTTGTGCATCATTAAATGGTGAAGAAAGAATTTTGATATTATTATATGAAACAGAACAAGAAGCTAGTAGAACTTACTTCACCACTACTGCTGCTAAAAAATGCACATTCTGCTTGCAAACACTGCATGCAGTTCCATGAGGAGAAATTCGGAGTCTTTGTGTAAGCCTGGCATGTAGAGTTTGCACCGAAGCTGAGGGTATCCTTGTTACTAATGGTAGGAGAGTGGTGAGATGCAAGGTTGAATATAACACTCAACGCTACAAGGGCATATAATGAGCACTATTAGTTTAATATTCAATTTTGTTTCAATCAAAATGAAAAGAAGAATAGAGATGAAACAAATGAAAAGAATAATAGAGATGGTTTCAGAATTGAGTGAATCAGACAGTATGTCCTCATTTTCATCATATCTGCTATCATCAACACCTTTACCCCTAGCGACTGAAGAGAATCTAGTTTCTTCATCAATATCAAAGTTTTCATGAAAGTGAAGTCCTCTTTCCTGTTGACAAAATCCGTCTGGTTTGAGGATTTAAATAGACTAACAGGTCTTTTTGGGATACATATATTAACTAGTATATAAAAACTCAAATAGGACAAAGAACCTAATAGTTGAAACAACACTAACCTCCACAAGATGCAGATCTTGGGTTTCCTCACCCTCAATTTCTCTTGCTATTCTTAAGACTTATTTTTCCAGTTCTCTTGTCCGAGGCCCTTTTTCAAGCTTTGTTGTATATAGTTCCTCATTGAATGTGCTTTTTACACCAAAGAAGGCCTCATTTGTTTCAAACTGATCCCATCTCCATGAAAAATATAGAAAAAGAAAATAGCCAATTTAAAACCAAAATGGACAGCCTATGAAGAAATCGAAATAAATAAGAAAAACGGGAAAGAAAACCTATAGCTAAAATAACAAGATTATAGCAACAGCTGCATATGAATATACCATAAAAATCCTTTTCAAAACAATTAAAGATCTTAGAAGGAGCCTTGCTGACAGGTTCTGCATTAGACTTCTGCTCTCTTAAAGAACCATCCTTAATTAAGCGAGCCATTTTCAAAACAATTCCTAGATGAATAGTAATGATGATGTAAGCAGGAAAGAAAGTCAAATTATCCATGATTACATGTTCTTCATGGCAAAATGACGTTATAGTCCTTATATTGGCGGAAGACTCAGATGCAAGAGCAACAAGCTCAAAATGGGAAGCAGCATAGTCACCTGAAAAGCCTTTGACAGACTTTGCTTGAATGAGACCGCCTATGAAGTGGCAAGGCATCACAACCCAAGCTACCAAAGCCATTCTCCAGTCAACATACATGCTGAAACCTGTTGCTATCAAATTCAAAATCCTAAATGTTAATAGTTATCTATATATTTGGAAATATTATATAGTATGGTGAGATTTGGCCTTTTTACCAAAGTATCACCTTTTCCGGACCTTATTATCAAAATGTCATCTTTTTGTAACTAATTACTTAGATGCCATCTTTTTACCAGAGTCACAACTGATTTGCTATTTCATTTTTAATTATGATTGTTTATAGTAATATTCAGGGTGACACTTGAGTGATTAGTTTCAAAAGAGTGATATTTTGGCGATAAGTTTTGAAAAAGGTGGCACATTGGTGAAAAAATCACAAGATTCCTTATGCGCTGTAAAACCAAATTCCTCACTAAAATCATTTAGTTTGGAAGAATTCTTGGTAAATTGTAGATAATGGTAAAAAGTTACAAACCAACCTCTTCTCCTTTTCGAATCGGCCTTACTGCGATTATGGTTGCTTGGCCATCCCTATCCTGCATACAAAAAGTTTAGGACTACAAAGATAGTCATATCTTTGCAGAATCAAATTAAACCAGGTACCGATTGACTCAGTTCGAAACGTACCTCGTCTCTCTTGAAGGCTTTGGCATTAGGACTACAAGAATGGTTCATGCAGCTTTGCAAAGGAAAAAAAAGCAGTTCCTATAGTAAAATTTAAAAGGATTCAGGTATAATTACAAATAAAACTGCATAATTTCAATAACCAGTAGGCTAACACTAACTGTGATTCATTCATTACCTTGGCAACAAATAGAATAGTCTTCACCAAGAGCATCTAAATTTGGTTATGTAATTTTCTCAGCTTCTTCCTACCATTAACAATGACGAGGAAAGGAATCGAGTCAAAAGAGTTTCTTTCTTTGGAGATAAAGTAGAAAAGTAATTTGAACAAAATTCTAACCTTATCAGGATTTTTCAGATCATCAATGTATAAAAAGTAATCCTCCACAGGAGAAGCTACAACCAAATCACTGGAATATATAAACCAAGGATTAATACACAGGTTAGTTCAATCCAAAATTTCAATTCAATAGAAAAAAAATGGCAAAGACTAGAAAGAGTTACACAGTCATAGGGAAGAAACAAAGAAGAGAAGAATGAAGGGAGTTCGTTCACAGAAAGCTTGCCATATCTGTCACTGTAATAAAATCCTAAATTTGTTTTGAGAACAGAACAGATACAATTGCAAGAAAATCAATGTAATATGAAGGAACGATGGAACCTACCTGAACCAACGGCGACGAGAAGAAGAAGTAGAAGCGGCGGCGACGACGTTGACGAGCTTTAGCGAGCAGTGACAGAAAATAGCGTGGAGAAGGTAGCGAAATTCATCGGCATCGAAACTGAAAGAGAGAGATTGGGGAAGGGGTGTGATGGAGCTTCGGGAATGGCGGTGAAGGGGCAAAAGGCTCCGATGATGAAGGATTAGGAGCGAATCGGTGAGAAGCGGCGTCGATGAAGGATGGGGTGTTTTGTAAAATGAAGACGCCGTCGAGGAGAACGTGATTTTCATACCCTTATTTTAACCTCTTTCGACAGAATAATTTAAATTACAGACAGAAAATTTGTCTATAATAATTTAATAAAACGCAGTGCTTTTGTTCATTTAATTACAGACGGATTTTCCGTCTGTAACTATTTTCCACGGAAAAAAAATTAATTTTTCCGACAGAATTATTGACGGATTCTCTTTTCCATCTGTAATTTATGCTAATTCATTTTTTTGTTTTTCGACAAAAAATCTCTCTGAAATTCCGTCTGTATTTCCGTGGGATAAAATCCGTTGGAAATATCCATCTGTAATAACTAGTTTTCTAGTAGTGAGCTTATCAATGAATAAAAAACTAAAACAGAGTCCTTTTAATTTGGTGCATGCTATCAAATCATCCAAATCACTATAAGAAAAATATTATTCGTATTTGTATGTATGTAAATCATGGCCAACTTCAAAGTTTTGAAGCATAGATTGTGATTTTGAAATATATATATACACACACGTTAGTACCTAATAGAAAGAATATTAAGCCCTGATGAGGTACTAAAAAATTGATATTAAAAAAAGAAAAAAAAATCCAATAAATGTCATGAATTTTCATTAATGTAAATTAAGATGACTCAAAAATCAAATTACATAGCCTATGACCCAACAACAAATTAAAACTAAACAGAGCTAGAAACTAATTGGTTTCTAATTACTAATAATAATAAGAAAAAATAAAATAATACAATGCAAGGAATATACCTTTAATCCACACAATTTTCATAATAACAAAAATGGTTTAGTATTCAATTTTCATACCTTTAATCCACTCCTTTGAAAATTATGAACATTAAGAATAACTCAAATTTTGTATAATCTTATCTTATGTTGCACTAAATTATTATTAATAGATAAAATTGCTAAGCTTACATCTTCTTTCAAAGGAACTATATACAATCCCAATGAGAAAAAATTACTTTCGGTTTGTTTTTTCCGAAATCAAACACATAAAAACACAAAGGATTAGCCTCTATCTCAAGACATTATTATTACCAAAGCAGTTCACATATAAATCATCTATACTTATTAAAACTTTCTCATATTGTAGTAGCCAAATAATTTTTTTCTTTTGCCAAAACGAAAAACAAAAACATGAAGATCAGACCAAGGCAACAACAAACACCAAAACTACAGTAGACAAAAACAATCTCTATCCTCCATTCACTTGTTGCTCATTTGAATCACCACTATGTACCACTCTTCTAGACTCCTTTCCTTTTGACTATAGATTCGATTTTTCACTCCTACTATATACACCAAATTACGGTATAAAACAGTGACAGCCACACCTCCTTTTTATCCCTATGAATCCTCCAACTGACCGAAGATGCAAAGCAACTAAATGCTTCCCCTAGCTATACCCAGTGCATAGGAAATAATAAGTCAGAAAAGTGATACCTTTTAGGTATTGCACATCTTCAAGTGCGCTTTCTTATTTTTTTTTTCAATATTGAAAGTTCAACCTTGTTCTTAGTCAGAGCAGATTTATTTTCAAAAGCAGTTTATACATTATGTCAGTAGAATAAAAACAAAAATTACTTCCTTCAAAAACAGAGGCCACCAATTTATCAAAAGACAATAATTAATAGTTTGATATATTTTATGAAGCAGACAGCAGTTATAAGCTAATGTCAAAACAAAAGTAACTGCATCCTAGATAATATGCACTAAAGCTATATATTATATCCCACTCAAACATTCCCACCGAGAATTACAACACATTACTATGAAAGCATTTTCTTAAAAATAATACTTTTACCCAGCAATTTTGTGTGATAACATGAAACTTTCATACCTTTTGTTGCCTCCTTTGAACACTGCAATCACAACTAAGCAAAGTTGTAACATTTCGATACTGATCAAAATGAGAAAAGTCTTAAAAAATATACAACAATAATCTAAATACATATAGGAAAGCCATAAAAATAAGATAAAATATTCAATTCATTCAGATTCTAAAAACAAAGATAGAAGAAAATGATATATGGTATAGTTAAAATACCATGTTGAATTAACTGTTACATTCGATGGTATTCAAGTATTATTTTCAAGCCTACATGGTCAAGCAAAAGCAATTAGGATCCTAAAAGATGCATTTCCCAAAACCTGTTTCTCCTCTGTTTTTAGTAAAAATAAGCCAAATGAAATATCTAGTTTAGAAAGGATATTTTTTTGAAGCAACAATGTTATTATGAACTTATATAATAATTCATCTTCACACAAACAAAAGCATACTGCATTAGTGCATATGAAAGAACCTATCTCTTTAACACTTTGTGTACTTATTGTTAAAAGTTCATATATATACACATACACACACTAAATCAATGCTTTTCCATCATATACATAAACAGATAAATACTGTTGGAATAAGTTAGTTTTGAAATTTACTAAAAACTTAAAAACAATAATAAAAGAAGTAAGAAAATACCTAACATTATAAATCCTCTTTCCTCAAGGATTTTTCAGCCACTTTTCAAACTGACTACTTTCTAACCATAGCTTTAGTTGTCAAAGTAGCAACATTCTTATTCTCCTCTAAGAACATCATAACAATCCTTGCCAAGCCTCAAAAGATGCTTTTGGTGCTGGAACACTCCCTCCTCCACTTACACTCCCTGCCAAAATTAATTACCCGATCAACTATGAGGAAAAAAAAAAAAGAAAAAGAGAAGCAGATTAAACAAAAAGACCTCATTTTTAAAAAATAATTCAACTTTGGAGATCTATTGAAAGTAAATAAATTTTTGGTACTCTTTAGATGTTTTGCCCATATACCATCAAAAGTGTTAGATATTTTTCATTCTTATAAAATCTCCAATAGATATAGTAAATTATGCAGTTATGGAAAATTTTTTGACGTCAATCATAAGCTTCATAGTTCATAATAAGGAGAAATCAAGGGCATTTCGATTTGATCAAGTAATGACAACAAAAGTGACACAACTAGAAAATAGATTAATACAGACAGATTTAGTCTTTATTACAGACAGATTTTTGGTTATCGACGAAATTACTGACGGATTTTGTCCCTCTATGAAAGCCTCGTCGGAAATTATTTACTGACGAATTTTTTTCCGTCGAAAAATTGCCGATGTATTTTTACCAGTTACTGACGGATTTTTCCTCGATAAATTCTCCCATCCATTTTCCTGAAACGTCAAACTTTCCGACGGATTTTCCGTTGGTAATTATAGACGGATTTTTTGACGGATTTTCCGTCCGTAATTAAAGACGGATTTTCCAACGGATTTTCCATCGGTAATTACAGACAGATTTTTCGACGGATTTTCCGTCGGTAATTGACAACAGATTTTTTGACAGATTTTTCGTCTGTAATTTGAACCTTAGAAAATCATCTCACACTCTGAATACAAACAGAAAATCCGTCTGTAAATCCATCAGTAAGGTAAAATAGAATTTTTTTAGATTTTTCCAATTACAAAATAAACTTGTTTTCATACAAAATAAATATAAATTTAATACGAATTTGTATCTAATTTGTATTCAAATATTTATAATATTTCAAAAAATAAACAAACTCATCGTATTATCAAACTAAAAGAAAAGTACTATAAACAAGCAAGTTAATATAATTCAAAATATAAACAAAGTGTATTGATCATCAACTATAATTCCCTGCATATTGTTCAACCATACTAAAACTATCAGCTATAGTCTTCAGTGTCATCTTCATCCTCATCATCATCATAGTCCTCATCATCATGGTGTCCGTTGAAACCGTTGGATCCTTTTCCTCTTACTCTCCACTCTCAAATCAATCCACTAACTGAACTATTAATTTAACAACTCATGTTTCACTTAATCATACCCTAAACTAATTTAGCACTCCTAGTTGCATATATACATACATGCATGTGTGTATATAAATATTCAAGTGGCAGTATGTACATTAATTTAACATTTATGCTATATCTCACATGAGTGTCTTGAGAGCGCTTGTCCACCCATTTAGACTTGTCACTTTTAAGTGTGTGGGTTTCTTTGAAGACCTCCTCGTGGGTTGGTGTACGGTCCAACTGCTTCTTCTGTTCCACATAAAACACAAAATAAAAAAATTTTACATAAATATATGTCTATTAAATAAGATCTAAAGCCACTTAAATTATGTTACCATTCTCTCTATAGTTGAGCTCAATGGAATAGAACCACCGCAATGGACAAAACCACCTAATAATGACGCTCAATTCTCCCTTGCTTTTTTCCTTATATTTTTCCATTTCTCATCTGGTTCCCAGTACCTTTCCAACACCTTTTTGTAAGCATGAATTAGCCATTCGTAGGTTGTATCCACACCCTCACGGATATCTGACATCATTTAGCTAAATCGCTTACTTGTTCTATACTTGAAAGCCCTCCAAAAAAACTCATCATCATCATCAATAAGAAAGTGGCTCTGCACATACTCATCAAGTTGCTACTTATACGATTCAAATCACATGAACAATATTCAATCAAGTTTTCAATCAACATATAGAGGCCACAAAGTATAACATAACAGGTCTCCTACTGCACAAGCAATCTAGACACGACACCAAAGCATTGCAATGAATAGGTTTATATCCAATAAAATGGGATAAGAGAGAATCTAAGTTTACACTAGTAAAAAGGAAAATGCCTTAAAGTTAGGATAGATTTTGATAACAGCATAAAGAGAGTAAAAATAATGAGACATGAGAGAAATTTGATAAATAAATCAGGGCAAAAGGAAAGCAGCAGATGATGTATAATTACAATAGAAATGGGATAAGAGAGAATCTAAGTTTACACTTCAACTACCACTTACTATTTATACTAACAAACACTTTAGCAGCATGACTAACTAGCCTTCATTACACAAAACATAATCAGTGCCAACTTGCATTCACTTAAGCTAGGTCCAGTACCAGCATACCCACCATCATAAATAATTTTAAATTCAATCCAATAAAATAAATATGCAAATTTTGGATATGATTAAAGACAAGTTTTGTCTCTAAGTTTCTGTTTTAGTTTCAACAGTAAATCATTTATCGAGCTCTGTCTTATAGCAAAGTAATAAAGAAAGAACAAAGAAAACAAAGAGCACAGTGCAGCCAAGACCAGTCAAGGTTCATGACCCAACAAAATCTTAGAATCCCATGAAAGATCTTGTGAATTAACATTACAATACAATCATGATTATGTGAAACAAAATCACATTTGGTTTGATTTGTTCCATAGCTTCTTTTCCAATTCTAACAAAGTCTAACTACACAAGGTGGAGACCTAATTTAGTTAAACCAAGGACAAGTTTAATTATCATATCAAGCTTCATATTATACACAGAACAAAAATAGGAACAACATTATAAATTGCTACAAATAGAAATTGGTGCTACTATTGAAAACTAGGGCCTGTGTTAAGCCAAATTTAAAATAGTTTCTCACTTGTTCTATAAATCCAAATAACAATCAACTATCAACTATCACCTATCAACTAATCACCTACTATATTTCAATCAATAATAATTTTATTCAATCCAACACTTTTTTACCTTCCACTCCTTAAACCAAAGCTTCTTTGTTGGAAGAGGGACATCTCCAAACTTTTTGTATGGTTTATCATATCCTTTCTTGATGATCTCTGTAATCTTCTGAGAACCAGGAGGGAAAGATAACCAACTGATAATTTCATAAAGAATTGACAAGTTAGAAAACTAAAAAAATAGCTTTAAGTCATTAGCACTTTAATCTGAAATTAAAATATAGTAGTAAACACATATCTTTAGTCTATTAGCACTTTAATCATAATCAGGAAGCATATAACTAGTAAAAACATATACAAACAAAATTAATAATTACCTTGTTTAATCAACTTGTATTTAATTATGTAGAGATCCAAATTTTAGTTATGGAGAGATCCAAATTTTACCTTGTTTTTCCATCAGGAACCAATCTTTCTTTTGTGACACTATTAGGAACCGATGCAGTCTCTGATAGAGGAGATGCACTAGAGCTTCTAGGTGTCTCTGAATTAACTAATAGATTGAATTGTGAGGCAGAGGAATAATCAAAATTGGAGGAGAGGGTGGAGGATGGGGACCCATACATCCTGGAGTAGGCCAACTTGGTGGAGGAAGACCCGTGTAGCCTAGATTAGGTACCATCAAATACGGTTACTGGCTAAGTGGTCCTGACTGAAAATTTGGTACAACCAAAGTCGCAGAAGAGGTAAAGATGGTTGAAATAGCGGTTGCAGCGGTGGTGCGAGAACCTCTATGACCCTTGACACCTTTACCCTTGACCCAAGGAGCCATGACCTACATATATATTAAAGACAATATTAAAACAATATAAGCTAAAATAATATGAAGCTCTGCCACTGTTAGAAAGGACAGATCTTTCAGGCAGATGGTACTCGTTTTGTACTAGGCCAATATGACTAAATATTACAAATACTTCAATTATCAGGATAGAAGCATTTTTCAATTGAAGCCACCATATCAAAGCCAGAAAATTCTATGATGCAAACACCAACAAAAAATACCTTCTGATGAGCACACCAAGGATGAAACTTGACCAAACAATTAACAATCCTTCCTCTATACAAGAACCACCCTAGCAGTTGCAGATGGAACAAACCTGAAAAAGGTGATAATAGTCAACATTTTAAGAAAAAAAGGACGCAAGTTTGTATTTCATTTTATCAAGTAATCATTGTAGGACCCAGATATAAATATAGAACTTAAAAGATATAAATATAGAACTTAAAACAGTAGCCATAATTCAATATGTAAAGAACAATATAAGCTAAAAAAATACAAGCTAAAAATGATTACCCTATTGAAAATCAATAACATCATCAAAGTCTGCAACATCATCATATTCATTTTTATTAGC
Organism: Arachis ipaensis; assembly: GCF_000816755.2. NCBI lineage: Eukaryota > Viridiplantae > Streptophyta > Magnoliopsida > Fabales > Fabaceae > Arachis > Arachis ipaensis. The sequence continues at coordinate 93,296,980 of NC_029788.2, forward strand.
CCCAGAACTAGAGCCGATGGATAATTCGACAATGCGGTCCTCTCCAAATGGAGACTGATGCACCACTGTTTCGTTGTACATCTTGTGCTTACACTACAAGAAAATAAGCCTTTTACCACGCTTTAAAAGCGTGCCGAAAAGTACAAAAAAGCGTACCGATAGCTTTTCGTCATGCTTTTTGAGCTATCGGCACGCTTTTGAAAGGGTCACATCTGCCAGGTGCCGGTTGCTCTATCGCCACGCTTTTATCAATCTATTGGCACGCTTTATTTTTTGCCACGTTTTTTTCTATTGCCACGCTTAAAAGCGTGGCCATATGTATTATCCTATGGCCATGCTTTAAAAGCATGGCAAAAAAGGACCTATCGCCACGCTTTTAAAGCGTGCTCATTAGTTTGGCTTTATCCACTATTCTCAAACTTATTCATAGAATTCGCATGTTTTATATTTTCCTTCCTTATTTTGTGCTATGATTGAAAACATGCTTCTTTGGTCTTAATTTAGTTAATTTTAATCCTCTCTTATTACCATTCGATGTTTGACATGTGTGTTAAGTGTTTTCAGAGATTACAGAGCAGGAATAGCTTAGAGGATGGAAAGGAAGCATGCAAAAGTGGAAGAAATACAAGAAGTTGAAGGAACTGCAAAGCTATCAGCCCTGACCTCTTTGCACTCAAATGGTCATAACTTGAGCTACAGAGGTCCAAATGAGGCAATTTCAGTTGCGTTGGAAAGCTAATATCTGGGGCTTCGCAACAATATTTAATTTGCCATAGTTGCCATGCTGTTAGGTAACGCACACGTGTGGATCACGCGTATGCGTGACCTGGCGAAAGTCCAATCCACGCGTACGCGTGGACGACGCGTACGCGTGACAGAGACACGTGCTGGACGTAAAAGAAATTGATGAGGGCAATTTCTGGGTTATTTTTAACCCAGTTTTCGGTCCAGAAAATACAGATTAGAGGCTACAGAGTGAGGAAATCCATTCATTCATTGATTCACACACTTCTCATTCACACAATTTAGGTTTTAGATGTAGTTTTCTAGAGAGAGTGTAACGACCCAATTTCTGGTACGTCATGATCATACTAGAAACTGAGCGCTACCAACTTGTCTTCGGGGTGTAGGGTGAGTTGTGATTGGTTGGCTTGGAGGTGGGTTAAAATAATTTTAAAATATCTCAGGTGTATAACTACTAAAACTAGATGTATCGGAACACTTGTAAAAACATCTCTAAAATTTCTTTTCTGAGCTACTTTTATAAAGGACACTAGTAAAAAATTTAATATGAGAATAGAACATGTATGATGAGGCATTAGCATTGCTAAAGTCATCAAAGAGTGCTGGTGCTAAGCTGCACCAGTAAACTGTGAACCCGGTTAAACCGATTTTCTAACTTTAACTAAAACTGATCAGGTAACCTTATAATATCATTCAAGAAGCTTCTAATACTAATATAATGATAATATCATCCTATTATCTCTCTTCTCTCATAAATCGAGTCCGATTTTTCAAACAGAGACTATTTACAAAAAAATCGAATCAAAACTCCTAACCGATACGGTTCAAAAACTAGGTTCTTCGTGACTGTTTTATCGAGCTTGCCTCAAAAGAGGTCCTAGATTAAACATGGCATAATGACAATGAGGATTGAAATGCTTGATAATATAACAAAGGCTCTCCCCTTACTGATCTTTCAGAGAAATCCGTATTTTCAGAAAAGATCTCACGTACTCGAAAATCGGGATTGTTACATTCTACCCTCCTAAAATAAAATTTTGTCCTCAAAATTTAACATGCGCATAAGAAGTTATAGTATTATCTAGCACAAACAAAATCATAGTGTGGTACTCACCTCGAGTAGAAGAACTAGATGCATTAGTGTTGCCAGCAGTTACGGTAAAAACCCTTCCATGTCGTTGTGGCCTAGTTGGATCTCGAACAAACCTTTTTGGGCAATTCCTCGATATATGTCCATACTCTCCGCAAGAAAAACAAGTGTGTGTCCCATATCTACAAGCTCTATTACCATGATCCTTCCCACACCTTGAGCATACTGAAATATCTTGAGTTTGCTGAGGTTGACTTCCTTCTTCCTCTCCCAAATTATAGTTGTTGTGGTTGCCATTGTTACGAGCGAGAAGGTTACCATTCCGTTGATTTCCATTTTGGCGCTGGAACTGACCATTGGCCTTAAAGTTACGACCTTCAGGGGTTAGATTATGAATAAAGTCTCTTCTTGAGGCCTCCCTACGATTCGCTCGAGCTATTGCCACCTTCTTTGAACATTCTTCCACTAGTTTATTTTTATTCACTAGTTTAGAAAATTTCTTATCTCTAGTGGAACAACAGAATTCATCAGTTCTTCTCGGAGTCCTCCTTCAAACTTCAAACACTTTCATTCCTCAAAATCTGCTGGGTTCCCTTGACAAATCTTGGAGAAACAGCACAACTCATCGAACTTATGGGCATACTCAGCAATAGTCATATCCCCTTGCTTCAGCTGCATAAGCTCCATCTCCTTGGCATCATGTGCTGCTCTCGGAAAATACTTCTTATAGAATTCGTCTCTAAAGGAATCCCAAGGAATGTCACCTTTATTTTGTTGCAACAGTTGCTGTATCCCCTGCCACCAGTACTCAGCCTCTCCTTCGAGCATATAAGTAGCAAACTCCACATGTTGGCCTTCTGGAACATGTTGTGCTCATAGTGATCACTCGATACCTCGGAACCAGTTGTCAGCATCAGTCACAACAAGTGTACCTTTGAACTTAGGCGGATTCACTTTCAGAAAAGTAGCAAGGGTCATGGGTTTATCAAGATGTGCTGGATTAGCCTCGTTATTTCCATTATCCTCTCCGTTTTCATTTTCATTTTCATTTCTCACTCCGAGACGCTCAACAGCCCTAGCAGCAGCCATCGCAGCCTCACGCACTGCCTTAGCTACAATGTTCATTGTAGCCATAAAGGTTTCCTATTCTGTCTCTCGGTTATCACTAGGGGTTCCTTCTCGCGCACTCCGTCTCCGTGGTCTCATTGTAGTCCTGTTCACACCAAACAATCATTATTAAGGTGATCAGTCTCAATACCTCAAGTTAAGTGTGAACATTCCCAAAATGAAAACACAGAAACAATCATGCAACACATATCATTGAGATATCCTATAAGCATGAGACGCACAACAGAGTATGCAATGAAGCATAGTCAATCCACTCCCTAGGCTCTACTGGGAACGAACTACTTTGATACCAAATTGTAACGACCCAATTTTTGGTACGTCATGATCATACTAGAAGCTGAGCGCTACCAACTTGTCTTCCTAATTATTATCTATTATTTATTATATGAGCCTGATTCGTTGTTAAAAACGTAGTTATTTTGTGAGGTACTTTTTTTTTAAAATCATTTGGGTTAGTAAACTGAATGATTCATAATCAATTCACAAATAATAACAGATAAATCAGTTATAAACAACCACACTTATATACATCTCAACAGTTAATAACATTCGGTTATCCAGCCTTTATTAGAGTAAAGATCTTTAGTTAAAACACCCCTAGATATAGCTAGATAATAACTATATACATATATATACATACAACATCCCAGGTCCTGACCTGTTCAAGAAGTCCCTAAGCTGGCACCCAGGCTAGCCTAGACTCTATACTCACTTAGTCCCTCTAAACTACTAAAGCGAGGGAAAGTACGTTCTAGGTCTTCAAAACTCAAGTCAGGTGAAACATCATCAAAGGGTGGAGCACCATCTACTACTCCTCTGCACGATCAGTCATTGCCATATGACGTCTTTCTGGTACCTCATCAAGTAGCCACATAGCAAGAGTCTCGTACACATGACTTAGGTTAAGGTTCACGTACAAACGGGGTGCAGACGTTGGCTGGTCTCACAGTATATACATATAAATAGAGAACGAGATTCACCCTAGACTTAGAAGACTACCTAGAACGGAATCCTCTTTGCGAACGGTCGTTAGTGAATTACAGAAGGGTACTCACGCTTCCATCTGAAGGAGGAAGGGAGAGAGAAGGGGTAAGAACTGGGGAGTTCTTAGTAGGGCCAGGGTTATTAGTTACATTCATTAATTATATGTTATTTTGCAGACGAATAGCATAATACAGAGAAGTAGTAAATAGAAAAAAAATAGATAAATAGAGAAAATAGAGAAAACAGAAAGCAAAACACAAACAAAAGAATACAAGAAAACCAAACACAGACACAGTGAATAGAATACAAACAAAGAAAGCATACATTCAAACAACAATCATAACAGAGGAAATACACAACCAAGTATGATGCATGTCTAGCCTTAATGCAGGTAATGAGCTCATTTGTCGGTTACATACCCGCTCCCGACGTTACCCAGCAACCTTTGTCTGGATAAGGCTTTCCTGTTGGCAATACTCACTGCAAGCAACCTTTGTCTTGCAGGGCGGCACTTATTAGCCGATATACGCCCAACACACTCGCTGTAAGCAACCTCTGTCTTACAGGAGCGCAACACACTCACTGTAAGCAACCTCTGTCTTACATGAGTACAACACATTCACTGTAAGCAACCTCTGTCTTACAGGAGCAACAGCACACTTACTGTAAGCAACCTCATTCTTACAGGAGCACACTAATCTCGATACCTCTGTAAGCAACCTCTGTCTTACAGCAAAGTATTATGGCAAGGTATCCCAGGAAAGCACTCTCAGTGGTTGTACCACCATCTATCTGACTGCCTCAATGCAGCAGATGAACATACAAATATCTTTGGAGTTGCCTTAATGCAACAAATGACCTTCCAATAGGCCCTCTGCTTATTCTCTATTCTCTTTATCATATTACTCTTTTCTCTTTGTCTTTTTACTCTGCTCTGATTATTCTTTTTTTTCTGTATCTCTTTACTCTGCTCTGGTTATTCTGTTCTCTGTATCTCTTTACTTTTCTCTGATTACTCTTTCCTTTATATCTATGTTACTCTTCTTCTCTTTATCTCTTTCCTCTACTCTGATTACTCTGTTCTCTGTGTTTCTCTACTCTGCTCTGATTTCTCTGTTTAACGTATATATTTAAAGCTTATGTAAATTTCGGTATGAATAGTTAGCCTGTCCTGAGTATAGGTTCATTAAGTCTGTACTGAAACAGTTTAACTTTTCATATTATACTTAACCCTAACCGCAACTCAAGGACTAACTATGTTGCCCTAGTTCGTTCCCTAATCTCTGTCTATTTTTCTGTCATTAAAACTTTACAGAATTTTCTTTGGTTCTTATCTTTTCTTCAACTTTTTATCTTTCCTTTATCTTTGCCTCACTAATATGTTCTTACCACTCTCTAAGTGTTTTATGAAGGTAATTATGAGATTCTGCGCTTAAATTTGTCTTTCTAAGGCTTTTACAGAAAATTGCCTTTTCCGCATTATTTTATTATTTTTATTAAAATATTATTTTTAATTAAATATTATTATTTAATATTTTATTATTATTTATTATTTTATCATTAAATTTTCGAAAATTACCCTACTTTAACTTTTAACCTTTAAAATTCACTTTTTACCACCCGTAACTTTTAATATTTCTACTTTAACCACCCTAACTTCTGAAAATTACCAAATAACCCCTCAAACACCAAAATAATTACAACCTTGCCCTTTTTAAGATCTAAAAGGTGTTCTTCAATGTTCTTCATCACACTCAAAGTGTTCTTTGTAAATTCTTCAGATTCTTTCTCTGTTTTTACCCGTTTTTCAGTCTTTTCAGCAACCGATTTTTACCA
>NC_029788.2:93303486-93316684 GCF_000816755.2 Arachis ipaensis
TCTCTGCTTAACATATGTATTTAAAGCTTATGTAAATTTCGGTATGAATAGTTAGCCTGCCCCAAGTATAGGTTCATTAAGTCTATACTGAAACAGTTTAACTTTTCATATTATACCTAACCCTAGTCGCAACTCAAGGACTAACTATGTTGCCCTAGTTCGTTCCCTAATCTCTGTCTATTTTTCTGTCATTAAAACTTTACAGAATTTTCTTTGGTTCTTATCTTTTCTTCAACTTTTTATCTTTCCTTTATCTTTGCCTCACTAATATGTTCTTACCACTCTCTAAGTGTTTTATGAAGGTAATTATGAGATTCTGCGCTTAAAGTTGTCTTTCTAAGGCTTTTACAGAAAATTGCCTTTTCCGCATTATTTTATTATTTTTATTAAAATATTATTTTTAATTAAATATTATTATTTAATATTTTATTATTATTTATTATTTTATCATTAAATTTTCGAAAATTACCCTACTTTAACTTTTAACCTTTAAAATTCACTTTTTACCACCCGTAACTTTTAATATTTCTACTTTAACCACCCTAACTTCTGAAAATTACCAAATAACCCCTCAAACACCAAAATAATTACAACCTTGCCCTTTTTAAGATCTAAAAGGTGTTCTTCAATGTTCTTCATCACACTCAAAGTATTCTTCATGTTCTTCATAAATTTTTCATATTCTTTCTCTGTTTTTACCCGTTTTTCAATCTTTTCAGCAACCGATTTTTACCATAATTCATAATAAATTAGCAGCTACTAAAACCCCATCTTTTCCACATGATTTTAACACAAATTGAACCCCAATTTAAGTTCTAGGGTTTGTTTTTCCAGCAGCCCTCAAGAACAACATTCATAGCTTAAATATCATCAAATTTCATCAAAATTTCAGCAAACTTTCACCAAGAATAACTCATATAAGCAATCAATTTCAAGCATAACCAAACCATATCATAATCACACATCTCAAACACAATCAATCAAGATTAAATTCGTCACACCCTACCTGGTTTTGCTGCTTCTAATTCAGTTAGACTTTTAGGTGGTCCTTAAGCACTTTTTCCTCCTAAATCACATCAAGAACAACTTTAAATCCACAAACTCTTAACTGACCAAATCTCCTTCAGCACGTTAGGAAGAGATATCTCAGCTTATACTTTCTGGAAATTAACGTTTCTTGGCCCTCAAGTCAAGTTAAACATGATTCCTAAGGAAGAACATCAAGAAAACACATGTTTAAGCATGTTTCCTTGAAAACCGAATTGAAGATGGAGGGAGACAGCCATATCACCTTATTTCCAGCCTTGATATGTTATATGGTTATGTAGAGAAAGAAGAGAGGGTCATTTTGGTGAAATCGGAGTTTTGATTTGAGTTTTAGTTTAGAAGAAATCAAGCTTTGAAGATTAAGTTTTCATAAAAGTTTCTCTCTTTTTTCTCTTGTTATTTTCGTCCAAAATGAAGAATGAGACAGCCTTGGAGTGTCTTGGGGGTGTAGGGTGAGTTGTGATTGGTTGGCTTGGAGGTGGGTTAAAATAATATTAAAATATCTCAGGTGTATAACTACTAAAACTAGATGTATCGGAACACTTGTAAAAACATCTCTAAAATTTCTTTTCTGAGCTACTAGCATAAAGGACACTAGTAACACATTTAATATGAGAATAGAACATGTATGAAGACGCATTAGCATTGCTAAAGTCATCAAAGAGTGCTAGTGCTAAGCTGCACCAGTAAACTGTGAACCCAGTTAAACAGATTTTCTATTTTTAACTAGAACTGACCAGATAACCTTATAATATCATTGATAAACCCCGATTTCGTGATTTATCTTGTGCTTATTTTGGGGAATTTTGTCACTTTTTCTCGTATTTATTCAATAAAATAGCATGATTTTGTAATTCTCCCTTGAATTTTGCTTAAGTGTAAAAACATGCCTTTTAGGCCCTAAATTGGTGATTTTAATTCACTTTAATTCCATTCGATGCCTTGATGTGCTTGATGAGTGATTTCAGGTCCATAAGGCAAGTATTGGATGGAAGAAATGAGGAGAAAAGCATACAAAAAGGGAGAATGCATGGAGAAACAAAGATTGGAAATGCACCAAAGGACGCGCACGCGCACCAGGCGCGCACGCGCAAAAGTGATTTCGCCTATGGACGTGCACGCGTACATGCCGCGTCCGCGCGGGTTGAGAATTGCCAGTGACGCACACACGCACATGGCGCGCACGCGCCGATACTCTCACGTGGCCCACTTGAAGGCAAAACGCTGGGGCAATTTCTGAGCTGCCCAGGCCCAAATCCAACTTGTTTCTGAGTGTATTTCATGCATAATTGAAGTCCAAGCAAGGGGAGAGCAATTGTTTGGTAGTATAGGATCATGTAGGTTAGTTTCTAGATAGAGAAGCTCCCTCTTCTCTCTAGAATTAGGTTAGGTTAATCTCTCTTAGATTTAGGTTCAATTACATGTTTTCATCTTGTTTCTTTTATGAATTCTTGCTTCTACTCTTTCATTCGCTTGATTTATAATGTTAATTTCCCTTTTTGCTCTCTTTTATGTTCATGGATGCCTATGTTGGATTTAGATCTCTTTTAATGAAATTTAATGTTTGATGTTCTTTTAATTGTTGAATTGAGTTGTGAATTTACTTTTCTTGCAATTGGTAGTTGGTAGATTTTTCTATTTCTTGCTCATTTATTATGCTTTCTTTTTATGCCTTCCAAGTGTTTGACAAAATACTTGGTTGGATGTTAGAGTAGATTTTGAGCATTCTTGGCTTGGAAAGAGTAATTAGGCAATCTTGAGTTATAAAAACCCAACTCATGTTGGTGATCTAGAGTTGTTAGCTAATATTGCTTCCATTGATGCTAATCTTTTGCTAATGTAATTAGTAAGTTGATTAGGACTTTTGGATTGAGATTAGCTAGTCTTGTTAGACTTTCTCTGAGTATGAGGATAACATGATACCTTCCTCTATCTTCGGGGATGACGTAATAAGATAAATTCTTGTTTATATTTATGACATGATTAATTAGTCTTGTTTGACATTCTCCCTATTTGTTGGAGTTGACTAAATGAGATGAATTAATCATTATATGACTAGGATAGAAAGCCTATATTCTCAATCCTTGCCATGAATGTCTCTCTTTATTAATTGCTTTCTTTAATTACTCTCTTTACTTTTCTTGTCATTTAATTTCTTGCCCTCTTATCAATAAAACCCCCTTTACCCCTTCATAGCCAAAAATTGACCACTTCATTGCAATTCCTCGTGAGACGACCCGGAGTCCAAAATACTCCGGTTATTTCTTATTTGGGATTTGTTCTTTGTGACAACCAAAATTTAATTTGATGCGAGGGTTGTTTGTCGGTTTGGAGCTATACTTGCAACGTAAATATTTTGAGAAATTCCTTACCGACAACAATTCTTGCCATCAAATTAATGGCGCCGTTGCCGGGGAGTTGCAATGGTGTTATGTTATTGGTTATTGTATATATGTGAATATTGTGAATAGCTTGATTTTCGGATTGCTTGTTAGTTTTTGCTAGTTTTAGGACTTTGTTTCATTATTTCTTGTTAGCTTTTATTTCTTATTTTCACTTTTCACTATGAATTCTCACTTTGGCTATGAGTGTGATTACAACTATGTTGTAGGAAATGGAAACTTCAATGAGGATATGTATCAAGAATGGGACAATCAAAGGTGGGAGGAGCCATATGCATATGATCAATCCTCATGGCAACAACCTCCACCAATGCACTATGAATAGGAGCCATTCTATGATGCATATCAATCCAATGGCTATGGTGAATCCTCTTGTGACTTTCAAGAACCACCACCATATGCCTATGAGCCATATCCCCAACATAACCATCAACCGTACTCACATGCCACCTTTCACCAACCATCTTCATATGACCCTAATCCATACCCACCATACCAACAATCATATGAGCCATATGAACCACACATAGAGCCACCACCACTCCAACATCAATATTTTCAAGAGCCACCCCCTCCATACTATTACCAAGTAGAACCACCTCCAACGCATGTAAATTTTCAACCACAAGATGAATTCTACTTTTTGCCACAACCACCTTCCAACTATAATACCTTCCCCTCAAACAATGAACCCTCTCTTCTACCATCACCCCCCAATGAAGCCTCTATGCTAGCATTAAGGGATCTTGAATCTCATATCTTAAGGCAACACGAGGAGGATGAAAAGAATTTTGAGGAGTTAAGAGCAAAACTGGCTATCATGGTAGAAGCCATTGGCAACATAGTCTCATCCCGCCTAAGCCTTTGCGATCAAGGCACTTCCATTGTGGAATGTGGAGAAGCAACGAAGAAGCTTAGTGAGGGAGTGAACTTGAAACTCCAAGGAAAAGAAGAGGAGTTAAAGTAAGAAATGCAACAAGAGGAGGAAGTAGAGATTATTAAAGAAGAGGAAGAAGTGGTTGAAGACTTAGGAGATGCGGAACCACCTTGGGAGTCTAAGATTGAAGAAAACCACTCCAAAATTACTGAAATTGATGCTAAGGAGGAATGTGCACAACCTCCAAGGCATATCTCTTATGAAGAATTGGATGGAATAGAGCAAGAATTGAGTCCCCTTGGTGATGAAGATCAAGCATCAAATCTTAGTGGTGAAGAATCCTTCTAGCATGAAGAACCTTCTCTCGATGAAATGGAAAGCAATGTGGAGGTAAATGTCTCTCACCCTCCCATTTATGATTTGAGTAAGGAAAAAGAGTTAGATAAAAGTGTTGAACAAAGGATTGATATTAAGTGATCTTGTGAGGAGGTGGAGATCCTTAGAAAAAGGAGGATGGGAATTGAATATGCTTTAGCAAGACCCTTGGAATCACCTTTGCCTAGGTTGCCATCTACACCTTCATTTGAGTGGATGAAACTCATTTCTATTATCTTTATTATCCCACTTGAATATGGCTTGCTTGAAACGGATGGTCAACTTAGGATTCTTTGTGGGATGAAGCGTAAAAGAAAGATGTTTTGTGGTTGGCGTTGCAAATCAAGGCTCATTATGGTTGAAGCTTCAAGGAGTAAAGGTTGGACTAGTGCTCAATTGGATGGGTCTAGGAGGATAGTTTGGTGCTTCCATGAGAGTTCACCTCTCTTGCCACCCGGAGGAAACCACCATGATCAACTCAAGGACGGGTGTGAAAACAAAGTGTGGGATCCCGGATCGCACAAGGAAGATCAACTTTGGGAGCCTATGGTTTGTGAAGAACTCCATCAAAGCTTGGAGTTACTAAATTTGAATGATGAAGCACAATGGAAGTCCAAGCATTGGTAGATGTTCAAGGATGGATTCAAGCACAAGCCACCTTGATGAAGAGCTCCCCATAAGTCCAACTTAAGGACAATAAACAAAAGTGCTAGGTGGGAGACACCCCAACATGGTAACATCTTTTCATTTTCTCTTTTGTACACATTGGTAAAATAGGTTTAATCTCATGTTTTGATTGATTTGTTAAGTTTGTTTGGTAGTCTAGTAGGTTAAATAAGGTTTTATGATGTTTTGGTAGTTGTTTGGAGGTTTGGAATGCTTGGTTTGGTGCAAAAACATAGAAAAATTTTGAAAAATAGAGCACCACCCACGCGCACGCGTACTCCACGCGTACGCGTGAATCAAGTAATTTTGGCCATTGATAAACCACTATTTCATGGTTTATCTTGTGCTTAATTGAGTGGTTTTTATCAACTCTTTACCCACTTATTCATACTATTTGCATGGTTTTACATTTGCCTTCCTAATTATGTGCTTTGATTGAAAACATGCTTCTTGGAGCTTTAAATTTGCTAATATTAATATTCTCTTATTACCATTAGATGTCTTGATATGTGTGTTAAGTGTTTTCAGAGATTACAGGGCAGGAATGGCTTAGAGGATGGAAAGGAAGCATGCAAAAATGGAAGGAATACAAGAAGTTGGAGAAATTGCTAAGCTGTCTAGCCTGACCTCTACGGACTCAAACGGCTATAACTTGAGCTATAGAGGTTCAAATGACGCGGTTCCAGTTGCGTTGGAAAGCTAACGTCCGGGGCTTCGATTTGATATATAATATGCCATAGTTGCCCTGATGCTTGGCAACGAGATCGCGTGATCCATGCGGCCGCATCGTAGTGACGAAAAACCAGCGTGGTAGATTTCGCAACCAGCGAATTCTGGGCTGTTTCTGACCCAGTTTGCGGCCCAGAAAACACAGATTAGAGGCTATAAAGTGGGAAAACGCATCCATTCAGGAGATGCTCTCATAATTCACAATTATTAGGATTTAGATGTAGTTTTTAGAGAGAGAGGTTCTCTCCTCTCTCTTAGGATTTAGTTTTAGGATTTAGGATTATTTCTTCTTCATCACAGGTTCAACGTTCCTTTAATTTATGTTTCTCTTTTATTTTTATTTATTCTAATACTTTTATTTGTATTTGATTTATGTTGCTCAATTGGCTTATGAACTTTTCATATTAAGATTTGAATGTTCTATTTATTATAATTTGAGGTATTTCAGATTCAAGATTTCTTTCTTTTATTTATGTTACTGTTGCATCCCATCTGAAGGCATTTTTATTCAAGTAGAGTTTTCTCCCTTTTGGCTTTGGTCAAGTGATTGGTAACACTTGAGTTGTCAAACTCAGCAAGTGATTAAAATTGGCAGATTCTGATTGCACTAGGATTGCTCTAAAGCTAGTCTCTCCACAGGAGTTGACGAGGACTTGAGAATCAAGCTAATCAGTCCACTTAACCTTCCTTTGTTTAGTAAAGGCTGACCAAGTGGGATTAAAACTCAATTCTCTTCATACCTGATAAGGATAACTAGGATAGGAATTCCAATTCTTATACCTTGCCAAGAGATTTTATTATTGTTAATTTATTTTCCTTGCTAAAAGTTTATTTTATAGTTATTCGTTTATTTTACTTGCCATTTAAATTACTTGTTCCTCATCTTCAAAACCCCAATTTACAATCTCCATAACCAGTAATAAGAACATACCTCCCTGCAATTCCTTTAGAAGACGACCCGAGGTTTAAATACTCGGTTATCAATTTTAAAGGGGTTTGTTACTTGTGACAACCAAAACGTTTGTGAGAAAGGTTGATTGCTTGGTTTAGTAACTATACTTGCAACGAGTATTTACCATAACTTCTAAACCATCAATCTTCAGTTCTTTCAGCCATCCACGCGGACGCGCCATGTACGCGTACGTTATTAAAAAAAAAATTCAAAATTCAAATTTTAATCTTCAAATTCAAAAATTTGAATTTTAAATTTGCTTTTATTTTTGTTTTTTTATTTTTATTAACTAACTATGAATTCTCACCCTTCTCGCTTTGAGTTTGGTTCTAATTTTGTTGAAAGGAATGGAAGCCATAACAGGAATATGCATCAAGGTCTAAGCAATCAAAGATGGATGGAGCCAAGAGGATCTGATCAACCCTTTAGGCAACAACACCCTCCAAGTTATCATGAACAAAGACCATTCTACAATGCATATCAAGCTGATAGATATGGTGGACCCCCTTGTAGGCACCAACAAGCCCCACCCTATGCTAATAGACCATCCTCTCAACACGGCTTCGAATCGCCATACTCACAAGCACCTTTTCACCATTCACGACCGCATGATCCTTATTTACCCCAGTTCCAATCCACTCACTCCCAAACACCACCACTTCCCCATGTACCACATCCAAATCCATTACCCCGAGAATCAGAGGTTCGCCTCAAGGAAACAGTAAATAAACTTCAAACAACCATTCGACAACTGGAGCAAGCAGTAATTCAATTAGCTTCTAGACGCTCGAACATTCAAGGACCAACCACAGCCCCATGTGGACAATCTAATGAAGAGCGTAGTATGAAGGAGATACTAGAAGCTCCAGTGGACAAGACAGAGCATGACTTCATACTGGAACAAGTAGAGGAAGCTGTCATTGTACAAGAAGAAGAGTTGGTTGAAGACTTAGGAGACACTGAACCTCCATGGGAATCCAGAGTTGAGGAGATCTCCGTCAAGGACGTTATAGTTGATGCTAAGGAGGATAGTGCATAATCCCCAAGGTAGGTATTTTATGAAGAACTGGACGGAATCACCCAGGACGCCAATTCCCTTGATGATGATAGTCACAAATCAAGTTCTCCTAGTGCTGAACTTGCATCCGCAAGAGATTTCTCTGAGATCGAAGAATCTTCCCCAAGCGAATACAAAGATGACGTGGAGGTAGATTTCTCTCAACCTCCAGTCTATGACTCAAGTGATGAGGAAGATATTGAGGATTTTGAGTAAAACGTGGTTGTAGTTGAAGAATTTTGCAAAGAAGTGGAAGAAGTCACTGAAGACTACAAGGGAGTAGAGCTTAAAGAACCACTGGAAACACCTACCCCAAGGCCATTACCACCTAATACAAGCTTCAAGTGGGTACCATCCTTAACCTTTAACTTTAATTTTCCACTTGAATATGGTTTGCTTGAAACAGATGGCCAGCTTAGAGCTCTCTGCGGCTTTAAGAGTAAGAGGGAAATGGCTCGCACTCAGAGCTGGTACACAAGATTCAATAAGGTTCCACGCTTCAACTCGAAATGCAAGGATTGGTGTCGAGCTCAATTGAAAGGATCTCGGAAGCTGTTTGGTAGTTGCAGTGAGAATTCAGATTACTCATCACCCGGCTGGAAAAATACAGATCCCGACAAAAATGGGTGTAAAAGTAAGGTTTGGGATCCTGGAATCTGCTCTGACATCTGTCACCCCGGGAGCCTAAGAATCTGTTTGAAGCTTCTTAAGGGCTTTACATGCCTAGTTTGGGACCCCGGAGGTTACTGGAGATACAAACATTGGTGGAGATTCCTGAATGAGTTCAAGCATAAGCCACCATAACAGGGAGCTCACCAAATGTCCAACTTAAGGACTTTAACTAAAAGTGCTAGGTGGGAGACAACCCACCATGGTATGATCGTTCATTTTTCACTTTTTATTTCGTTTTGTTTGTTTTCAAATTTTATTTTATTTTATAATATTGAACCTGAAATTTTGCATCGCATTCATATTAATCATTGCATTCTGCATACTGCATAAAAAAACACGCACGCGACGCGGCAGCGTCGCTGATGCGTCCACGTCACTAGTGCATTTTGGAAGAAAAGAATTGAACAGAGAGTCACGAGAGAGCGTGGCTGGAGGCGTGCCAGTGGCACAAATCGTCCCATGCGACCGCGTCGCCGACGCGACCGTGTCATATGGTAAAAATGGCCTCTCACACGACCGCGTGCCCCATGCGGCCGCGTGACCAGGATTTCGACGTAAAAAGGTGTGTGGCCGAAAGTTGAGCTGGAATTGGGCTGGACTCGTGCTGGAAGCCCAAGCCCTACCACGCGACCGCGTGCCCCACGCGGTCGCGTCATTTTAAGAAAATGGCCATTCACGCGATCGCGTCAACCACGCGACTGCGTCACCCAAAATTTGGCAAAATGAATTTTCCAACAGAAAGTTGTGCGACCGCGAGGCTGCACTCGTGCCACTAGCACAAATTGAGTCACGCGATCACGTGCCCCACGCGTCCGCGTCACCCAATCTTATCGCGCACCACGCAACCGCGTCACCCACGTGACCGCGTCGCCAGCGTCGCACAACCTATCCAAATTAGTGCCAATTTTCTTATCTTTTCTTTTCCAATCCTAATTTTTCCTCCCTCCTTTCTTACTTACTTCTTCTTCCGTTCTTTCCCTTCTCATTCTTCTTATCTTTCATTTTATTTTACTTAATTTATTTGAATATTTCATTCATTGCATTTTAATTTTGTGCATATTTTTCTTTTCTTTTCTTTTCTAAATTTATTATTTTACCATTGGTATTCAAATGTTCTTATTCAACTATTATATCTTTTCTGGTATTATCTTGGTGCTTATGACTTGTTTTATTCTGGTTAGGTAATATTATTTAAATCAATGCCAATCTTTTATACCTGTATTACTTTTTGTATTGACATGAATTTATATTATCTCTCTTTCCCCACTCTCTTCTCCATTGTTGCAATTTTGCACCACTAGTATGCCATGACTTCTATTGTTTTCTCACTTACATGTTGAAGCTTCCATGTAAATGAGACCCTTATTGTAAGACCCGGTCAATTAACGGCTAACTAACCCATAAAATAAGAATTTATTCTAGAAAGCCAAAAATGTTATTTTTATGGCTAAATGTGATAGAGGAGATTGAGACAAGAATTTTGGTACCAATTTTATAGAAATCGGACCAAGATTGGACCGAACGGGCCAAACCGGACCAACCGGACCCAAAGTGGGCCCTTGGCCCAACATAACTAAACCAAAACCCTAGTTTTCAGCACTCTCTCTCCTCACAACACACTCAAACACGCTGAAAACTAATATGGAGGGGGGGAAGAACACTCTCTCAAGTTCTCTCCCTTGGTTGATCTTCAAACCACCATAACTTTTGATCTAAAGCTCCGATTGCCGCTCCGTTTGCGGCCACGCATTCACCGCGGAGAGTTCTACAAAAATTGAATTGTGGTGGTCAAACTCAACCATCACATGCATAGAAGATAGAACACCCTGCCACTCATTATTAAATAATAATAATAAAAAATGGAAACCTATTTTGTTGTGCTACATGATTGTCTCCATCGTCACAAAAGAGATATCCATTCGATTTAGAATTTTCAAAAGAATTACTATACTAATCCTTAACTTTTCGAGGAATCCTTCATCAGTGGTTGTGAATGACCGATTTTTCTCAATCTTTATGACTTGCTCCTACAGAACCGAGGTCGAAAAGATTGAGAAATAGAACCATCTGATTTGATTCGTTCTCAATATCCATGAGATGATCATCTTAGGGTTCTATTTGATCTCTTCAAAAAGTTTAGTAATGAGCATAACGGCCCTATTGTTCCGATGGGGAGAAGAACCTATGATTAGCTTTTCCGGAAATTTCCAAACGAACAATTTCAACGAAATCTTTCAATTTCTTATTTTACTATGTTCAACTCTATGTAGGACTGGTGCCAACAGTTCATCACGAAAGAAAGAACTCACTGAGCCGAAATCACTAACTAATACTAATCTAATACTAAACTAATAGTTTAGCACACTCTTTGTTGTTACTATGGGGTCCTGAAGCACAAGGAGATTTTACCCGCTAGTGTCAATTAGGTGGTCTGTGGACTTTTGTTGCTCTCCATGGCGCTTTCGCATTAATAGGTTTCATGTTACGTCAATTTGAACTTGCTCGATCTGTTCAGATGCGGATTTTGTGGTTTTCAGATGCAGGACGCGAGGCTTCTCGTTGAGGCATGCTGGAGACTTCTGGATTTAGCGAAGATCCTTTTTCTCGGGACTCTGTTTTGGGTTATATATCTTGTTTAGATACTTTTATCTCCATTAAATAATACAACTGTGATGACTCCTTCTATGGGAGATTTTTGGAGAATAGGTTCTCTGTTTTCGTGTCCCTTTGGGTTTCTTTTGGGGTTTCCTTGTTGTTGTTCTATGATGTTTGGGTATTGAGATGTTGTGTATGGGTATGATGATTGTGGCTTAGGTTGTGTATATGTTAATATTGGAGCTTGATTGGTGATTTTGGAAAGCTTGGGAGAGGGTTTTGTGTGACAAAATCTGTTCTTGGAGGTGTTGAGACCTTGAGAGCTTGTGGACAAGTGGTTTGGAAGTGCTCCGATTGAGCTTGGGAAATCGGCTAAGGTATGGTTTCGGTTTCCCGTATCTAATATGTAATGTGGTAGGAAATACTTAGGCTAGAGGTCGTAAGATAGGCATTGAATTGTTGGCATTGTTGAATGGTTGAGATATATGATGTGTTCATATATGTGATTATGAATATTGATTCCTTGATTGTGTGATATATGAGAAATGCATGTTGTGATATATGCTTGATGGATGATTAAGGTTGAATTGATGGGTGGTACCATGTTGATGGTGAGTATGATGTTGATCATGTATAATGATGGTTGATTTGGAAATTGATATTATTGGAAATTGGGATGAGAAGGATGTATGACATGAGATTGTGTTTGTCCTTTAGCCATTAATTGAGAAGTGTTAAAATGGTTGGAGGTAGTTTTGGAAATTTTGGTAAAATGTCAATGTGTGAGTTGAGGATGGCTTGGTATTGATTTTGGTACATTTTGATTGATTTCAAAGAAAAGGGATGAAATTGGCATGTTTTGATTGATTTTGAAAAGAGTTGAAAGTGGCTTGTTTTGAAAATGGCACTTTGTGGTTTTGTATGAAAACATGGTTTTTGGGCTTACTTTGACGAGACATAACTTGGACTACGGATCTCTGATTTGTGCCAAATCTGTTTAGAAATGAAATTGGATCCGGGATGTCCATGCCGTTTGAAGAACGGGTGAAAAACGATTTAAAATGAGGAAGTTATGTCCGTCGGAAGATTGGGGGTTGAATCTGTGAATTCTGCAGCTTTTAACTTAGAAAAATTTTAGCAGAATCACCACCGTGCGTAGGCGCACTTGGCGCGTAAGCGCCATTCTTCAAGAAAGCACCATCCACACATACGCGTGGTGTGCGCAGACGCGTCGATGCGCTGCGCCAAATGCCCAGCCATTTTCCAGAGAGTTGTGCCAGAGTTGTGCCAGTTTTGTGCCTAGGCACAAGAGCACCCACGCGTACGCGTGGCTGACGCTTGCGCGTCGTTTGGCTAATTTTCAATTCGCGCGTTCGCGCGTATGACGCTTGCGCGTCAATGAGTTTTAAGGCCATCCATGCGTGCGCGTGGAGTGCGCGTACGCGTGGCCCTGTTTTCATCCCAAAGTTGATTTTTGAGTTTTAAAAGCCAAATTTCATACTTCTAAGCCTCCGATCTCACCTCTTATGTCTTAAATCATTATGATATGCCTAGCATGAGAAAAAGGGCTAGTGAATGTGATAACTTGCGAGTGAAGCAAGGGAAAATGGATGATCATTGAGGATCAAAGATGATTATGTGAGATGCGGAGAATGGCGGTGGAAGTGCTTGTTGTGCCATGGGCCGAAGGGCCGTAAATGTTAATGAATTGGCTGGTTATGGATTTAACCGTGAGCCGAATGGCTAGATTATTGCCGTGTGACGGCGGAGCCATGTTTATGGCTAAGTATAAATGCATATATGCTGTTGAATGAATTGTGAATGTT
>NC_029788.2:93316811-93317300 GCF_000816755.2 Arachis ipaensis
ATTTTGAGTCTTGATATTCCCGTTTTTGACAATCTTTTTACATATGATCTTGCGTTAGCTTATCCTTTACTCGTTACGTTATCGATCGGAGTGTTGCGCGTTCGAGTTACGGTTTTTGTTTACCCCTTTTTCTACAAAGGCTCCTAGTTATATTCAATTATTCATACTACTATACGTACAAAAATGTGGTTTTAGAGGTCGTAATACCTTGCCATCTCTGAATTATGACTTAAGCATAAGTCTTTGTATAGTAGGGTGTTACATTATGGTATCAGAGCAGTTCGTTCCTGTAGAGCCTGAGGAATGGACTAACTATGCTTCTGTGCATTCTTTGTATGTGTGTTATGTGCTGTTAGTATATCTGCTTGATATAATTGGCATAAATGTTCATGAGCATGCATTTGGGACTTTGAAGCACTAGACTTCCGATATTGAGACTGATCAACTTAATATCGATTGTTGGGTGTGTATAGGAACCAGATGGCGCCT
>NC_029788.2:93317480-93361354 GCF_000816755.2 Arachis ipaensis
GAGTTCTTCTCAGCAAGCTTTTGAATGTCTTTTGCCAGGATTTCATGAATTTTTACCTCTCCTCCCACAATTATGCAATGCAACATAATAGCTCTATTACTGTTAACTTCTGAGGTGTTTACTATGCCCAGAATTGATCTTTTCAGCAACTCATACCATCCCTTTGCTTCCGGGGTAAAGTTAACTCTCTTCAAATACTTGTATTTATTCTTGTCATCTCCTTCCCACTCTGAGTTCTCCATACAAATATCTCTAGCAATCCCATCATAATCCGGATCACCATTTACCCTTTGGTGGTATCCCTGTTCACTAAAGCGGACTGATTTTAGTCCCAAGACTTTCTTGATTGCATCCGAGCTAAAATCTACTTCCACTCCCCGCACATAGCTCTTGTATGTTGGGGCCTCACTCATGTCAAGTCTTGAGACATTGGCATAGAACTCTCTTATGATATTAGCATTGATTCGGGTGAATATGATTTCTTTTTAATTGAAAAGTCTCAGTAAGAGATAATGTATGATCATTGATGCATGATTTTTTTATTTTCATGATAAGAGAAACACCAAACTTAGTGTTTGGTCATATGCTAGGCATATAATGTGAAAATGTTTGTAACACTGGTTTGGTGTGCTTGAAGGCACACCAAACTTTAGAAGTCTTAGCATATGAAAAAAAATTTGCATGCATTCATTGAGTTCGTCCATGAAAACAAATTTCATGCTCAGATGATCATAGCTTATTGAATTTAAAATGACATAAATCTTAAATCATGGGTTGCCTCCTATGGAGCGCTCTTTTATTGTCACTAGCTAGACATTGGGGCTTTCTTTTATGGTGGTTGAGGATTGTAGTGCCTCAACTTGTCTCCCCTGACTGTGATCCTCCTCTTTGTTCTCTGATGTTCAATTTCAGCATGTTCCAACGAGAGTATGTTGCTAACATTGTAATAGTCATCAGTTTGTCGGCTTGCTCCCAGTTGTTGATATATCAATTGCACTTTGTCACCTTTGGAAAGCCCCTCTGTTGGAATCTTCCTGTTCTTCCAACCCCTTTTTGTTTTGTTTCTGCGTTTCATCCCTTTTTTTGTTGATATTTCTTTTATGGCTGTAGACTTACCTTGGGGATTTCTCTCTTCAGTGGCTAATACTCCAATATCCTCTTGGACTTTTTTATCATTCTGCACAATCTTTTGCCTTGGGATATTTTTGACTGCTCTCTGCTTGCTTCTTTGTAGTGTCATTATTGCTCATCAATGTTCTCCCACTCCTTAATTGTATTGCCTTGCATTCTTCCTTAGGATTTGGAATTGTGTCACTCGGCAGAGAGCTTGAAGATCTCTCACTAGAGATCTGCTTGGAGATTTGCCCCATCTGCCTCTCTAGGCTCTTTATGGAGGCTTCATGATTCTTGGTTGTCATTTCCTGGTGTTTCAACAATTTATCCATCAAGGTCTCCAAGTTAGTAAGTCTTTGAGATTCAGGTGATACTTGAGGTGGGTTATGAGATGTGGGTGGTGGATGGTAGGCATTTTGGTTGGTGGGTTGGTTATTGGATTGGTACTGGTTGGGGTTGGGGTAGTTGTTTTGAGTTTTTCTGTAGGGGTTCTGGTTAGTTTGCTGCTGGTTGTGGTTTTGGTTGCTTCTTGGGTTGTTTTGGTTTGAGTTTCTCTGCCATGGTTGTTGGTTTTGGGTGTGATTATCTCTCCATCTGAGATTTGGGTAGTTCTTCTAGGATGGATTGTATGTATCACCATACACTTCATTTGGTCCTTGGTTGTGCATATACTGTACTTGCTCTTGTTGTTGTTCTTCTTGAGTTTCTTCATTCTGCCCCCATGTGGATGATGGTTGGCTTGTGTTAACTGCTGCAACTTGGAGAACTTGGAGCCTCTTGGCCATTTGCTCAAATTGTTGTTGAATTTGCTGCTGCATCATCTTGTTTTGAGCCAAGATTGAGTCCACTCCTTCTAGCTCCATTACTCCTCTCCTTTGTGATGGTTGGCGATTTCTTTGATGAACAAAGAAATATTGATTGTTGGCAGAATGGGAACAACAGAAGCTTGTAGGTCTCAGGATTCACGCCATTGGACTTGACAGTGTCACAAATCCTTAAGAAGGTAGATAGATGTTGATTTGGATCCTCCAATGGTCCTCCCCCAAACGAGCAGTTGTTTTGGACCAATGTACTGAGTTGTGGCTTCAATTCAAAGTTATTTGCATTGACATTAGGGGTGAGAATGCTGCTTCCACAATGTCTAGCATTTGCAAAGGTATAGGAGGCCAAAACTCTCCTCTGGGGTGGGTTGTTATTGTTGTTGTTAGCTCCACCAGGTGGATTGGTTGAATGTTCCTCCATATCTTGGAATTCTTCTTCTGATTCCTCTTCTCCAACAATATTTTCCCTCTTTCAGCTCTTCTTAACCTCCTGAGAGTTCTTTCGTCTTGTTCATGAAAAGTGGGTGTGGTTCTTCTTGTACCTGACATACACGTAGAACATAAGAAACACACAAACCAGTGACACTTCAATCTACTTGCTAGAATGAAGTTTTAGTTAGCTTAAGCAAAAATTCAAACAGTTAGTGGGTTAGTTGAAAATTAGAGAAAAGAAAAGAAAAAGTGCTTGATCTAGATCACCACCTCACTTAATCATTGTCAATCTAATCAATCCCCGGCAACGGCGCCAAAAACTTGATGGGATATTTTTGTGGAGAAACGAATTTCTCCAAAACACCCAAAACTAACCGGCAAGTGCACCGGGTCGCATCAAGTAATAATAACTCACGGGAGTGAGGTCGCTCCGGTGGAATATGAGGAATGGAAGTGTGTTAAGTACGAAGGAGGACTCCGGAGTGATATTTTCGGTTCAGTGGGGCCAATGGAGATTAGGACTTTCTCCGAATTGGTGAACAAGTGTAGAGTTGCTGAAGAGTATGTGAAGAGGGCAGCCGCTGAGAAAGGAAGTCACAAAGGATCACACTTGAGAACCGTGTTGTAGATTTTAAAGGAGAAGAAACTCTATGCAAAATTGTCTAAGTGTGAGTTTTGGAAGGATGAGGTGAAGTTTTTGGGTCACGTGGTGAGTAAGAAGGGAATAGCCGTAGATCTAACTAAGGTAGAAGCTGTGATGGATTGGAGGCAACCAACCACAGTAACCGAGAGAAGGAGTTTTCTGGGTTTAGCTGGCTATTACCGAAGGTTCATCAAGGGCTTTTCATAATTAGCTTTGCCGTTGACAAAGTTAACCCGCAAAGATACCCCGTTTGTTTGGACTCCTGAGTGCGAGGAGAGCTTTCAGGCATTGAAGAAAAAGTTGACCACTGCACCTGTGTTAGTGTTACCTGAGCCGAACGAGCCTTTTGAGGTATACTGTGATGCCTCGTTAAAGGGTCTAGGATGCATGCTGATGCAGCATCATAATGTGGTGGCGTATGCCTCACGACAGTTGAGACCTCATGAAGTTAGTTACCCTACACACGATCTGGAACTCGCTGCGGTCGTGTTTGCCTTGAAGGTGTGGAGGCATTATCTCTATGGGGTTAAGTTCCAAGTCTTCTCCGATCACAAGAGCTTGAAATACCTCTTTGATCAGAAAGAGCTTAATATGAGGCAAAGGAGGTGGATGGAATTGTTGAAAGACTACGATTTTGAGTTAAATTACCATCCTGGAAAGGCGAATATAGTGGCGGATGCGTTAAGTCGGAAGTCGTTGTATGCATCTTGGATGATGCTTCAGGAGGAAAAGTTGCTCAAGGAATTCGAGAGTCTAAAAATTGGTGTTCGAGAAGTATCTAGAACCTTGTGTTTGAGCCAATTAGAAATCTCGAGTGACTTTAAGTCCGAACTCCTAAAGGCTCATGAAAATGATAAAGTGTTATGGAAGGTGTTACCGGCTATCGAGCAAGGAAAACAGTGGAGAGTGTCGGAAGAAAAAGATGGGTTATGGAGATTCAAGGGTAGGATCATTGTGCCGGATTTTGGTACTTTGAGGCAAGATATCTTAAAGGAGGCACACAAAAGCGGATTCTCCATTCACCCGGGGAGTACTAAGATGTACCATGATTTAAAGGTGATGTTTTGGTGGCCGGGTATGAAGAATGATTAAACAGATGGTCAATCCGAGAGGACGATCCAAACCCTAGAGGATATGTTGAGAGCTTGTGTTTTGGATCAACCGGCGAGTTGGGATCGATATATGCCATTAGTGGAGTTTGCATACAATAATAGTTACCATGCGAGCATCAGAATGGCTCCGTATGAGGCATTGTATGGGAGGAAATGTCAATCTCCGCTATGTTGGTATGAAGCTGGAGAGAAAGGCTTCTTGGGGCCGGAGATGATAGCTGAGACTACTGAACAAGTGAAAAAAATCCGAGATAGGATGCTTACAGCGCAGAGTCGCCAAAAGAGTTATGCCGATCAGAGGCGGAAGCCCTTGGAATTTGAGGAAGGAGATCATGTCTTCCTGAAGGTTACTCCGACCACAGGAGTAGGTAGGGCGATTAAAGCGAAGAAGTTGAATCCTCAATACATTGGTCCATTTCAGATCCTGGAGAGGATTGGACCGGTGGCATATCGGATGGCTCTACCACCTCATCTTTCGAACCTGCACGACGTGTTTCACGTATCGCAGCTTCAGAAGTACACCCCTGATGCTAGCCATGTGTTAGAACCCGAATCGGTTAAGTTAAGGGAAGATTTGACGCTTCCAGTGGCTCCAGTCAGAATTGATGATACTAGTATCAAACGATTGCGTGGAAAAGAGGTTTCATTAGTCAAAGTGGCTTGGAGTCGAGGCGGTGTTGAGGAACACACTTGGGAACTTGAGTCGGAGATGCAAACGGATTATCCGCATTTATTCTCAGGTAATTGAATTTGAATTTTGTGGGCAAAATTCCCAATTAGGTGGGTAGAATGTAAGACCCGGTCAATTAACGGCTAACTAACCCATAAAATGAGAATTTATTTTAGAAAGCCAAAAATGTTATTTTTATGGCTAAATGTGATAGAGGAGATTGAGACGAGAATTTCGGTACCAATTTTATAGAAAAGACCTTGAGAACTTGTGGACAAGTGGTTTGGAAGTGCTCCGGTTGAGCTTGGGAAATCGGCTAAGGTATGGTTTCGGTTTCCCGTATCTAATATGTAATGTGGTAGGAAATACTTAGGCTAGAGGCCCTATGATAGGCATTGAATTGTTGGCGTTGTTGAATGGTTGAGATATATGATGTGTTCATATATGTGATTATGAATATTGATGCCTTGATTGTGTGACATATGAGAAATGCATGTTGTGATATATGCTTGATGGATGATTGAGGTTGAATTGATGGGTGGTACCATGTTGATGGTGAGTATGATGTTGATCATGTATAATGATGGTTGATTTGGAAATTGATATTATTGGAAATTGGGATGAGAAGGATGTAAGATTGTGTTTGTCCTTTAGCCATTAATTGAGAAGTGTTAAAATGGTTGGAGGTAGTTTTGGGAATTTTGGTAAAATATCAATGTGTGAGTTGAGAATGGCTTGGTATTGATTTTGGTACATTTTGATTGATTTCAAAGAAAAGGGATGAAATTGGCATGTTTTGATTGATTTTGAAAAGAGTTGAAAGTGGCTTGTTTTGAAAATGGCACTTTGTGGTTTTGTATGAAAACATGGTTTTTGGGCTTACTTTGACGAGACATAACTTGGACTACGAATCTCTGATTTGTGCCAAATCTGTTTAGAAATGAAATTGGATCCGGGATGTCCATGCCATTTGAAGAACGGGTGAAAAACGATTTAAAATGAGGAAGTTATGTCCGTCGGAAAATTGGGGGTTGAATTTGTGAATTTTGCAGCTTTTAACTTAGAAAAATTTTAGCAGAATCACCCCCGCGCATAGGCGCACTTGGCGCGTAAGCGCCGTTCTTCAAGAAAGCACCATCCACGCGTACGCGTGGTGTGCGCGGGCGCGTCGATGCGCTGCACCAAATGCCCAGCCATTTTCCAGAGAGTTGTGCCAGAGTTGTGCCAGTTTTGTGCCTGGGCGCAAGAGCACCCACGCGTACGCGTGGCTGATGCTTGCGCATCGTTTGGTTAATTTTCAATCCACGCGTTCACGCGTATGACGCTTGCGCGTCAATGAGTTTTAAGGCCATCCACGCGTGCGCGTGGAGTGCGCGTACGCGTGGCCCTGTTTTCATCCCAAAGTTGATTTTTGAGTTTTAAAAGCCAAATTTCATACTTCTAAGCCTCCGATCTCACCACTTATGTCTTAAATCATTATGATATGCCTAGCATGAGAAAAAGAGCTAGTGAATGTGGTAACTTGTGAGTGAAGCAAGGGAAAATAGATGATCATTGAGGATCAAAGATGATTATGTGAGATGCGGAGAATGGCGGTGGAAGTGCTTGTTGTGCCATGGGCCGAAGGGCCGTAAATGTTAATGAATTGGCTGGTTATGGATTTAACCGTGAGCCAGATGGCTAGATTGTTGCCGTGTGACGGCGGAGCCATGTTTATGGCTAAGTATAAATGCATATATGCTGTTGAATGAATTGTGAATGTTTGCACTCCACCATCGGAGATGAGGGTTTCCCTGAGAGGAAGTAGTGGCTAGCCACCACGTGCTCCAGGTTGAGACTCGAAGCTCTTTATCTTTATACATATGATCTTGCGTTAGCTTATCCTTTGCTCGTTACGTTATCGATCGGAGTGTTGCGCGTTCGAGTTACGGTTTTTGTTCACCCCTTTTTTTACAAAGGCTCCTAGTTATATTCAATTATTCATACTACTATACGTACAAAAATTTGGATTTAGAGGTCGTAATACCTTGCCATCTCTGAATTATGACTTAAGCATAAGTCTCTGTATGGTAGGGTGTTACACTTATAATTTGGCATTAACCCACCCATATTTCTTTTATTTTCTTATCTCTATTTCTGGGTTACTCTTCTTCCATTTTTCTTTCAGGATGGCCACCCGGAAGGGAACCGAAAGACATTTACATGGGGAGACAAACAAGTCCATCAGCACAATCCTTGAAGAAAAGCATCAGTTGGAACAGGCCGTCCACCTGCACATCTCAGCATGCACCGAGGACGGTGCAATCTTTAAGTGTGGGGAGGTCGATACCGATCTCCATGGGTTAGTATTTCCTTCTCAAACACCAATGTTTTATTTTTCTTGTTAGTTGTTGCATTTGCATGTTTGATTGCATATTTGTTTGTTTGATTTTTTTTGCATATTTTACCACTTGGTTGAAGTAATATTTTCTTTTTCAAGAAACTTTTTATAGCATTTCACTAATTTGAATAAAATTTTTGTTACACTTGTTTGAAGAGATATTATTTTGGAACATGGGTTAGAGCTCGAACACACAAAACCTGTGAGATTTTTTGAGCCTATTTGAATTGGTTGCATTTTACCAACCAATATTTTATTTTTGGTGTATGTTTTTCCCTCTAAAATTGTGATCTTTGTCTTGCTTAATTCTATATTTCCATGATTTTATGTATGCATACACTTACATGATTGAGGCCTTTGTTTCACTAAGCTTACATACCCATATGGCCTTACCTTTCATTATCCTTTGCAAACCAATTTGAGCCTATTTTACCCCTTTGTTCTTTACTTTAGCACATCATTAACTCTAAGCGAAAAACAATAATGTCTTTAATTTGAATCCTCGGTTAGCTTAGACTAGTGAAAGTGCTCATGAATTAAGTGTGGGAAAAAGTGGATTTGGAAACAATTGGTTTAAGAATTGGGTATTATATATCTTTATGAAAATGTGAAAGAAATGTTTAGAACATGATTCATGCATTCAATCATTTAATCATATGCATTGAGAAAAACAAAAGAAAAAGAATATATATATATATATATATATATATATATATATATATATATATATAAAAGAGAGAAAAAGAAAAGAAAAAGAGCAAATAATAAAAAGGGGACAAAATGCCCCAAAGTAAATGATGAAAGCAATGCATATGTACTGTACTTGAAATTATAATGCATGAATATTGATACGCGAAAATTAAAATTTCACGTTTAACCGGCAAGTATACCGGATTGTATCAAGTAGTAAAACACACTGGAGTGAGGTCGATCCCATGGAGATTGGTAGATTAAGCAACTTTAGTTAATTGGTAGTTTAGTTAAGCAAACATGGTTTTGATTTCATGAGATTTGAATGCTTAAAAGAAATTGCAAAGAATTAAATGACAAGAAAATTTAAGAACTAAAGTAAGGAAAGCAATTAAAATGACCGAAAGTAAATAATGGAAACTTAAATTGCAAGAAACTTAAATGACATCAAAAGTAAATTGCAAGAAAGTAGAGTACTGAATTGTAGAGAGCGAAGAAATAAATTGCAAACAATTGAAACTGAATCTAAATAGCAGGAAAGTTAAATTGCTTGAATGTAAAAGGGAATTGGGTAATGGGCATTCAAAATAACTAAAGAGCAAAAGAAATGAGAATTAATGATGGAAGAGATCATTAGGGATCAGAGATGCAAATTCTCATGAATTGATGTTGATCAATTCCTTCTCAATCATGGGTATAGATCCATGGCAGATTGTAGGTAATTGAGTTCCAATCTCTTGGTAACTCAACTTCTCTCAACATAACCAATTGCCACTCTCGTGATCTAATTGTTCATGAGAAGAGATGAAGCTCATTAACTAATCCTTCAAGCCACACAATTCCCAGGATCTCAACCAAGGGTGGTTACATCTCACATACCAACCCAAAGTGTATTAATCAAGGAAATTATGAAAGGATGAACTCTAAACTGAATTATATGGCTTCTTTCTCAAGTTCACCACACAATTCATATAGATTTAACCCCTCTCTCGATGGTGATTAAGTCTTTGAAGAACAAGAGTTTTCTCTTGGATGAACCACTTGAATTGAAAAGGAAAATAAAAGTTATCAACCCATTCAAATAAACAGAGCTTTTCCCCCTAATGAAAGTGGGGTTTAGTGAATCATAGCTCAAATTTCAAGAACAATTGCAAAGAAAAAAATTAAACTAAGTGTAGAGAAGAATGAAGAAGAAGAAGAAGAAGTTCTTAAAACTGAAATTCAAAGTTGCAAGAACAACAAAATAGAAAACCTGTGAGAAAAAGTAAAGAGTAAAAATGCTAGTGTAATAGAAAAATGTCTAAGTGTCCAAAAAGTCCCCCTTTCAGTACAAGACTCTTCTCTATTTATACTAATCCTAAAGCTCTTTGAGAGATCCTTAATTGGGTTAGCAATTTGGGCTTCATCCTTGCTGAATTGGCTATCAACTCATTAGAGTAACGTTTGCTGGCCTTAGCAGAGAACAGAGAGAGTAGAGCTTATTTTCCTCAACTCTGGCCCATTGAGGGGCGTTACTGGCAAACACGCCAGTGTTGTAGCACGTTGACAACGTGCTTGTGATTGTCCTGGGCTGGTGGCTCGGTGCTGGGCGTTGTTAGCCCAAATTGTTGCTAACAACTTGGCTTTTCTTCTTCTTGGCTCCACTTTTCATGCCTAATGTTGCCTATAATTTGAGCTTCAATCCTCTATTTCAATATAAACTATAATATATCATTGGAAAACTCATAATGTCTTCTTTCTAATGCACTTGGGCTCATCTCAATTGGATCTTCCTAGCTCAAGTTATGCTCCATTGAAGAAGGCAAGGTCAAGTTGCCTTGGTTGTGGCATTTTTATCAAACACGCCAGTTCATTCCAAGTTGGCAACGTGCTAGTGCCCTTCCTTGGCCCAAATTCTCTGCCCTTTGGCGTTGTTAATGAACACGCCTTCTCCTCCTTGCCTTGGTAACGTGCTCGACCTTCTTTGGGCTCATTCATGCCTCCTTGAATTTTAACTTCATGTTCTTGTTTTTTGGTCTAAAGATGACTCTAATTTGAGCTTCCATTTCATGCTCCACTATAAACTATTATATATAGTTGGAAAGCTTTGAATGTCCTCTTTCCAATGCAACTAGAAGCATGTCAATTGGATCTCTGTAGCTCAAGTTATGCTCCATTGAAGATGACAAGGTCAGGCTGCCAGGGTTGCCGGCGTTTTTGACAAACACGCCTTCACATTCTCAAGTTGGCAACGCCCTTGAGCTCTTCCTTGGCCCAGCATCCTTGCTTGCCTGCCAAGGAACACGCCCCCTTTCTCCAAGTTGGCAATGCCCAAATTCACTCTCCAGGGCTGCCTTGCATTATTGGGCGTTGTTGATGGACACTCTAGTTCATACCCAAGGCAACAACGTGCTCGAGCTCTTGGTTGGCCTAAAATCTTGCTCTTGGCGTTGTTGCTGGCGTTGCCTTCAAACATGCCCTTGTTACTACAGGTGGACAACATGCTTGAGGCTAGAAGTTGCCCTCCAAGGTTGCTTGTTGCATTGCCAAGGAACATGCCTTCAGAACTTGGCTTTGGCAACGTGCTTCACACCCTTCTTATCCATGCCTTCTTGCTGCTGGCGTTGTCACCAAACACGCCCTTGTTGGTGGCGTTGGCAACGTGCTAAGGAGATGTTTCCTCCAAGTTTTGCTCCCTGGCGTTGCTATGGACCACGCTAGTAGTTTGGGGAGTTGGCA
Source organism: Arachis ipaensis (assembly GCF_000816755.2). NCBI lineage: Eukaryota > Viridiplantae > Streptophyta > Magnoliopsida > Fabales > Fabaceae > Arachis > Arachis ipaensis. Next base: position 93,328,060 of record NC_029788.2, read on the forward strand.
ACGTGCCAACCCGCTCTTATTGGCTTGCTTTGGATTGTTGGAGTTGCCCTCAAACACGCCATTGTAAATTCAAGTTGGTAACTTGCTTGGGGCTTCAAATTCACCTTCCAGGACTACTTGGCGTTATTGCCAAACACTCAAGTGATAATGCACGTTGGCAACTCCCAAGTCTCTTCCTCCTTGCCAAGCTTGCTATGTCCCCAATCTTTCTTGCTCCAATTCTTGCTGGCTTGACCTTCTTGCTTCATTACCTATCATTAACCAAAGAATTTGCTTCAAAGTTTTGCCATTCTATGCAACAATTTTCAAGAGATTCATTCATGCTAATTCATTTGTCAACTCCTTGAATTCTTTGCGCAAATATGGCCAAATTCCACCTAGTTCTTGGTTCATGAATGCATGGAGAGGAAACTCACACAAATGCTTGTTTATTTCAAAGAAAGTGAATGAAATTAATCTAAAACTACTTAAACTAACTAGCTAATATAGCAAAGATGCAAATGCATCACAACACCAAACTTAAACCTTGCTTGTCTTCAAGCAAGAAAAGAACTATGCACAAAGGTTTCTTTTAATTGGAACAAGTTGAGGGATAGCTTGTAATGCCTTGGTGAGTGAAGTGATTAAGTGATAGTGGAGTGAACTCTGAATTATATGCTCATGCAAGGATTTCAGTGCTTATTAGTCCCTACATTTTGGAAGTCTTAGATCTTAGGACTTTCATTCAAATGATATCATGGAAATCTCTCTATAGGTAAATCACCTTGAAGCAGTCTTATAGTTTTTGTGTCTTGGCCTTGACTCTAAGTGTCATGTCTCAAAGCGACTCTTTAGATAAGCTTTCAATCAATACTCCCAAACCAGTTGGTTTTAAGGTATTAGGTGTTGAAGCACCCCTTAGGATTTACTTGCTCAAGCCTCTCTCTTTGACACAATTCTACCACAAGCATTTAACTAGGATAATAACTCTTTGAGTTCTTATTTCTTTCTTTTTCTTCCTAGTAATTGATGCTCAGAGCCTTTTGCCATGTTCTTTTTTTTTTTGGATCAAAAGATATTTGAGAATCTCCACAATACTTCTTTGAACTCTCTTTCCTGCCTATGAGCTCCCATGCAGGTTTTCACAAACATGCAACCTCAATACATAATCATACAACTAGAACCACCACTTCTCTTAATCTTTTGCTTGCCTCAAAACAAATTTTTGACTCCTCAATCATTCTTTTCAAAGAACTGTTCATTGAACTAACCATTTATTCTGAGAAGAGTATAAAAAAGTAGTTACCTAAGGTTGGGTTGCTTCCCAACAAGCGCTCTTTTATCGTCATTAGCTTGACAATTGTCCCTCTTTAGGGAGGATGATGATCATAGTGCCTTAATCCTTCCCCTCTCACCGTGAGCTTCCTTCCAGTATCCTTCTTGATGATTTCCACATGTTCAAGTGAGAGGATTTTATTCACCGTGTAATATCCAGAAAAGTGTGGAGATGTTTCCATTGGTTGGTAAGTTAGCATCACTTTATCCCCTGGTGAGAAACCTTCAGTGGGATTTTCTTGTTTCTCCATCCTCTTGGCACTTTCTTCTTGGGGTTCTTTTCTTTTTCAGGAGGTAGTTCAGGTTTTGGAGCCTCAATTTTTAGAATGTCCTTGTTGAGAATCTCAAATGCACGCTTTGGTTGTAGCTTCTCCTCTATTCTTTGAGCTTGTTGCAACACTTCTACCTCTTCCTTTCTTTTCCAGCATGAGCTTAGGTACATTGGAAGTGTTTCATCAGATGTCTCTTTTAAGTTTGGATCTATGGAATCAATCTTCATACACTCTTCCTCTTGGGTGGAATCTTGCAAATTCTTGAAGACATGAAATACTATATGCTCTTCATGCACCCTTAGCATCAATTCTCCTTTTTCAACATCTATCAATGCCCTAACAGTAGTTAAGAAGGGTCTCCCTAGGATGATGGGAGTGTTGTCATCTTCCTCTATGTCTAGAATGACGAAGTCAGCTGGGAGGAAAAAATTGTCCACCTTCACCAATACATTCTCCACAACCCCAAGTGCTTGCTGAATGGATTTGTCTGCCATTTGAAGGGCTATTTTTGTGGGTTTCAATTCATGAATCTGAAGCTTCCTCATCAAAGATAGAGGCATCAGATTTATGCTTGCACCAATATCACAAAATGCTCTCTCAATCATCATGTTGCCTATGGTGCAGGGGATATGAAAGCTCCCTGGGTCCTTCCTCTTTCTTGGCAACCCTCTCTGGATGATGGCACAACACTCCCTGGTCATCACAACCGTTTGTCCCTCTTTCAAGGATCTTTTCTTTGTCAACAATTCCTTCATGAACTTAGCATATCGGGACATCTGTTCAAGTGCTTCAATGAAAGGGATGTTGATGTGTAGTGTCTTGAATATCTCCAAGAATTTGGAGTATTGCTTCTCTTTGTTCTCTCCCTTTAACCTTTGAGGGTATGGAATCATTGGTTGATATACTTTCACTACCTCCTTCTTAGCTAATTTATCACTTTGTGTAGAGGTTTCTTGCTCCTGCTTTTGTTCCATCACCTCCTCTTTTAAGCCTTCTTTGTTGTGCTCTTCTTTAGTGATGGCTTCTGTCTCCACCTTCTTCCCACTTCTCAGAGTGATTGCTTTGCACTCCTCCCATTGTATGGCTTTTCCTGTGTCCTTTGGATTGGAGATTGTATCACTTGGGAGAACATTGGTTGGCCGTTCAGCTTGTTTGGCCAATTGTCCCAATTATCGTTCAAGGTTCTTCATGGTGGCTTCATGTCTCTCTTGTCCTTTGAGCAAAATCTCTTGCCCCTTGGCTAAACCTTGAGTGGTCTGGGCAAGTGACTGTGTGTTTTGGGTAAGGGCTTGCAAGGCTGCTTCAAGACTTGAGATCCTAGTTTCATGATGGTCAATGGGTGGTATGGTAGGGTATGATTGTTGTGGCTGGAAGTTGTTTGGAGCATTGATTTGGGCATTTTGTGAGTTGAATGGTGGTGTGGAGAAGTTATTTTGGTGAATTTGTGAATTGTTGTGGGGTGGTTGATATGTGTTTTGTGGTTTCTTGTATTGGTTAGTGTTGTTAGATGAATGATTTTGGTTGTGTGTGTTGCGGGAATGGTTGGAGTTGTTGTTTTTCTGCCACTGGTTTTGATTATCACCCCATCTCAGGTTGGGGTGGTTCCTCCAGGATGAGTTGTATGTGTCACCATGGAAGTCATTTTGAAATGAACTTGAGGTATTTTGCATGTATTGAACTTGTTCTTGTTGCTGCTCAACATTGCCTGCTTCATTTTGACCCCATTCAATTGAAGCTTGATATGTTGTACTCACTGAAGCTAGTTGGAGGCCATCTATTCCCTTAGCCATCATTTCCATTTGTTGCTGGATTTGTTGGTGCATCAACTTGTTTTGTGCCAAGATTGTATCCACTCCTTCTAGTTCTAACACGCCTTTCTTTTGAATAGGTTGGCGTTGCCTCTGATGAGCAAAGAAGTATTGGTTATTTGTCACCATGTCTATGAGATTCTGAGCTTCTTCGGCTGTATTCATCAATTGTAACGAGCCTCCTGCAGAGTAATCCAAGGACTCTTGAGATCTTTGAGTCAACCCTTCATAGAAATTTTGAAGTTTATCCCATTCACTGAACATCTCAGGTGGACATTTCCTAATCAGAGCTTTGTATCTTTCCCATGCCTCATACAATGATTCTCCATCCATTTGAGTGAACGTTTGCACCTCCGTTTTCAACCTGATGATTCTCTGAGGCGGATAGAACTTGGATAGGAATTTACTCACAAGATCATCCTAATTGTTGATACTTTCTTTGGGGAATGTCTCCAGCCATTGAAATGCCTTGTCCCTCAAAGAAAGTGGGAATAATAGTAGCTTGTAAACATCTGGATGCACACCATTTGTCTTGACAGTTTCACATATTCTTAGGAAGACAGATAGGTGTTGATTTGGATCCTCAAGGGGGCCTCCTCCATAGGAACAATTGTTTTGCACGAGAGTGATGAGCTGAGGCTTTAATTCAAAGTTGTTTGCATGAACATTGGGAGCGAGTATACTGCTCCCACAGTGTCTTGGATTTGGGAGAATGTAAGAAGCTAGAACTCTCCTTTGAGGTGGGATGTTATTGTTGGCAACTCCCTCAGCAGAGTTATGTGAGTTGCCCTCCATGACCTGGTCTTCTCCTTCTGAATCCTCTTCACCAATTATCCCTTTTCCTGTTGCTTCTCTTCTTAACCTTAGGAGGGGTCTCTCGTCTTCAGGATTAAATCTCCTTGCCTCTGACATACACAAACACACAAACCAACAACACAAATGAAACACTCTATTGCTAGAGTGAAGTTAAAGTTAGCAAAACAAAATATCAAACAGTTAGTGGGCTTTAACAAGGAAAAGAAAAATGCTTAATCTAAACTACCATTCACTTAATCATTGTCAGTCTTTTCCAATCCCCGGCAACGGCGCCAAAAACTTGATATGCGAAAATTAAAATTTCATGTTTAACCGGCAAGTATACCGGATCGTATCAAGTAGTAAAACTCACTGGAGTGAGGTCGATCCCACGGAGATTGGTAGATTAAGCAACTTTAGTTAATTGGTAGTTTAGTTGAGCAAACATGATTTTGATTTCATGAGATTTGAATGCTTAAAAGAAATTGCAAAGAATTAAATGACAAGAAAATTTAAGAACTAAAGTAAGGAAAGCAATTAAAATGACCGAAAGTAAATAATGGAAACTTAGATTGCAAGAAACTTAAATGACATCAAAAGTAAATTGCAAGAAAGTAGAGTACTGAATTGTAGAGAGCGGAGAAGTAAATTGCAAACAATTGAAACTGAATCTAAATAGCAGGAAAGTTAAATTGCTTGAATGTAAAAGGGAATTGGGTAATGGGCATTCAAAATAACTAAAGAGCAAAAGAAATGAGAATTAATGATGGAAGAAATCATTAGGGATCAGAGATGCAAATTCTCATGAATTGATGTTGATCAATTCCTTCTCAATCATGGGTATAGATCCATGGCAGATTGTAGGTAATTGAGTTCCAATCTCTTGGTAACTCAACTTCTCTCAACATAACCAATTTCCACTCTCGTGATCTAATTGTTCATGAGAAGAGATGAAGCTCATTAACTAATCTTTCAAGCCACACAATTCCCAGGATCTCAACCAAGGGTGGTTACATCTCACATACCAACCCAAAGTGTATTAATCAAGGAAATTATGAAAGGATGAACTCTAAACTGAATTATATGGCTTCTTTATCAAGTTCACCACACAATTCATATAGATTTAACCCCTCTCTCGATGGTGATTAAGTCTTTGAAGAACAAGAGTTTACTCTTGGATGAACCACTTGAATTGAGAAGGAAAATAAAAGTTATCAACCCATTCAAATAAACAGAGCTTTTCCCCCTAATGAAAGTGGGGTTTAGTGAATCATAGCTCAAATTTCAACAACAATTGCAAAGAAAAAATTAAACTAAGTGTAGAGAAGAATGAAGAAGAAGAAGAAGAAGTTCTAAAAACTGAAATTCAAAGTTGCAAGAACAACAAAATAGAAGACCGGTGAGAAAAAGTAAAGAGTAAAAATGCTAGTGTAATAGAAAAATGTCTAAGTATCCAAAAAGTCCCCCTTTCAGTACAAGACTCTTCTCTATTTATACTAATTCTAAAGCTCTTTGAGAGATCCTTAATTGGGTTAGCAATTTGGGCTTTATCCTTGCTGAATTGGCTATCAACTCATTAGAGTAACGTTTGCTAGCCTTAGCAAAGAACAGAGAGAGCAGAGCTCATTTTCCTCAACTCTGGCCCATTGAGGGGCGTTACTGAAAACACGCCAGTGTTGTAGCATGTTGACAACGTGCTTGTGATTGTCCTGGGCTGGTGGCTCAGTGCTGGGCGTTGTTAGCCCAAGTTGTTGCTAACAACTTGGCTTTTCTTCTTCTTGGCTCCACTTTTCATGCCTAATGTTGCCTATAATTTGAGCTTCAATCCTCTACTTCAATATAGCCTATCATATATCATTGGAAAGCTCAGAATGTCTTCTTTCTAATGCACTTAAGCTCATCTCAATTGGATCTTCCTAGCTCAAGTTATGCTCCATTGAAGAAGGCAAGGTCAAGTTGCCTTGGTTGTGGCGTTTTTATCAAACACGCCAGTTCATTCCAAGTTGGCAACGTGCTAGTGCCCTTCCTTGGACCAAATTCTCTGCCACTTGGTGTTGTTAATGAACACGCCTTCTCCTCCTTGCCTTGGTAACGTGCTCGACCTTCTTTGGGCTCATTCATGCCTCCTTGAATTTCAACTTCATATTCTTGTTTTTTGGTCTAAAGATGACTCTAATTTGAGCTTCCATTTCATGCTCCACTATAGACTATTATATATGGTTGGAAAGCTCTGAATGTCCGCTTTCCAATGCAACTGGAAGCATGTCAATTGGATCTCTGTAGCTCAAGTTATGCTCCATTGAAGATGACAAGGTCAGGCTGCCAGGGTTGTCGGCGTTTTTGACAAACACGCCTTCACATTCTCAAGTTGGCAACGCCCTTGAGCTCTTCCTTGGCCCAGCATCCTTGCTTGCCTGCATTGCCAAGGAACACGCCCCCTTTCTCCAAGTTGGCAACACCCAAATTCACTCTCCAGGGCTGCCTTGCATTGTTGGGCGTTGTTGATGTACACTCTAGTTCATACCCAAGGCAACAACTTGCTCGAGCTCTTGGTTGGCCTAAAATCTTGCTCTTGGCGTTGTTGCTGGCGTTGCCTTCAAACACGCCCTTGTTACTACAGGTGGACAACATGCTCGAGGCTAGAAGTTGCCCTCCAAGGTTGCTTGTTGCGTTGCCAAGGAACATGCCTTCAGAACTTGGCTTTGGCAACGTGCTTCACACCCTTCTTATCCATGCCTTCTTGCTGCTGGCGTTGTCACCAAACACGCCCTTGTTGGTGGCGTTGGCAACGTGCTAGGGAGCTGTTTCCTTCCAAGTTTTGATCCCTGGCGTTGCTATGGACCACGCTAGTAGTTTGGGGAGTTGGCAACGTGCCAACCCGCTCTTCTTGGCTTGCTTTGGATTGTTGGAGTTGCCCTCAAACACGCTATTGTAAATTCAAGTTGGTAACTTGCTTGGGGCTTCAAATTCACCTTCCAGGACTATTTGTTATTATTGCCAAACACTCAAGTGATAATGCACGTTGGCAACTCCCAAGTCTCTTCCTCCTTGCCAAGCTTGCTATGTCTCCAATCTTTCTTGCTCCAATTCTTGCTGGCTTGACCTTCTTGCTTTATTACCTATCATTAACCAAATTTGCTTCAAAGTTTTGCCATTCTATGCAACAATTTTCAAGAGATTCATTCATGCTAATTCATTTGTCAACTCCTTGAATTCTTTGCGCAAATATGGCCAAATTCCACCTAGTTCTTGGTTCATGAATGCATGGAGAGAAAACTCACACAAATGCTTGTTTATTTCAAAGAAAATGAATGAAATTAAGCTAAAACTACTTAAACTAACTAGCTAATATAGCAAAGATGCAAATGCATCAAATATATGGAAAACATGGTTAATGGATAGTTAGATGTGGTATTATGATTACATGGATTGTCTAAAGTTAGGTGGAAAATTTAAGTTAATTAAGGATTCAGATTTTAGTCCACTTGGCCAAATACAATCCTACCTTGACCCTAACCCCATTACAACCCTTAAAAGACCTCTTGATATGTGTATCTGTGCATTAAATTTATGTTCATAGGTTGCATTTGATACATTTTACCATTCCTCTTCACTTTTATAGTTCTCTCGAGCTTAGCATGAGGACATGCTAATGTTTAAGTGTGGGGAGGTTGATAAACCACTATTTCATGGTTTATCTTGTGCTTAATTGAGTGGTTTTTATCAACTCTTTACCCACTTATTCATACTATTTGCATGGTTTTACATTTGCCTTCCTAATTATGTGCTTTGATTGAAAACATGCTTCTTGGAGCTTTAAATTTGCTAATATTAATCCTCTCTTATTACCATTAGATGCCTTGATATGTGTGTTAAGTGTTTTCAGAGATTACAGGGCAGGAATGGCTTAGAGGATGGAAAGGAAGCATGCAAAAATGGAAGGAATACAAGAAGTTGGAGAAATTGCTAAGCTGTCTAGCCTGACCTCTTCACACTCAAACGGCTATAACTTCAGCTATAGAGGTTCAAACGACGCGGTTTTAGTTGCGTTGGAAAGCTAACGTCTGGGGCTTCGATTTGATATATAATATGCCATAGTTGCTCTGACGCTAGGTAACGCGACCGCGTGATCTATGCGGCCACGTCGCAGTGACGAAAAACCAGCGTGGCAGATTTCGCAACCAGCGAATTCTGGGTTGTTTCTGACCCAGTTTGCGGCCCGGAAAACACAGATTAGAGGCTATAAAGTGGGGAAATGCATCCGTTCAGGAGATGCTCTCATAATTCACAATTATTAGGATTTTGATATAGTTTTTAGAGAGAGAGGTTCTCTCCTCTCTCTTAGGATTTAGTTTTAGGATTTATGATTATTTCTTCTTCATCACAGGTTCAACGTTCCTTTAATTTATGTTTCTCTTTTATTTTTATTTACTCTAATACTTTTATTTGTATTTGATTTATGTTGCCCAATTGGCTTATGAACTTTTCATATTAAGATTTGAATGTTCTATTTATTATAATTTGAGGTATTTCAGATTCAAGATTTCTTTCTTTTATTTATGTTACTGTTGCATCCCATCTGAAGGCATTTTTATTCAAGTAGAATTTTCTCCCTTTTGACTTTGGTCAAGTGATTGGTAACACTTGAGTTGTCAAACTCAGCAAGTGATTGAAATTGGCAGATTCTGATTGCACTAGGATTGCTCTAAAGCTAGTCTCTCCACAGGAGTTGACGAGGACTTGAGAATCAAGCTAATCAGTCCACTTAACCTTCCTTTGTTTAGTAAAGGCTGACCAAGTGGGATTAAAACCCAATTCTCTTCATACCTGATAAGGATAACTAGGATAGGAATTCCAATTCTTATACCTTGCCAAGAGATTTTATTATTGTTAATTTATTTTCCTTGCTAAAAGTTTATTTTACAGTTATTCGTTTATTTTACTTGCCATTTAAATTACTTGTTCCTCATCTTCAAAATCCCAATTTACAATCTCCATAACCAGTAATAAGAACATACCTCCCTGTAATTTCTTGAGAAGACGACCCGAGGTTTAAATACTCGGTTATCAATTTTAAAGAGGTTTGTTACTTGTGATAACCAAAACGTTTGTGAGAAAGGTTGATTGCTTGGTTTAGTAACTATACTTGCAACGAGTATTTACCATAACTTCTAAACCATCAATCTTCAGTTCTTTCAGCCATCCACGCGGACGCGCCATGTACGCGTACGCGTGGATTGAATTTTTCCACCTCCCATACATTCACCCGAGAGTTGTGCCTGAAGTGTGCCAACTTTGTGCCCCAAGGCACGCGAATGCGTACCTTGCGCGTCTGTGTCGACTCTTTGCCTTGCCATGCACGCGTACGTGCACTACACGCATACGCGTCGCTTCCATTTCATCAATCCAAGCTTACGCGCACATGACGCGCACGCGTGGATTGTCCTATTTCAATCACCTTCTTTTCTTCTCCTCTTTCCATTTCTTTCTTTTTTCTCTCTTCTCTTCTTTTCTTTCCACCCTTCAAACATCATCCAACACTACCAAACATCATGTAACACCATTTCTTTTAGTTAGTTAGTTGGTTTAATTTTTGTTTTCCATTATAAGTGTTGGATTACTAATCAATTTTTAAATACTAGAGTGTGAGTTCTAACCCGCATGCAAGTTAGAACACATACAACTATTTTTCATCAATGTCACACCAATTCACTCACTCAATTCTAGTGATCCACCTCATTCCAACAATTCACGCTTCCTAGCTTTTGTATATTTTCATCTTACGGTGTTTGTTCTGTTTTTCATGATCAATGCACCATAAGCCAAAATGGAAGTGGGAGAAAAACACGCAGCATCGGTTGACCTACCAACTGAAGGTAGCAACTAGAAAATTTGCCGTACCCCCTTGTTCATCTTTGAGTGCACCGTGGCAAACTTTTAAGTGTGGGGAGGTCGTCCGACCATTCGGCATTTTTGGGTAACAAGTTTCTAATCCCAACACTTTTTCATTTCATTTTTAGGACTTTTAGATTTTTTGGTTTCATTGCATATGTATATATTAAGCTTAGTCAAAATCATGATATTTTCCAAGGATTTTATCTATAGGGCACCCCAATTGATTGAAAAAAAAATTTTTTAGAACTTGTTTGAATCATATACATTGTGGATCATGTTTTTGAGCTAAGAACACAAGCATGTAAGTTTTGAGCCTTAATTGTATGGTTACATCATATATGACCACTTATTTTCATTCTTGTGTGCATTATTCTCTTCCTATGATTGTAATCTTTGATTTGTTTAATTCTATATGTCCATTATTTTGTGTATATATGCATTTATATGATTGAGGCCATTGTTCAAATAGCTCACTTACCCAAATAAGCCTACCTTTTATCTTCCGTTGATAACCAATTTGAGCCTATGCTTAACCCATTTGTTCTTAATTGTAGCACATTACAAGCCTAAGTGAAAAACAATAAATATCCCTTAATTTGGATCTTTGATTAGCTTAGGCTAGTGAGAGTGTTTATCATTTGATTTTGGGAGAGTTGGAAACATTGGGTAGAGATAAAAGTGTGTTTGATTTGTTTAGAATTGTATAGGTTGTCATAGGATAGGTGGAAAGTTTAAGTTAATCAAAGATTCAAATTTCAAGCCCACTTGACCATATGCATCCTACCTTGACCCTAACCCCATTACAACCTATGGGAAAGCCCTCATGATATTTGTATGCATGCATGAAATAATTGTTGATTGTTAGATGAAAAACAAATCTTGGAAAATATAATTAGGGGAGAATTGAGTGAATCAACCCCATACACTTGAGCGACTAGAGCGGATACACATTCGGTGAGGGTTCGATTGCTCAATTACATGTCTCCACACATGATCATCTTTTCTTGCAAGTTTGTAAGATCTTTCAATGATTCAATTAAATTGTGGGTTGATTTGATTGCTAATACCTTAGCCCTTGTGCTTATATGCGTATTCTTGGAAGTTGATTTATTTTGACTAAGCCATTGCATCATGTAGATAGATTGCATTTAGTAGTTGCATTGAATAAATGTTAATACCCTTTGCTTCCTTCTTGATTTTAGCATGAGGACATGCTTAGTTTAAGTGTGGGGAGATTTGATAAACCCCGATTTTGTGATTTATCTTGTGCTTATTTTAGGGGATTTTATCACCTTTTCCCATATTTATTCAATGAAATAGCATGGTTTTGTAATTCTCCCTTGAATTGTGCTAAAGTGTAAAACATGCTTTTTAGGCCCTTAAATTGGTGATTTTAACTCACTTTAATTTCATTTGATGCCTTGATATGTTTGTTGAGTGATTTCAGGTTCATAAGGCAAGTATTGGATGGTAGAAATGAGGAGAAAAGCATACAAAGTGGAGAATCCATGAAGAAACAAGGATTAGGAATGCATCAATAGGCGCGCATGCGTACAAGGCGCGCACGCGCAGGAGTGATGTCACATAAAGACGCACACGCGTACAAGGCGCGCACGTGCAGAAGTGGTTTCACATAGGCACGTGTACGCATACATGCTGCATCCGTGCGAATGAAGAATTTGCCAATCAACGCGCACTCGCACATGGCGCGCACGCGCCGATACTCTCACATGGCCCACTTAAAGGCAAAATGCTGAGGGTGATTTCTGAGCTGCCCAGGCCCAAATCCAACTTCTTTCTGAGTGTATTTCATGAAGAATTAAAGTCCAAGCAAAGGGGGAGCAATTAGTTTAGCCAACATGAGCCTTTAGTTAGTTTTCTAGAGAGAGAAGCTCCCTCTTCTCTCTAGAATTAGGTTAGGTTAATCTCTCTTAGATTTATGTTCAATTACATGTTTTCATCTTATTTCTTTTATGAATTCTTGCTTCTACTCTTTCATTCGCTTGATTTGTAATGTTAATTTCCCTTTTTGCTCTCTTTTATGTTCATGGATGCTTATGTTGGATTTTGATCTCTTTTAATGAAATTTAATGTTTGATGTTCTTTTAATTGTTGAATTGAGTTGTGAATTTACTTTTCTTGCAATTGGTAGTTGGTAGATTTTGCTATTTCTTGCTCATTTATTATGCTTTCTTTTTATGCCTTCCAAGTGTTTGACAAAATGCTTAGTTGGATGTTAGAGTAGATTTTGAGCATTCTTGGCTTGGAAAGAGTAATTAGGCAATCTTGAGTTATAAAAACCCAACTCATGTTAGTGATCTAGAGTTGTTAGCTAATATTTCTTCCATTGACGCTAATCTTTTGCTAATGTAATTAGTAAGTTGATTAGGACTTTTGGATTGAGATTAGCTAGTCTTGTTAGACTTTCTCCGAGTATGAGGATAACATGATACCTTCCTCTATCTTCGGGGATGACGTAATAAGATAAATTCTTGTTTATATTTGTGACATGATTAATTAGTCTTGTTTGACATTCTCCCTATTTGTTGGAGTTGACTAAATGAGATGAATTAATCATTATATGACTAGGATAGAAAGCCTATATTCCCAATCCTTGCCATGAATGTCTCTCTTTATTAATTGCTTTCTTTAATTACTCTCTTTACTTTTCTTGTCATTTAATTTCTTGCCCTCTTATCAATCAAACCCCCTTTACCCCTTCATAGCCAATAATTGACCACTTCATTACAATTTCTCGTGAGATGACCCGGAGTCCAAAATACTCCGGTTATTTCTTATTTGGGGTTTGTTCTTTGTGACAACCAAAATTTAATTTGATGCGAGGGTTGTTTGTCGGTTTGGAGCTATACTTGCAACATAAATATTTTGAGAAATTCCTTACCGACAACAATTCTTGCCATCAATCATTCAAGAAGCTTCTAATACTAATATAATGACAATATCATCCTATTATCTCTCTTCTCTCATAAATCGAGTCCGGTTTTTCAAACGGAGACTATTTACGAAAAAACCGAATCAAAACTCATAACCGATACGGTTCAAAAAATAGGTTCTTCGTGACTGTTTTATCGAGCTTGCCTCAGAAGAGGTCCTAGCTTAAACATGGCATAATGACAATGAGGATTGAAATGCTTGATGATATAACAGAGGTTCTCCCCTTACTGATCTTCCAGAGAAATCCGTATTTTTAGAAAAGATCTCACGTACTCGAAAATCGGGGTTGTTACAGAGAGGCTCTCTCCTCTCTCTAGGTTTTAGGATTTTAGGATTTCTATTAGTTTTAGGCTATTTCTTCCCAATTTCAGGTTCAATATTCCTTTAATTTAGTTTCTCTTCTACTCTTATTTATCTTAGCATTCTAGTTTATTTATTTCCTTTGTTGATTACTTTATGTTCACAATTTGGTTTATGAACTCCATGTTAGATTTAATATTTTTATTTAATGCAATTTGAGGTATTTCATATTTATGATTTTAATTTAGTTTTTTTACATTCTTAGCTTTGGTTGATTAATTGGAGACACTTGAGTTATCAAACTCCTTTGTTGATTGGAAATTAGAATTCGCTGGTTGGTTTGGATCCCTCTAAAACTAGTCTTTCCTTAGGAGTTAACTAGGACTTGAGGAATCAAAGTAATTAGTCCACTTGACTTTCCTTTATTTAGTAAGGTTAACTAAGTGGGAGCAATGAACAATTCTCATCACAATTGATAAGAATAACTAGGATAGGACGTCCAGTTCTCATACCTTGCTAAGAGTTTTTCTTAATTATTAATTTATTTTCTTATCATTTAATTTCCCTGTTTCTTATCTCAAAAACCCAAAAAGATATTTTTCCACAACCAATAATAAACTACACCTCCCTGCAATTCCTTGAGAGACGACCCGAGGTTTAAATACTTCGGTTTATTTTTATTGTGTTTGCTTAAGTGACAACCAAACTTTTGTATGAAAGGATTCTTTGTTAGTTTAGAAACTATTCTTACAACGAGACTTTATTTGTGAAATTCTAGACCACGCAAAAATCCGTTCGTCAGAGACTTAAGACTAATAGGAGGCTCGGTGTCAGAAATCCTAGAAGGTTTGCTCTCATCCGCTTGATAAGCTACATCATTCTCTTCCTCATCCTCCTCTACATGTACATGATTGGTTTCAATTCGACCTCTTAGTTTAGTGTTTACAACAACACGCCACATAGACTTGCAATTTCCAGGATAAGGTAAGAAGTAAACTTGTTTAGCTTTTTGGGCGACAATGAAAGGATCATAGTGGCGATATCTTTTACTATGGTTAACTTCAGTTATTTTGTAGTCATTATGAATACGTGTTCCATTTGGAAGATTTGGATCATACCATTGACATTAGAACAAAACAACTCAATTAGAGTCACTACTAGTGTATTTTGACTTCTAGTTTTAACATTCATTTAGAAGTAAAGTTCTTGGTCTATGGGGTTTCATGCATAGCAACTTAGGTTCATTCCTTTACTGGTTTCCAGGTCCTTATCATGCTCCTGAATACTTGCTTGATTGCATCCTATGAGATCTTTATTCCTTGATTTCCCACTTCTTTTCAGGGTTTATTGCATTCTTATGCTAAGTGCTCTGTGAGGGGGCAACTCTTTAAAATAAGCTTTCAGCGAACACTCCCAAACCAGTTGGTTCAAGGTGCTAGGTGTTGAAACACCCATAAGGACTTACTTCCTCAAGTCTCTCTCCCCCATACATGCACACCACAGGCATATGATTTGTTATTTTCCTTCCTTGAGGCCTTGGTGTCCAGCACCTCTTTGGGTTACTAAGTGTTCTGTATTAAGGTTGCTCTTGATAGTGGATTTTCAGTTGATAATCCCGGGTTAGTTAACCCAAGTTACCAAGTGATGAAGCACTCCTGAGAACTTATTCATCCAAGCAGATCCTTGGCACAGGAACACCACAGACACATCCCTCAAGATTTAAACCCTTGGTGCCTAGCCTTATTTCTTATTCTTTTTCTTTCTTTTTTTCAACTCTCACTATTCTTTTTCTTTTTCTTATTAGGACCTTGTTATTTAACTGGTCTCATAAAATGTGCTTCAAGCATAGGATTCAGAACATGTAGTTGCCTGTATACCTTGTTGGTGGACCAACTTAGCTAACCAATTACTACACCACAATCATTAAGAACTTACTCTACAAGATGAACCCCACTCTGGTTTTTCATAACATTTTCTTTTATTTAACTTAAAGGACAAGCATACATTTAAACAGGATGAAAATGAAAACAGGGAACTTAGACTAGCACACATGGACTTATGAAATGAAAACAAACACTAACTTCTAGTGACTTAAACTAAAGAATAACTATTAACAGGGTCACATTCAGACTTTCAATTTGAACATTCCACAGCAGATGGAATTAAGTAACAACACAACTTTTTGGTGGTGACTTCTAGCTCTCCCTTTGTTGTCATCATCCATAGCTTCTGCATCCTTCTTCTCCTTGGATGATGGTGCACCGTTTTTCCAGAAGATTGATTGAATTTCTGCAAAGTTATTGGAAGTTGCTTGTTCCCAAAGCACTTGAGAAATAGTTAGCATGCATGTATGCTCGTAAATTTCTGAACTTAATTTGGTGTGTGAATACCAAACTTAGTTCCTTGCTTAATACAACAGATTGACTACATGCAAAGAACCTCACGTGCTTTTATTAAGAAAACGACTATGAACTAGAAACTAAACTATTGTTAAGTAGTTTCCCTGATTGGTTGGAGCTAGTAACTTGTCATTGAAGGGGTGTAGTGTGATTCTAAATGAAATCTTTGGTGGAACACCAAACTTAGAATTACACATTCACCCTTGGATTGTTTTGGTGTGCAACACCAAACTTAGCTCCTCACAATACAGAGAAAACTACTTGTAACTTTTATTGAAATGATCATGAAAGGATAACTACCTTAGGTTGGGTTGCCTCCCAACGAAGCGCTCTTTTAGCGTCGCTAGCTCGACGATCTGCCTTTGTCAGGGTGGTTGGTAATGGTTCAAGTATTCCCCTCTCGCAGTGAATCTATCTTCGTTGACTTCATTAAAAACCTCCACATGTTCCAAGGAGAGAATTCTACTGATGGTGAAAACTTTAGGCAGCTGAGATGGAATGGTGGATAAATGAGGTGGAATAGCTGGAAAATGAGTAGAGATTACTTTATCCCCTAGAGAGAAATCCTCTGTAGGGATCTTCTTGTTCCTCCATCCCCTTGGCGCCTTCTTCCTTGTTTCTTTTAATGCTCTCCTGCTCCTTGTGGCCTTTTTTTCCAGGGAGATTTTGTTGTTGGTCTCATATGACTCTGGTGGGTTTAGCTCCTCTTGGGTTTCCTTTAGCTGTTGTGCCTTCTGACTGTATTGTTCGTCAATTACAGGGATTCTCAGGGGTATTATTTGTGCTTCAGTGCTTGTTTCTTCCACCAGTGCCTTATTGTGATCTCCCCTTGATTCCTTGTTTTCTTGATCTACTTCTTGTGAGGGTTTGAAGACATTGAAGGTAAGTTGTTCATCGTGTATCCTCAGTATTAGCTCTTCTCGCTCCATATCTATAAGTGCTCTGGCTGTGGCTAGGAATGGTCTTTCTAATATGATTGTTTTGTTTTAAGTTAGAGTCACTACTAGTGTATTTTGACTTCCCAAGCATATATGGCACTATATGATGGACACTAAATTTGAAGGAGAAAACATGCCCCGAAAGTGCAAGGATGAACATGGTATCAACTTGTAGTAAGGCCGGCTGACCTCTTCACCTTCCAAGAAGTGTAACTCGAGCTGTAGAGCTCCAAATGATGCGCTTCCAAAGGCATTGGAAAGTAGACATCCAGAGCTTTCCAAAAATATATAATAGTATGGGGTGGACATTAAGTTTGAGCTCCAGAATCTGGAAATATTAATCCCCTGAACGCTGACGTTATTGGCACTCACTTTTGCCAATAATGCCAGCGACTCTGTCCCCTTCAAAGCAACATAACTTGAGTTACAGAGGTCTAATCAAGGTGATTCTAGTTGCGTTAGAAAGCTGACATTCAGAGATTTCCAACAATATATAATAGTCTATAGTGGGCATGCAATTGGAGTACAAACAAGAGGCATCTTTTAAGCCCTAAAAACACCAACTGGGTAGCAAGTGTGACGTTAGCCACACTAACTTCAGCACTAACGCCACACTTGTAGCATTAGTGTGGCTAACGGTAACACTAATGATTACCACCTGGACCTCAACTTTATTCACTTCTCTTTCAAGGACCACCGAACCTCAAGCAAGCAAGCCCACAATTGTCAACCAATCAAGGCCACAAGAAGCATCTAGAATAGTTAATTTTTATTTCATTATAATTTGCTTTTAATTTCATTTCATTTTGTAATTTAGGAGAGCCTATATAAAGGCCTTAGTTTTAACATTCAATCCAGAAATTGAAAGAAGGGGGAGAGAGTGAAGACCAATTCGAACCTCTGTGAATTGGCACACTCCAAGGGGAGTGGGTCTTCGGACCCCTCCCCTCCTACACTCTTCTTCCTTTTCTCTTCTTTTTCTTTTCTTAGTAGGAGTTTAATTTTAGTTTCTACTTCTCATTTATGAACTTTGAAGTTTTAATTTCAATTTTAACCTTCATTTTATTTTTCTGCACTTTCTTTCTTTTCTGTTTTGGTAGAACAATGAACAACTAACTCTTTTCATTGGGTTAGAGAGCTCTGTTGTAATTTGATGGATCAATTATAGTTTTCATTCTTCTTCTTCTTTCTTTTCTCTTGATTTACTAGAAAGCTTTCGATCTTAAATCAATTGGTTAGTTGTCTTGGAAAAGAAACTCTCCATATTTGGATCTCCTCTGAGCCTTGGAAAAGGGATGAGGAGATCATGCTAGAATTGATTTCTCATGTTGGACCAAATTGGGGTTTGGATGGATATAGTGACATATAATCCTACCAACACTTTGATTTGGAAATACATGTGGTATAATCAGTGACCAAACTTCATCTCTTCCCATGAGCAATTAAATTAAAGAATTGAGAAATTGTTCAAGTTTAGAGAGATTGGGTTACCAAGGAATTGGGATCTAATCACTTAAGATTGCCAAGGAGATCAATGAATGCATTGATTGAGGAAGAGATGAGAATGAACTTGATCCGGAGGATTGCAATATCTCTTGATCCCAATGTTCATTTTATTTTTAGTTCTTACATTTACTTTTCTTGCCATTTTACTTCTCTGCACTTTATAGTTTTTTTTCCTTTACATTCATGCAATTTACATTTCCTTGTTTCTTATCATCCAAACATGAACCGTCTAACTAGGATAATCAATTAACCATTGATTGCTTAATCTGTTAATCCCTGTGGGATTCGACCTCACTCTATTGTGAGTTTTTACTTGACAACAATTCGGTATACTTGCCGAAGAGAAATTTGTTGAGAGACAAGTTTCCGTGTATCAGTATTCAAGCTCGAGTATATCTTCTAATACTCCAAACCAATCACTTTCCCCATTTCCTATATCACCTTTAACAGACACACTGGTGTTATCGGTTTTTTTTCCTTTTGCCCTGCAAGAGTATGAAATGTATATCCATTTACTTTATAAATTGGATAACTTGTTGCTTTGTTTGAAGGACCCCAAGAAAGTGATTGCAAACTAGGATCAACAATTTCATTGCATTGATTTTGAACCTAGTTAGAAACATGCAACAAATTATTTAATAGAAGTGATATGTGATGCAAATCTTTAGTTAGAAACATTTACAATAAATGATACGAATTTATGAACTTACATATGATGCAAACCAAGGGGGAAATCAGTCATCGCTTTCTCCAGGACAAGTTTCTTTCCAAAACCTTGATGAAAGTAGGACTAGAGTTTATAAGCTATGGGATTCATTAGTAGAACAAGTGTAATTAACTGTTTAATAAAAGATTTGCGCACTTACATATAGAAAGGGCTAACTTTGCTTTAATTGAGTAGAATATGCAAATGAGCTGTGGCCTTGTCTCGTTCATCTAACCAATGATCTTTAGCTTTTCCAATCTTGCGACCAGTTCTATTAAATATTGATAAAGAATCTTTAATTGTGTCTCTCCCGTCATCATTTCTTCCCAGACAGGTTCACCTCGATAACATATGAGGTTCAAAATAGAAAGAAACAAAACTTAAAGTCTCCTTTGCCAAGACAGCCTCACAAATCGAACCTTCAACTCTTGCTCTATTTTTCACTGTTCGCTTGAATGCTCCTATCACCCGTTCAAATGGATACATCCACCTATATTGGATAGGTCCACACACATGTGCCTCATATGCTAGATGAATTGGCAAATGCTCCATCACATTAAAGAATTCCGGGGGACATATCCTTTCTAAATTGCAAAGGATAATGGGAATATTCTACTCCATAACCTCTAAATCATGAACCTTGAGGGTGGTTGAGCACAAGTCTTTGAAAAACTAGCTTAACTCAGTAAGAGGCTTCCATATATTTGTAGGTAGTACTCTGAATGCAGTTGGAAGCAACACTGAACAAAAATGTGATAATCATGGCTCTTCATACCAATAAACCTCCCCTGGGAAAGACTTACACATCTAGCAAGGTTAGATGCATAACCATCCGAAAATCTAAGTTTTTGCACCCACCTATACACGTCTTGTTGCTGTTCAGAAGTTAAATTATAAGCTGCCTTAGGTTTGGACCAACAATTATCACCGACATGCCACAAATGTAAATCTGGACGCTTGCACAGTTCAGCCAGGTCTAACCTAGCTTTTTCATTGTCTTTAGTTCTATCAGTGTCCATAACAGTATTCATTATGTTATTAAGCACATTCTTCTCTATGTGCATTACATCAAGATAGTGACGAACCAGGTTATCCTTCCAATAACGTAACTCCCAAAACACACTTTGCTTAGTCCAATTGTGAGTAATATCATACTCACGCGATTTGATCCACTTTCCATTATCTGATATCTTCCCAAGTCCTTTAACCCTTTGCCAAATCTCCAAACAACTTAATCTGGTAGGAGCCTCTTCACTTTCTATTTTATTCTTCCTGAAGTCATTCTTATTGTGCCTATAAGGGTGGTTTATCGGCAAAAACCTCCGATGACAATCAAACCATGATGCCTTGCCTCCATGTGATAGTGTAAAAGACTTGGTATCCTCCATGCAAATAGGACATGACAATCTTTCTTGTGTCATCCAGCCAGACAACATCCCATAAGCCGGGAAATAATTGATAGTCCATATCGATGCCGCCTTTAAGACGAAATTCTTCTTTTCTACAATATCATACGTCAAAACACCAGGATTCCACAACTCATTTAATTTGTCAATCAAGGGTCCCAAGAATACATCAATGTTGGCTTTAGGGTTATTAGAACCAGGTATTAAGCAAGTCAAGAACAAATAAGGATCTTTCATACACGTTCCAAGAGGTAGATTGTATGGAATAACAATCACGGGCCAACAAGAATAAGGCTTACTAAATTGAATATTTGCGGTAAACCCATCAGAGCAAAGACCTAACCTAATATTTCTAGGCTCCAAAGCAAAATCAGAGTGGATACGGTCAAAGCTTTTCCATGCCTCCCCATGTGACGGATAGGTCATCACGCCATCGTCACGTTGATTTTTTATGTGCCACGTCATGTGTGGAGCTAAACTCATTGACACATAAAGCCTTCAAAGTCTAGGATTAAGGGTAAGTAGTGCATCCGTCTGACAGGAACTCTCTTGGACTTACAACCACCATCGGAAATAGGCTTGAATCTAGGTGCTTCACAAAACTTGCAACTAGTTAGAGCAGCATCGTCTTTTCGATACAACATGCAATTGTTTGAGCAACAATCTATTTTGATTGCCTTCAATCCAAGCTTTTGCACTAACTTCTTAGCCTCATAGTAATCCCTAGGTATGGCACTACCCTCAGGAGCAATTTCCCTAATTAAGGTGGCCCACTACTTAAATGACTCTTGTGATTGGTTTTCCTCGGCCTTAATGCATAGCATTCTAACAGCTATCGATAGTTGAGAGTGCACACAACCTTCCCACAAAGGCTTTTGAGCTACCTTAAGAAGATCAAAAAAGTTTTTAGCCTCTACATGAGGATCCTTTGGACTAGCAGAATCGAAAACCATTTCTTGATACCTTTTGGAGTTGTCTTCCCAGCTAATGTCATACATATCACATTCTTCCACATTTGCACCACTTCCTGAACCACCTTCCCCATAATTATTGAATCCCGTCTGATTAATCCCTATGTCGTTAATCTCTCCATGTTCTGTCCAAATCCAATAATTTGGCATAAACCCCTTTTTCCCACAAATGCATCTTAATAATGTTCAGCTCTTTATAGTTTGTGCATCTACACTTAACACATGGGCATCTACACTTTCCTTCCAACTTCATAACATCTAACTTACTAATCGTTTCTATAAACTCATCAACCTTGTCATAAAACTCAGGTTTAATACCCCCTCTTGTTGGATTCAACCTATCATACATCCACACTCGATGGTGCCAAGACATTTCTTACGAATTTAATATTTTTAGTACCTATAAATCATCCAACACAAGCAACATTTTATCTATCATACAACACCCTATCAATATTTAACCATATCAATGTTTTTAATGCAATACAAGCAACAACACAACACAAGTAATATTTCATTTATCATACAATACCCTAGAAATCAATAAAGTTTACAACACAAGAATTGCACTAACCTGAACTTCAAGCAAAAAGTTTTTTATCACTCAAGTTTTCTGTGAACGCACCACATATTAAAGCCTTTCTCAAGTGCAAAGAAACTAATCCTTAGAAGAATCCACTCAAAAATAAGTTAAGGATAACCGATGTAGAACTAAACCTGCGAACAGGAAACACCGGCAATAATCTTATAATCAAACAAGAATAAAATCTTTACCAATACGAAAGAAATTTCAAGGACAATGTTACAGGGGACTACATAAAACCTAAGACTCATGAGTGAGTACATTCTCTTGCACAGAAAAGTTAGTTACTAGCTAGGTTGCTAATCTACTAGTCAAGAAAAGAGCAGAAGGTAGTGTGGAGTATTTGAAGTGACTACAATCTTTGAATTTAATTTTGGATGTTGTCCGCTGTGATTCTGAAGTCTCTTGAGGTTTGTGTTTAGTTTTTTTTTTTTTTTTTGCCTTTTTTTCATTGATTAAAAACCCAAAAAAATTAAATTTAAAAATGGTCGCATTAAATCTAACATATTATTCAATTAACTGTTTAAAAATAATCACTATAAAAAAATTATTGTTCATTAGATCATGTTGGTATTATTATCAATTATTTATATGTGTTCACCTAATAAGGATTGAGGCATTTGTGTTGAGGTATCATAAGTCAACATCATATTACAACATTAAATTATAGAATAAATAGAAATATAGAACATCCCAAGTTAAACAAATCTTCTTAAAATAAAATATTATTAGCTCTGTATGAAAAGTAGGAAAATGTAAATGCCATGATGCTTCTTCTTGGTGTTTGGTTTAGAGAGAAACGGGGGCAGTGAAAATAGAAAATAATACTTTTCTGTTTTCCACTTCATCTCTCTTCCAAGAAAAATACAATAAAATGAGTTATTCAAAATGGTATTGGATGAACAAAACAATTAATTAAAAATAAAAACATGGATATACACAACAGAGGATTTCAAATTTCAATGTACCTTTAGTTCAGCAAGTATCTCATCAGTGCTCCTCCCGGATGCACATATGAGAAATACAAACCCAAACTTTTTTCAATACCGAACATTCCATTCAGATAGCCAACAAAAACCATGTAATTATCATACTAACAACTACATCATAATCAAGAAAAGCCAAACCATGTAATTATCATAAACAATTGATGAAAATCACCTGATGAAATCCAAAAATCAACTTCAGACAACTGGTTTCATAACACCTAAAATTTTCATAAGTAGGAAAAGTGAGTATGAGTTTGTGTCTAATCCAACTAAAGAAAGAATAGTGCTTACCAGTTTTCTAGGAGTTGAGTAGGTATTTCCACGAAGTCAGGATCAACACGTAGTCCAGAAAATCTTGCAATGAGGAGCAATTGTAAATTTGTTGAATCTAAACATTTTATCAAAAGACTTCAGAGTTATACGTAAAAAATCAAATAAACCAAGCTACACATTCTACATCTGGCACCATCAACAGAAAAAAAAATTGCCATTGAAAATTCAAACTACAGACTTGAAAGAGCAATAACTAATCATAAAAATCCAGAAATTTTCACTCAAAATCAGAACCTATCTTGATCAAAAGCAGAGCATGGCAGAAATGATTAAAAAATCCAATTCCATCAAGTCCATACCCCCTATTATTGAATTAATATGCTTGTGAAGACACTTGTAAAGAAAAGCTTTTGGGTTAACTAAGCTGAAAATAATATTCGAAGAAGCTAATTACTTTAGGATACAAGTCAATTAATATAAACTAAAAACTAAGCTAACTTATTTATATGTTACATTATTTCCGAGAGCATGTGTCATAAGAGAGAACCCTTTTTTCTTTTCATTTTAAGCCAGGACATTGGATAACCAGCAAGATTGGAACAATGTAGTACGGGACTATAATCAGGGAGGGTCTATTATTAGGACTATAATAAGGAAGGGTCTATATATGGTATACTCAGTCTCATCATTTTATCTTTCATTCCTTGCTGTAGAAGTGCCAATGAAGCAAGACCATCAGCGAAACAAAATCCTTTGAAGCAAAATAGAATAAATATTTATGTTAGAAACAGAGAAATTTCTTTGAAGGAACCAACACTTTGATCCCAAATTAGTTAAAGAGGAATGCAGAGAAATAAGGAATTAAAAGGGGAATTTCCCAAAGAATTGAAGAGAGTGGAAAGTGGGAAAAATAAATAAGGAACGAAATAAAAATAAAAAAGGGGAATAACAAATTGGGGTAGCCAAAATTAGGAGAAAGCGAAAATAGAGGGAATAAGAAAAAGAGAAAAAGGAATGAACATCACCTCAACTAAACTGAATAGATGGTTGCAAATGGTTGTGAGAGTAAGATTGATAATGTTGTTGCTAGGGTTTGTTGGTTTGTTTAGTGTGTAATGGTTTCGATTGTTGCAAAGAACGAAAGGAAGGGATGAATGCAGTGATTCCTGAAGCCATACCTGAACACCACAGGAACTATGATTTCAAATGAGAAGAATTCAAAAATTGAAAGCCATGAAAAACCATACCTGAACCGGTGGATGAGTGCAGTTATTCCTGAACCCGTGGATGAGGATGACCAGTGAATGGCCGTTGCTGAGGTCAGTGATGAGATCGTGGACGGAGCGATGGAGAGAGCGGTGGCGATGAAAGAAGCTCCTGCGATGGAGAGAGCGTGGATGGAGAAAGGAAGAAGCTCTTCACTTGTGTGGAGTGTGAATGGATCGAAAGGGTAGATCTGAGTTAGGGTTAACTCAATATTTCCGACGAAAAATTTTAAATTACAAATCCGTCTGTAATAATTTAATAAAACGCATCGTTTTTGTCCATTTAATTACAGACAGATTTTTCGTCTGTAACTATTTCCCACGAAAAAATTAATTTTTCTGACAGAATTATTGACGGATCCTCTTTTTTGTCTATAATTTATGCTAATTCATTTTTTTGTTATCCGACAAAAAATCCCTCTCAAATTCCGTCTGTATTTTCGTGGGATAAAATCCGTCGGAAATATCCGTCTGTAATAACTAGTTTTCTAGTAGTGTGATTAAAAGCAAGAAATGCCTGAAACGCATAAAAAGCATGCTTAAGACAATATCATAAAATTCTATTACCATTTTATTTTTTCCAAAAGGCAAACAATAGAATTCAAGAAAAAACATATTAAGCTAATAAAATGAAATAAGAAAAAACTAACACAACTTATGAACTGCATTCCTCAGTGATACATACTAAACCCAATGCTGGGTATGAGTAGATCATATTTAATTCAAATTCTAATATGCTAGCATATGTAAGATGAATCTAATCAAAATATTGAAACTGTACAGCCTTAGCAATTTTTTTATGGTTTTTCTCATCCTACTTTTTCTTTTTTTCTTTATGCAAGTGAACATTCCATAAGAAAAAAGGGAAATTAGATCCATTTACTAAAAGTAAGAAACCGAAAAGAATACTCAATATATATTAGTATATATCATCACATAATATATATGGAAGCATAGGAAATAGTAAGACAACGAAATATGATACCTTTTAGCTGTTAGTTGCACAATATCTTTAAGTTTGCTTTCTTATTTTGTCAATTTTGAAAGTTCAGCCTCATCCTTAGTCAGAGCTAATTTTGCTTTTTCAAATTCTTTTTTCTAAAGTTTGACACTGTCTTAATATGTAGCAGTCTTTTTTATCATCTTATCCCAAGCAGCTTTTCCAGTCTTCCAGCAAGTATTTAAACATGTTACTTTGTCATCAATTCCATCACAGCAGACTATACATTACAACAATGGAGTAAAAACAAAAATTACTTTCTTAAAAAATTACACAAAAACAGAAAATCATTGCAAATTTATAAATTATTCAATAACTCAAGGAGATTCATTATGTGTGGGGTGCAAGAGGGCACAATAATTTACGTGGTTTGCATAGAATGAATTTTATATGACATGTCTTTTTATAATGAGTAGAATGACTATTCTCAACTTTATAAAAAGGAGACTCAATGCCATAAAAAAAACTAACCCAATACAATTGGATATTAATTTGTGGAATGAGCAAACTCAAATAGTCCATAATTAACTGAGCTCTACATACCTATTTAGTAATCCATAAATAATAGTTTCACTTAGAGTGAAAGCAACAACAGTACAAAGTATTATCTCACTAAGATTATTATAGAGAAAAAAATAAATCTAGAGAAAACAACAACAAAGCTTTAATATATTTTCAGTTCATTAATTTCTTATTTTGTAATAATAGAAGTTACAGTTTTCAGCACAAGGTGTGCACCTCTTTTCCCCGAAGCAAGCTTATTATCTTCATGCTACTCTTCTTCATCACCATGCATATCATCCTTATCACTTCTAAACTTTGCACGTAAATATTTTTTCGTCTAATCACCGAGGAAAAATTACACATCATTAATTAGCAACATTGTATCTTGAGTCCTGAATAAATTGCATTTTAAAAACTTCCAAAAGCAATAAAGTACGGTAAGCAATAATTTTGATTTCCAAAGTTAAATGAAGATATTTGTACTTTATCATGTGTTCAATTTGGCGTCTCATTGTAAGGACAAAGAGAAAACTCTAGCAATAAAACAAGATAGGCTAGAAGAAAGGCACATCAAATCACTACAACAAATAAGGATTTTCGCAACGGTCAAAAACTGTTGTCATAGATCAGAAAACCGTTCCTAAAACTTTAGGCAACGCTATGGCAACGGATTTTGACATGTGGTATATGCGGCCGTTACCAATGCTCAAAGGCAACGGTTTTTTACCTAAGGCAACGACAACCAAAAAACCGTTGCCATAGTTATTGGCATAGACAACAGTTTTGACAACAATTTTTAAAGAACGGTTTAAAACTGTTACTGGATAGGCAATGGTTTAAAATCGTTCTCTTTGATGACGTAATGGTTTAAAACCATAACTAGATAGACAACGGTTTTAAATTGTTGTAATTTTGTTATTCATAAAGACAACGGTTTAAAAACGTTGCCTTTGGTGGTATTTTTTGCAATGATTTTAATACAATTGTCATTTTGTAGCTGTCTTTGATAACAGTTTTAATACCATTACCTTTTGTGACTTTTGACAACGGTTTTTTATAACTATATTATTCTTTATTTACAATAGTTTTCTCATGTTGCATTGAAATTAGTTCCAACTATTTTTTTTTAATTTAATGTCAATAAACAAGGTTAAACTATTTGAATCAAATTACTAAAGAAGACTAATTGAACACTTACCATAAAAAAATAAACATTTATATACTTAGTGAACCGAAAATTTCCGGATACAATATAGTTTTATCAGTGTTGGTTATAAGTAATTCCGGATATTTCTGTTTATCCCAGGAAAATAAGCTTCAAAAACGCCAACCCTAGAAAGGAATTCAATCTTCCTCTAAAGAGTTTTATCAATGCTGGTAGCAAAAATTTCTAGGCAACGAGAAATAATTCTCCCTATAGTTTCTCTATCCAAGCCCATATTTTCAGAAAACAGAACCACCTGCAGACAACAAGGAACACAAGCTTTTTAACTGGGGAAAAATGAAGCATTTTGAATCAGTAAAATACAAAATAAAGAACAGCGGCATGCATATAGCACGTATCACTAGCATAATGGATACAAGCACACATGTACTTAACAAATTCAATTCTTAATAAGGCATCAAAAGGATCAAGCAACCGTAGTGTAGTTATTTTCAAGCATGATTGTTATAGCCAGTAAAAAAATAAATATTTGCATTGCTAATAAATAAGCTTCTTAATACATCAAATTAAAAGGTTGTAATTTATAAAAGATATTAAATCCAAGAACTTCTTTGCACTGAAAGCACCACATAAGGTCACAAGACCCACCTCCCCCTCCTGTCCCCTCCTTTAACATTACCAGAAGGTAAACCAATAGCAGCAATAAATATAATAGCAAATCTTAGACTTCAGATTCAAGCATACTTATTCAAGCATACCTAAAAGAAACCAGTCTCATCATGGACCCCTTTGTCAACATCAGCAGTTGCTTTGCTTAGTATAGTCTCTCACACAAAGCAGAAACTTTAGACCACCAGCCCCACTTTGCGGTAGCCAGTAAAACATGAAATCTTATCTACTAAATTAAATTGATAGCACATGAACTCTTATTTCTTCCATGTAACTACAAAGAGATGATTAAACAAGACTAAATATGAATGGAAAAGGTTTAGAACTAAAAAAATTGCAACTGAAGCTCTGGTTGTGTTGCCCCTAAATACATAATGAAGATAGAACAGTCTTATAATAAAAAAATAACATTCTTCAAGAGTGTAGTGTCGTCAGCTCAAGATAGAGCCAAATTATGACCAGCCTAAGTGTAAATCGATGACTATCCACACTGATAAAAGAAGAATGTTTCCAAGTACCCATATGAACTATAAATTCTATACTCACAGGTTGTTTCTATTGAAATGATTAGATTATGTGCACAATAAACAAACAAAAAAGTGCCAAAAGAAAAAAGGAAAAAAAATACAATGGTGCAAACTTGTTCAAGGTAAATCAATCATGGATGAAGACAAAGTCTATCACATTTCAAACAAGCAGCTTTACAGGTAAGCTGCCAAGGTTGAAATGTTGGTCAACACAGAGGAATTAAATGGAAATTGAAATGATCAAAAGAAGGTTAAAAGGAGACACACCTAGTAAAATGCTGTCAATTCCACCATGCTGGGACTATCTGTCTTCAAGGATTATCAACTATTGTAGCTGTAATTCGTAATTGTCTTGTCTATTCTTACTCTCCATTCCGCTTCCAGAAAGCTCTTCTCCACCAAACTTCAAATCCTCTTTGAATATTTGGGCAATCTTCTCCAGAATTCTAAGATTTTTACTTGAGTCATTCAGGCCATCAAAATCAAATGCAGCAATTTTACTTGAGTCGTTCAGGCCATCATCCTACAGTTATAAGAATATATAACATAGAACAAATTAAAATGGGTGAAAATATGCAGGCTGCGTGAATTCTAGATGATTCAGTACCTCATTTTTTTCAATTGGATATATGCAAATCTATATCAACCAGAAGATGTAATGCTCCAAATTCTGACCTATATCTATTTGATTAAAAAAAAGGTACCAAGTAATCTCACCCGTTTAAGATATATAATTTTCTGAAATGCTTTCCATTTTGGCAAGAATGTAGCATCCTCATCCTGTACTAGGTAATTATTCATTGAATATAGAAGAGCCAAAAAATAGAGAAATATAGAAATAGTTAAGAGCATAAGAATTAAGACCATAATGATATAAACAAGATAGACTTTCAGTTTTTCACCATTAGACACTAAAGCCATTACTAGGTCATCTAGGTCATCAAATAAACACGAGAAAGGGAAAATATTACCTTGTAGTTGTTCTTCACTTCAGAGGACTATCGTGGAGGAAGAACGACTGAGTTTAACCAGAGCAGCAGAGGCAGAGGACCAAGGACCAGAGGAGCAGCACGAGCAGGAACGGCGACGTAGGAAGGATACAAAGACGAGCACCAACAACGACGACATAGAAACCGATGATGACGCAGAGGAGACGAAGACGACCACGATGATTGTAATACGCTCACTACCAGAATGTCACGCTTCCGGCTGCGCCACTCTGATAGAAAGAAATATTACGACTACTTTATATACTTAATATTAAAATAAGAGCCTTTGACTCGATACTGTATCACTGAATTCTTTGAAAACCGGAAATAAATACTTTGTCTTAAAAAAAACAAATAGACATAGATTCACAGACAAGACTTCTTACATAATAGCTTATAATGTAATATACATATAAAACAAACAACTCATATCCCTCTTACAAGATTGTAATAACAGAGACGAGGGAAAAAATTATCTAATCAATACAATATCATATAAACCAAAACACAGTATAACTCTTCACAATACTCCTTCCTCCGATTCCTGAAAAGGTAAAGCTGTAGGGGTGAGAACCTAACCACACAGTCTCACCACGGAGTTTCAGAATTGTCATAAGAAGATATTTAATAAGAACAAGCTCAGTGATTTTCATTGCCTTATGAATCCTTTTAAAACCAATAGCTAATCGTTTAAAACCTTTTCAAAAAGACAATGTTTAATCTTTTAGAAATCCAAAACATTTCTTTTCTTATAAGAAAAATCTCAATCAGAAACTAACCACGTAATCAATAAACACAATCATTAATTCAGCACCAAAGTTCATTCTCAAATGTAGCACACCACGACAAGCACAGGCAGAACAGACAAGAAAAACACAGGTTTAGGTAGCAGTTACAGCAAATAGTTCAGGTAGCAGTTAAGAACAGTTTAACAATTAGGCAAACCAAAACAAGTTCAAGCCCAAGCAAAGCACACAAATGCATATGATGCATGCCTGTCCTATGGCTGATGAGGCTCATCTGTCGGTTATCCAGCCAACCCGACAAGTTTGAAAATACTTAGACTGTCCCCCGACGTGCATCCCCAAGAGTCTATGCATAGCTTTTTCTCAAATAATCAATATTGCTCAATGGGGTTACATTCCTGGGAATTTATATAGTGCCCAGTCACACTTATATCGTAGGGTCAACAGAGTATCGAGTTTTCAACCTGGTACACATGGTGGCAAGCCATGGTACTTTATCCAGGGAACCTCATATCTCAGATAATTCGAATTCATAAGCCATATGAATAATTCAAAGATCATATCTCAACATTCTCAATCGATATCTCAACATTCTCAATATTCGCAACATCATGATCATTCATCAATCCAAATCTCATTTCCAAATTCATTCAAAAACTATATTTCAAAGAGAATCCCATCATCCTTATTTCCATTCCGTTCATTAACAGTCCCAATTCACAACATAATTCTTTCTTTGATAAATAAATCAATCTTAAAATGTATAATGTTTAAAAACAAATTTTTTTAATTAATTACTTCAAATGAAACTTCCAATTTTATAAAATTTCAGTAGCATCTCTTCTAAAGCTCGGACTCTGCCACCCTTTTCGGGTACCATCTAGACATTCCTCAACTATTTCCAAATCTCAATCACTTTTCAAGATTCAACCAGATCCATTATCAAATTATTTTTAAATCATACCAATTCCAATAATAAAGCTCTTTTTAAAATCAAACCAGCTCAAGTGTTAAATCATTTATAAAATTAGACCGACTCAAAATCAAACCGCTTTAACTCCAAACCAAGAAAAATCATTTTCCATAATAATCAAGTAAATAACTTTTCAAACCCATTTCTTATCAACAACCGTACATCACTCAAGCAATCAAACAACCACATCCACAAGACAAACATAATCACAGAAATATATTTTTGCATCAATATCTATTTATAACAACTCTGTAATACAAAATAAATTTTAAGAAAAACCCCTACCTCGATTAGTCGCAAGTTGCATAATTAAACCCATTAAATCCTTATTCTCATGTTAATCGACAGTAACCGCAGAAATTCCCAAGCAACCGCAGGGATCACGGCAACAACCACATATCTGACATAATTTAAAATTAACGCGGAATGGATATTGAGCGATATTAGAACATAATTGATAATAGATTATTACGATAAACAAGAACGGAACCGAATAATCTTACCATGATAAACAGAATAGAACGACACAATAACAACTTCCAAATTGACCGGACAGCAACAACCTCAATTTTTGATATGCAACCCCATAAAATTAACCTTAGTGTTAGTGAGTTTGATTTTGGAAGAAAAGGGAAAGGGGTATGACGGCTGAAGGAGATGGGAAAGTTAGAGTTAGGGTTTTGTGTTTACTTTTTAGGATTAGGGTTTGATTTGGGACAAAAGTGAAATTAAGAATTTTGGGTAAATTGGGTTTGGTCAATTTTAATAAAATTAAAGTATATTATATAAATTTGAAATCTAATTTGATCTCTTAAAATTACTTTAAAAANCAAGCAACCGCAGGGATCACGGCAACAACCACATATCTGACATAATTTAAAATTAACGCGGAATGGATATTGAGCGATATTAGAACATAATTGATAATAGATTATTACGATAAACAAGAACGGAACCGAATAATCTTACCATGATAAACAGAATAGAACGACACAATAACAACTTCCAAATTGACCGGACAGCAACAACCTCAATTTTTGATATGCAACCCCATAAAATTAACCTTACAACATCTATACATCAGAATCCTTAACTGCAGATAACTAGAACGATTACAATACGAGCTTTAGAGCACAGGCAACCTACTATGAAAGGAACAATGACGGAAGTGGAGCAGCAGCTCTGACGACAATCTCCTACAATAACAGCACCGTTTCCCGGCAACTAGAGGCACGGCGGTGCAGCCTCCAGCAGCGGCAGTGGCGATTCCAACACAACCGGGACGATGGCAGCATCACCAACTCCGATTACACTCGCAGCAACATTGAATTTAATGGAATCAAACGCAGAAACAACTCTGAAAATTTAAGGCAACACCAAAACTAAAATGGAATTAGAACCATAACAAACGGATAAACGAGACCAAGGCAATTCAAAGTATAAAAGTGAAACAGAGTCAGAAGAAAGGCTAGACCTAGGGCAGTGACACTGAACTTGAATTGTGGCAAGTCAACAGCAACAGTAACAACGTTAGAATTAGCAATAGCAATTTGAGTCACCCCAGCAGCAACGATTCTTAAAAAGCATCAACCATCACAACCCACAGCTACAGCGGCTTAATCCTAAAACATCAACGCCTTAAAGTTCTCAATTTACGAATAACAAGACAGTAGCAGTGGAGGTTCAGAAACAAAAATAAATTACAGCAATTAAGGAAAAAGAAAACGAAGTGTAGCAGTAGCGGCACGGTGATTGGTGACTGCAGCAACACAGGGAAGATGGCCTCCTTCTCCACTTCAGCTCGTGACTCTGGCGGTGGCGAGCTCCACACACGGCGATGGCAGACAGAGCACCAGCGGCAGAAACCACCATGCAACGCCTTTTCTCTCTCCTCGCGTTGTTCTGTCTCTCTCTCTTCGCATCGGGTTGCTTGTGGCTCGATAGCAGCTCGCAGCGCCAGTACGACGGCAACGACTCCACGATGGTCCGACGGCGATGGTGATGACGAGGTGCAACGAAGTTGGCGACGCACGGCGCGACGGTAGTGGCGACACACGGCGTGACGGTAGTGGCGACGCTCCTCACTCGCGCGAGCCCTCCCTGCTCCGCGACACACTCTCTTTGTTCCTCCATCATCAGCAGCGACGGCAGCGCGACGAGCGGCAGTGACTCGCCGGCACGCTCTCCCCCCTTCTTCTCTCTTCTGATTCGCACCCTCTCTTCTCTTTTCTTTCTTTCTGTTGATTTTTGCTGCTGTTATGTGTTGTGTAAGACCCGGTTAATTAACGGCTAATTAACCCATATATGAGAATTTATTCTAGAAATCCAAAAATGATATTTTTATGGC
>NC_029788.2:93372392-93372555 GCF_000816755.2 Arachis ipaensis
TGTTGAGGAACACACTTGGGAACTTGAGTCGGAGATGCGAACGGATTATCCGCACTTATTCTCAGGTAATTGAATTTGAATATGAATTTTGTGGGCAAAATTCCCAATTAGGTGGGTAGAATGTAAGACCCGGTTAATTAACGGCTAATTAACCCATATATGA
>NC_029788.2:93376351-93412145 GCF_000816755.2 Arachis ipaensis
TTAAAGCTATAAATAAATAATTAAACTTGAAATTAATTTATAATAAAATTTTCAAAAATTCTGGGACATACAATGACGACCACACACAGGAGACGATGAACAAGGCACAAGAGACGATGACGAGGCAAAGGAGAAGACGCCGACGCAGAAGCCAACGGCAGAGGAGACGAAGGCGTGGCAGAACAGGAGACTGTGCGGGTGCTTCTTCTTCCAGGAGCTCCATTGTTCAGCTACTATGGTTGTGGAGGCGCAGAGAGGGTGAAGAAGGAGTGGAGGCGCAGAGAGAATGAAGGAGTGAAAGTGAGACTTAGGGTTTTTATTTTTACCCTATTTTTTACATTTAACAATTTTTATTTATGTTTAACAATGTAATTAAATTTTTGTAAGTTTTAAAAATTAATTTTTAGTTAACATTTAAAATTTGATAATTAATAAAAATTATATATTAATTTTTTAAAAAAACAAAAAACTATATAAACAAATTTTTTTATCCTTAAAAATTTGAACATTTTAAAATTATTTTTGTTACAAAAAATACTTGTATTTTGTGTTAAACAAATGACTTGTAACAAATAATATTAAATTTTGTGGTAAATTAATTTTTTGTTACTAAATTATTGGAGTTTTTAAAACAAAAAGATATTTTGTTATAAAATATCTTGAATTTTTGTAACAACTTCATCCTTTGTTATAAAATATTATAAAATTATATCGTAGAATAGTAATTTATAATTAAATTTATTATAATAGTTATAAATTTATTTTAAATTTATTTTTTTATAAATAATATTTGTTATATGTTTATAACAATAATGTTTGAGTATTCTATAAATTTAGTATTTATAGAAAAAATTGTTTAAATTTGTATGATTATTTATAATTATTTTTATATGTATCTTTTAATTTGTATAATTATTTAAATAATATTAGAAAATTATTGTTTGATAAAAATTGTTGTAATGGTTATAAAACCGTTCTTTAAAATAGTCAAAGAGAACAGTTTTATTTTGTTGCTATAATGTAATGAAAAATTGAACTTCAACAGCAACACTGTAAAAATCGTTGTCTAAGACCATTTAATAGAACGGTTTTAAAGTGTAGCATTTTGGCAACGATTTTTATGCGTTTCTTTTGTGCAATTATTTAAACAACAATAAAAAACTGTTGCTTAAAACCAAATCATGGTAACGGTTATAAACCCTTCTTTAAACTAGTCAAAGAGAACGATTTTAGTTTGTTGCTATAAAATAGTAAAAAATTAAATTCAACAATAACACTATAAAAAACCGTTGTCTAAAACAATCTAAGAGAACAGTTTTAAGGCGTTGCAAAATTTGGCGTTGCTAAAGCCCATATTTGTTGTAGTGAATATAAGAAAAAAAATCATCATCTATAACAATATATAATGGCAAAACATGTTTTGGTGTCCAACATTTTTTTCTAATTTTGCTCTTTCTAATCATCTATCCCACTATATGTCAGTTATTCCATGTTAAAAAACTTCCACTACCTC
The DNA here is from genome assembly GCF_000816755.2 of Arachis ipaensis. Classification (NCBI taxonomy): domain Eukaryota; kingdom Viridiplantae; phylum Streptophyta; class Magnoliopsida; order Fabales; family Fabaceae; genus Arachis; species Arachis ipaensis. The sequence continues at coordinate 93,377,865 of NC_029788.2, forward strand.
ACCTCCTCTCTTATCACATACATTTACGTTCTCTCTTATCTCATTCATTTACATTTACAAAACTTCTATAATTATCTCTTTCTTTCCTTGCTATCTCTCATCTTAGATTACTATTACCGTATAATAGAAACAATTTTTTTTCTTATGCATCTTCTCTTGCATCCTTCTCATTTCACTTAAATATAACGTAAAAGTAATATAATTTATATTTCCATCATCAAATATTCATAATAATAGCGGAATTGTGTCCTATATTTTTTCTTAAGTTTTGATTCAATAAATCTTTAATTATTGTCCTAAATAATATTATTATAATTATTATATTATGTTAATGTACTTTAGATTTATATCAAAATATGATATAATGACAATATCAAAAATTTTGGTGTCTAAATTTAAATTTTAATATTATCTATCTATACTCTATAATCTATAACAATATATAATGGCAAAACCTGTTTTAGTGTCCAACATTCTTTTTCAATTTTGCCCTTTCTAATCATCTATCCCACTATATGTCAATTATTCCACCTTAAAAATTTTTCACTACCTCACCTCCTCTCTTATCACATATATTTACATTCTCTCTTATCTTATTCATTCACATTCACAGAACTTCTATAAGTATTTCTTTCTTCCCTTGCTATCTCTCATATCAGATTACTGTTACTGTATAATAGAAAAAAAATTTTCTTTTCTTATCCATCTTCTCTTGCATACTTCTCATTTCACTTAAATATAACGTAAAACTAATATAATTTATATTTTCGTCCTCAAATATTCATAATAACAGCGAAACTGTGTCCAAATAATAGACCGAATAATGATAATATGGGTAGGAATTCTGTATATTTATTTAATAATATATTTTTTCTTAAGTTTTGATTCAATAAATCTTTAATTATTGTCCTAAATAATATTGTTATAATTATTATATTATGTTAATGTACTTTAGATTTATAATAATATATAATGACAATACCGAAAATTTTTGTGTCTAAATTTAAGTTTCAATATTATTCTTAAAGAGAGGGATTTATCATTAAAAAGAATCTCCTGTACAATTGTCAAGTTACTCTAAATAAAAAATTTTCCATCTATTTTAAACAGCAACTTCATTAAAAATAAATCATTGTTGCAGATTTTTAAAGAATAAAAGTAAAATAGTTTAAATAGGGTAATTTTTTTAAATAAATATACAAAGAATAATTTTTTCTTTAAATTATTATTATCATATTATTTTAATGTACTCTTGGTATATCAGGTCTATTTTTTAAAAAATAAATTTAAACAATATTTTTTCTCTTCAAATTGTTATCATATTCTTTTAATATATTTTAGGTACCTACACAATATATAATGTCAATTGGCGTCTAAATTTAAGTTCCAATATTACCCTTAGTGGGAGAAGTTTATTATTAAAAAAAAATTTTCCGTACATTCGTATGTTGAATAAAAAAACTTTCACATATTTTTCCCAGCAACTTTATTAAGAGTTTACTATTGGATGTAAATTATTCATGTGAATCTTTTTTATTTTGGATATGCTTTTAAAAGAATAAAAGTAAAATAGTTTAATAGGACAATATTTTTTAAAAAAAATTACGCAGAATAATTTTTGTACCAATATATCGAGATTCATTTTACATATAATTTAGTCTTCTAAAAATTAGATGATTGAAAAACTATTAATTATAGAAAAAGTCTATTTCTTGACTATAGAAATACATATAATTCACTCTAAAAATATGACTTTGTATGCATTAGATAATAAAAAAAAACTCATAATAGAAAAAATTAAATTTACTTTTTCGTTACATTTATAGAAGTGTAGGTAGATGATTCACATAAGAGTTATGAGTTTTTTTTTTTTTACTTTATTTTTAAAGTAGCATTCACTTCTGAATGTAATAATTATGAACTAATACATGCACGGTAGTAACTAATTGTGATTGGAGAGAAGATAGAAAGAGAATAAAAAACCGAGAAAAGAAGAGAGAATAAGCCAACATAAAAGTAGTAGTGAGGCATACGTAGATAGATAATGGTAAGAAAAAAAATAATAAAAATAAAAATTAAAAATTCTAAAAGAATAATAAAACTAAAGATAATTTAAAATGTTGAATATAAGATTATAAGAAATAAAATTTTTTTAGCTATTAAAAATATGCGAGAGAAAGAGTGATTTAAATATAAATTTTTATATCTGCTTTAAATTAAATATAATTGAGAAATAAATAAATTTACAAATATTTATAAATTTTTATCTTCATTGTTACACATAGTAACAACGTAATGATTTTAGTATTATACCTAAATTAATTTAAATTTAATTATTCTATATATTAAATAAATTAAATTACTTATAAGTTTTATATTTAATTATTCTATACAAAATTTTTGAATGCCTGATATCTTAAATTTTTTCTTAAAGGGATAAAATATGACTTTAATAAATCAAATAAGAAAATAACTCTTTTAATAAATCTTTAACAACTCAAAAATTAACACAATGGATATGTATGGATCAAAGTGATAAATAAAAATGAGAGCTGCGATAATGATATGGTGGTAATTAATTGTGGTTGGGGTTAATAAAAGAAGAAAACAAGGAAGGAGAATGAAATTTAATCTTACTTTTTTAATTTAAATTTATTTATTTTATACATTTACATATTAAAAAAATTAAGACATTTTATTTTTTCATAATTTATTTTTTAATTATTGATAATAAATTTATAATTTTAAAATAAAAATATAAAAATATTTTTTTAACTCAATAGAAAAACGGCTGAACAGGCACGGCAGTGCCTGTTGAGCTGCTAGTAAATACAATAAAAAAAGCCTTAATGAAAGAATATCTTTAGCCATATTTACATATCAAATCATCAATCTCATCTATCAAAATAGATTCACCCAAACTATCGAAATAAAAATAGTTATAGTTTAGCTAATCGGTCTGCAAATTATATTATTTGTTAAACAAATATAACACAACATTTCAATGAAACCAAGTGCTTTTAAGAAAATCAAGCTAAAGGATCAACTAATTCCACCAAAATACAACAAAATATTATAAAATCTAATGTGAAAAATAATTTTCAAAAATTTTATATACTTAAAATGTGTGTACATGAAATATATTTTTTTAGTCTTTTTTAAACAATTTCGATCATGTAGTATAGTGTAAATGAGAAGAACAATTTCATCTTCAATTATTACACATAATTGTTGTAACTAACTAAGAATTAGGTAATAACAACATAAATTGTCTACCTTACTCCAAATCAGTACACTTTTTGAGTATTTGCAACTAAAATTTACAGCTATTATCAATATAAAGTTTGGTCAAGTCATCAAATTTAATTAATTTTCATGTGAGGTCCTTCCAAGTTTGAAAGCATTCAGAGTTATTTTATGCCATTGTAATTATTAATATATAATATTGAAGAAGAAATCATTTAATAAGCTTAATAATAAAGTTTAGTTACTCTGCCATCGGCATCAATTTATGAAACATCTATTGAAAAATAGAAGCAAAACTATTGTTAAATAGTTCCCTTTCAAAAATTCATTGCAATTTATTCAGATAAATATTTTAAGAATTATTAAGAGAAAATAACATACCGACCTATAAAAATCCATTTTATATTTTACACCTCATCATTTTGCGTGTCACTCTTACCTGCCAAATCCATAATTCCACATATTTATCTTGCAATGATCTAACAAATTCGTATGAAAAAACACAAATATCATAGTATAATATTTAAAGTAGATTTTTTTTATTCTTTTTTTTAGTAACTTCTATTTTAAAGTAGATTATTTATGAGCTACTATTTATAAAGAAATAAAAATTCTTCGACATCTCAAATGCATCACTGACCTTGAACTTCCTAACCCTCAGAAACTTGAGAAGAACTATATCACTGCCTTCATCTTCTTTGATTGGCAGAAGTGGTATCTCATAAAGAGGCACATCCTTCTCCACTCCAACGCTTTTCTCCTTTGTTTAAGTTTTTTTCCCTCTTATTTTTTCACTGATTCCACACCCTCCTTATTAATACTTTCTTTTTTAACTTCTTCTTCCAACCACTTTACTGATGATAATTCTTCCTGAAAGCATGTATAATGCGATTAAAGATATGAAAACGGTAAAAATGAAAAAGTAAGTACCAACTTCTCTGAGAATCAATGAAACAATGAAAGGGACACCAAAGATTGCTTATCTCATATTATAACAATAGAAACTTTTTTAATTTTTTCATAGTGTTAAAGCTAAATAATAATTTTTAAAAGTCTTTTTGCAAATCTTTGAGCTCCTTCAAGATGCGCTTCGACGCCATATCTGAACATTACATACATTAAAGCAACAAATCAAGAATCATTAAAGCTTTAAAACTGAATCTGAGATCCATTCTGAGTTTATTAACCGTACTAAAGAAACACTTTTTTAGTTTCATTGATTCATAAACACAATGATTTGTATAACTATTTTAACTCTTAAAAAATAAATTACTTCTGCAACACCGTCAACAATAGCCATCTATACTGAGTAACTGTGAACAGATCGAGTTTCGATTTTCACAAACAATTGAAAAGTCTCTACTTGACAATTCTTCTGTTTGCACCACAAACAAAGTTTTTGTGTTTGCTCTGATGATAGTGTAGAACTTTAATACCAACAGATGAAATGACGGATGGAGAGAGATCTGATGAAAAAAAAATGTGTTTTTGAATTTTGAAATAGGCCACTAACAAATGTTCAGTTTAAGATTTTGGTACGTAACAGTTTTAAATTTGATATCTAAATCATTTTTATTTATTTTGATGCCTTTATCTTCTTACTGCTGTGCTACGTGTTAATTATAGAGGCTAGATATTTGTTAAATAATGAACCATATACTACTTTCTTATTATATATAAAGAGATAGACAGTAGTGTAATTATATAATATATATATATCACGATTATTCATTCATATTTAAATAAGATTATCTATAGAAACATCTACATATGTAGATTTTCGTTGAATGAACCCCTGAATAACAATTGTTCCTTGTAGGGGATAAGAAATGCCAGAATCGTAAAATTGACAGCGTAATTCCTACGATAGTGATCAGATGTCTTTATAACCTTAGTATTATTAATGACTATCATTAAGACTAATTAGCTGGCTGATTATTTTTTTTTTTAGTTGGACCAAGATGAGTAAACAAAATCATAAATTATTTTATGTAAAAAAAAAAACTTATTGAATCCAAAAATGATCCAGTTCTGTATGATTAAGCATAATTTTTCTAAGGTGAATTTGTACTAGTACCATACGTGTTAGCGTTATACTACTAGATGTCCTGTGATTAAGGAAATGTGTTAACGTTAATTAAGTCATATGCAGTTATATAGTCGTATGGACCCTCAAGATGGTTTATGACCTGAATATTTTTATTAGGCTTGTGAACGTATGAAAAATCTAAATTCATGTCAAAATAATTAAAATATCTCAATAGTACAGTTGAGCTTCCTCCTCACACAATAGCACAATCAACAATACATCGCAACCATGGTGCACGGATCTTCACTCATTGGTTTTTCTTTTTTGAACTGGAAACTGTAACAACAGCCCCTTTTAAAAACAAAATTAAATTCGAAATTTGAAAATCAGTTAGGAGATAGGCTTAGAATTTTAAATTTATAGATAGAAACTTAGTAATCACTCTCCGTTTGAAATTTAAAATATCCCAACCACCCTATCCCCAAATGTATATAAATAGGGGAGCACCCATAGGTAAAAATCACTCCTCTCAAATACTAATCCTCTCCCTTTTACAAAGAAATAATATTCTGTGTGCAAATACAAAAAGCAAACTCAAAGAAGCGTTAGGAAAAAAGTAGGGAATTATGCCTTTCTCACTTTATGTTGGCATGTAGTATGCTCTAGTTATTGTTCTTCCATGTATCTCATGCATTAAGTACCTTTTTCTCATCCCTTATCCATATTAATCATGTCTATCTATGTCATTCATAATCCCGTGATTCATGAGTACATACATTTCTACCATGTTTTATTTAATTATTTAGTATATCCTAATTTTATTCGATGCATTTACATGACTTTTCATATCATTATATCATTAATGTTCCTTTAATGTTGAGAGTACATACCTTTCTACCATGTTTTATTTAATTATTTAATGTACTCTAATTCCACCATGTGTATTTACATGACTTTTTATATCATTATATCATTAATGTTCCTTTAATATTGAGAGTACATACCTTTCTACCATATTTTATTTAATTATTTAATGATCCTAATTCCACCATATGCATTTACATGACTTTTCATATCATTATATCATTAATGTTCTTTTAATGTTGAGAGTACATACCTTTCTACCATGTTTTATTTAATTATTTAGAATATCCTAATTTTATCCTGTACATTTACATGACTTTTCATATCATTATATCATTAATGTTCCTTTAATATTGAGAGTACATACCTTTTTACCATGTTACATTTAATTATTTAGTATATCCTAATTTTATCCATCTTCATGCATGAGTGCTTCTTGTATGACCCTCTTTTTATGTATGCTTAAAATAACCTTGATTGTAAATTGAACAGAGGGAATGATCCTTCGGTAAGGGAAGGTGACCCCAAAAGACAAGATATCAAGATGATCCCTCGATAAGGGAGGGTGATCGATCGAGATGATCCTTTAGTAAGGGAAGGTGATCGCCAAGACATTCGAGATAAGAACCTTCGGTAAGGGAAGGGGACTCTCATTTTATACCGGTTTGAGTTCAATACCTTCCATAAAAGTTAAGAAAGGAGAAAGCATGAATGAAAGTTTGATTTTTATATTTTTTTTAAGATTTATTTATGACTATGTTGATGTTACTTAAGATGTTATCCTTCTATTCTCTTTCTATGTTCTTTCCTTTTTACCTATATGTTTTACGCTTTACAAGAGGTTCATAATACATGCCATATCGTACGACGTTCTTTTAAAATCCCGCACGTGGGCTGGAGATAGATATGGAGGTGTTGCATAGCACTCCTACTGAGACATTAGGTTCTCATCCCTTTTTCTTTTCCTATACTGTCTCCAGAGGAACATGGCACAGTGGATAGAGATGACGCAGTGCCCTCCGAAGGTAACTTCTGTGTATGACCCCTCGAAGCACGCGTGGGTAGTTTACGACCACTACTACCATGCTCCAAACTATCTACTTAGGTCGAGAGTTCATGGAAGGAGAACCCCAGCTGCCCGTCAAGTCCTAGTTCATCCCACACAACGGAACCAGATCTTCACTGCGCGAAGAGGTGTTGGAGGAAAACCACTGATACCTCGATTCGTGAATAACTGAAGGGTCTTGATCAAGGATAGGATATGACACAAGTATGGGAGCCTCTTCGACGAAACTAGTTAGGACGTATTAGTTTCTTTTCTTTGTTTAAATTACCTCTAAACATTTTATTTTGAACCGTACTCATGGATAAGTTTATTATTTCATATTTATTATCGTTTTAGTACTACTTGTTTTCCTCTTCATGCGCACTTCCTCCCTTCCTTGCATAACGATTAAGTTCAGTCTCTTTCTCTATCGAGTATGGCACCTTATTTAAAGACCCTCAAAGATAGGATATAACTTAGGGTGTTACAATTAATGGTATCAGAGCAAAGTCGATCCTAGGAATTCTATCTTAGGAGGTACGACTAATAAAACTTCTCCCTATGGTTATCCTTGAACAGGAAACCTATGGTAAGCCGTGGACGCCCACGTGGCTCGAGCTCGAGCTCATCAAACCTAGCAAAGCACATGAAGGAGATGGCCAAGGCAATGAAGGAGCAGGCCCAAGCCACTACTCTGATGGCCCAACAACTGTCCACTGGGGACAAGGATCCCAATATTCCCAGGCTGGAGGTGGGACAGACCCGTACAACTTTTGCTGACTTCAAGAAGATTGGTCCGCCTGAGTTCCGTGGAGCCCTCAACCCTGATATGGCAGAAGAATGGCTGACGAAAATAAAAAAGGTATTCACAATTTTTCCATGCACTGAGGAGCAGCAAGTGAGCTATGCTACCTTCATGCTCAAAGCTGATGCCAAGTTCTGGTGGGATGGAGCAAGACGGTTGTTGGAGGATGCTGGAACAGATATCAGTTGGGCCACCTTCAAAGAAGCTTTCTACAAGAAGTACTTTTCCCTTTCTATTCGAGAGTCCAAGGAGATGGAGTTTCTTCAGCTGAGGCAAGATAGGATGAGTATTGCAGAGTATACAGAGAAGTTTGAGAGACTCTGTAAATTTTCCGCCATGTATAAGGCTAATCCAAATGAAAAGTGGAAGTGTATGAAGTATCAAGGAGGGCTCAGGGCAGAAGTCCTAACCGCTATAGCCCCACTGGAAATCCGGGAGTTCTCCTCCCTCGTTAGCAAGTGCCAAGTGATAGAAGAATGCACCAAAAAACTAGCGTTGGAAAGAAGCGAGGCTTTCAAGAAAAGGCAATTGAATCAAGAATCATCTCAGCAGCCGCCGCAGAAGAAGGCCTTTCTTGAGAAACCTACAGGAAGGCAACCTCAACAGGGCACGGATCGCCAGGAACCTCCCACTGATGCCTCACCAAAGACCACCGAACTCAAGGAGTGTGCTTCATGTGGGAAGCAACATAGGGGTAGGTGCCTTGCCGGACAAAATGTCTGCTTCCGGTGTTTTCAGCCGGGGCAAATCGCCAGGGAATGCCCAGCAGTTCTCCCACCCCTTACCAATCTAACACAGCGTCAAGGGCGAGTCTTTGCCCTCAGCAGCAAGGAAGTCCACGAGTCAGAAGATCGAATCGAGGGTAAATGCACAATTAATGGAATCCTTTAACTATCCTAGATGATACTGGTGCTTCTCTTTCGTTCATATCTCTCTCCGCTACTAGTAAGATTAGCTAACCCATGTCCAAATCACTATGCATCCTACTAATGACCTTTATCGACCAAATTAGGATGTAGAATTTGGGGACAAATTCTTTTTTTATGGGGGTGATAATGTAACAACCGCCCCTTCTAGAAACAAAATTAAATTCGAAATTTGAAAATCAGTTAGGAGATAGGCTTAGGATTTTAAATTTATGGATATGAACCTAGTAACCACCCTCCGTTTGAAATTTAAAATATCCCAACTACCCTTTCCCCAAATGTATATAAATCGGGGAGCACCCATAGGTAGAAATCACTCCTCTCAAATACTAATCCTCTCCCTTCTACAAAGAAATAATATTTTGTGTGCAAACACAAGAGGCAAGCTCGAAGAAGCATTAGGAAAAAAGTAAGGAATTATACCTTTCTCACTTTATGTTGGCATGTAGTATGCTCTAGTTATTGTTCTTCCATCCATGCATGGTTACTATCTTTCATGTATCTCATGGCATTAAGTACCTTTTTGTTATCCCTTATCCATATTAACCATGTCTATCTATGTCATTCATAATCCCGTGATTCATGAGTACATACCTTTCTACCATGTTTTATTTAATTATTTAGTCCGATGCATTTACATGACTTTTCATATCATTATAACATCAATGTTCCTTTAATGTTGAGAGTACATACCTTTCTACCATGTTTTATTTAATTATTTAATGTACCCTAATTCCACCACGTGCATTTACATGACTTTTCATATCATTATATCATTAATGTTCCTTTAATGTTGAGAGTACATACCTTTCTACCATGTTTTATTTAATTATTTAATGTATCCTAATTCCACCATGTGCATTTACATGACTTTTCATATCATTATATCATTAATGTTCTTTTAATGTTGAGAGTACATACTTTTTTACCATATTTTATTTAATTATTTAGAATATCCTAATTTTATCCTGTGCATTTATATGACTTTTTTTTCATATCATTATATCATTAATGTTCCTTTAATATTGAGAGTACATACCTTTTTACCATGTTACATTTAATTATTTAGTATATCCTAATTTTATCCATCTTCATGCATGAGTGCTTCTTGTATGACCCTCTTTTTATGTATGCTTAAAATAACCTTGATTGTAAATTGAACTGAGGGAATGATCCTTCGGTAAGAGAAGGTGACCCCCAAAGATAAGATATCGAGATGATCCCTCGGTAAGGGAGGGTGATCGATCGAGATGATCCTTCGGTAAGGGAAGGTGATCGCCAAGACATTCGAGATAAGAACCTTCGGTAAGGGAAGTTGACTCTCATTTTATACCGATTTGAGCTCAATACCTTCCATAAAAGTTAAGAAAGGAGAAAGCATGAATGAAAGTTTGATTTTTATATTTTTTTTTAAGATTTATTTATGACTATGTTGATGTTACTTAAGATGTTATCCTTCTATTCTCTTTCTATGTTCTTTCCTTTTTACCTATATGTTTTACGCTTTACAGGAGGTTCATAATACATGCCATATCGTATGACGTTCTTTTAAAATCCCGCACGTGGGCTGGAGATAGATATGGAGGTGTTGCATAGCACTCCTACTGAGACGTTAGGTTCTCATCCCTTTTTCTTTTTCCATACTGTCTCCAGAGGAACATGGCACAGCGGATAGAGATGACGCAGTGCTCCCCGAAGGTAACTTCTGAGTATGACCCCTCGAAGCACGCGTGGGTAGTTTACGACCACTACTACCGTGCTCCAAACTATCTACTTAGGTCGAGAGTTCGTGGAAGGAGAACCCCAGCTGCCCGTCAAGTCCTAGTTCATCCCACACAACGAAACCAGATCTTCACTGCGCGAAAAGGTGTTGGAGGAAAACCACTGATACCTCGATTCGTGAATAACTGAAGAGTCTTGATCAAGGATAGGATATGACACAAATATGGGAGCCTCTTCGACGAAACTAGTTAGGACGTATTAGTTTCCTTTCTTTTTTTAAATTACCTCTAAACATTTTATTTTGAACCGTACTCATGGATAAGTTTATTATTTCATATTTATTATCGTTTTTGTACTACTTGTTTTCCTCTTCATGCGCACTTCCTCCCTTCCTTGCATAACGATTAAGTTCAGTCTCTTTCTCTATCGAGTATGGCACTTTATTTAAAGACCCTTAAAGATAGGATATAACTTAGGGTGTTACAGAAACTCTATCAACTATTGATTAATTCACTTTAGTGCTAGTAGTTGTAACAGGAACTACCATATAGAACTGGATCATCCTTGCATTCAAAAAGTTTTTTTTCTTTTACACAAAATAGTTTGTAAGTCCGATATATATATATATATATATATAGATGTTTTTAGACAATCTACACCCAAAAATTAGCCATAATAATATTATATTTTGTTTTGCAATTTGTTTGCTTCAAAGTTTAACATTCTCGTTTGCTTATAAGAGAGATCTCTGATCTAGGTTAACAAGATAATATTCATTGATGAGCGCGACTGAAATTTTGATCAATTTATCTAATTTAAGTTATAAAGGATGAGAATTTAACTTTTCCTAATTCGCATCATATCATATGGTATACCCTGCCAGTTTGGAAGCCACTCAGATAAAGACGTCTAAAATGTCTTCTTTTAAAAATATTTTCATATTGTATTTTAATTGATTTCTGTGTAATTTATTCGGTGTTCTTCATTACATATTATTAAATTCCTCAAAAAATTTTCTTTTCAGAAACAATAAAAAATATTTAATTTAGACTAAAACAAAAAAATAATAAATTAACTATTAGATTATTATCAACTACAAAAAATAGAGTTATTTTAACACTTTATTTTTTAACATCATAATTAAATGTCAAAATTAATATATATTTTTGACAAATATCACAAATGTCAAATTTTTTATGTTTTCTTGATGAATAATTTGACCGTAGAAAATTATTCCTCAATTTTGATACTCATTTGTTTTCAATTTACTCCACTATTTTTCTTTTTCTTTGGGCTCTATGTTAATTTTGACATCACACTGCTCTCAGTTTAGGATTATACTACTCATTCTTTATCTTCAAAATCTCAATTTATTCTTTAGTTTCAAGATCTCATTTCATTCTTTGTTAAAATTTTTTGTTGAAAATATTTTATAGTCAATAAGTGTCAAAATAAATAGTATTTTTGACAATTAATAAGTATCACAGAAAATATGTTGTCAAAATTTTCTAACAAATTATTTTTGACAGCCAATATTTATCAAAATAAGATTTAAATTTTTTTTACAATCACTTATATGTTAAAAATACTATTTTTAACAAAATTTTTATTAACATATTTTCATAGTTAAAATAATGTCAAAATTTATTTTTTTGACAAATTTTAATTTTCTTTTACACATTATAACCCTCAAAAATAATCTATGTTGTTGTAGTGAAAGTAGACAAATTAATTATTTTCTTCTCATATACAGTTTTTTTAAGACATAAAAGTAATTAATTAGGACATTGGTTAAGATAATTAAAGTCACTATTTCATTAAATTTTAATTTAAAAAAAATCCTAGTTAATTTTGATATAGAAATTTCGAATTTGAAAACATTGATAAAAATTATGTTGAATTTTGATTTATTTGATTCTCATTTAAATTAATCACTATATAAGTTAAAGTTCTGTTTTGAAGTTATATTTGAGCTTTAATCTGATTTTTAAAGTTTCAATTTACTTAGTTTGATTTTTTAACTTAGGTATCCGTGACTCATATTAGGATTTTAAGTGTTTAGTTGAAAAAAAATAAGGTAAAAAAAAATTTCAATTGTCACATCAAACAGTCGCTAGAATGTATAATGTAACAGTCGTTAGTCCATCTCAGCATGTCGTTAACGATTTTGTGAGACAGTAACAAAAATAAGATTAGGAACCAATGTGAGTCATAACTATTAAGTTGGGAGACTAAATTGAGTAAATCGAAATTTTTGAAATTAGATTGAAACATAGTTGTTAGAACCGAACCAGTGATCGAACCGGTCAAGCTACTAGTTCACTGGTTTATTGGTTCAACCGATAAATCACTGGTTGAACTGATAAAACCGGTCACTACAAGAAAAAGCGTATTTATCGACGCAAAAAATCGACGGCTATCTCTTCCGTCGATATTTTTCGACGGCTTGCTGTCGATATTTTTTAAGAAATAAAAATAAAAATAAAATAATAAAATCGACGGCTTGTTCGTTGATTTTTTTATGATGCATTAAATTCCTCTTAACTATCGTCGTATTGTCAACGAATCGGAGGGCGAAAATACTTATTTTAAAATCGACGGACATGGCGTCTATTTTTATATTTAAAATATCGACAACATTTCCTCGATAAATTTAAACGATCCAAATTGCTTTCTAAAATCAAATAAATGGTGTGGATTTAATGGATAAAATAGACGCTAAAGGCGTTGCTTTTTTTCAAATTAAAATCAACAAACTTACCGTTGATTTTTATTGCTAATACACCTACCCCGCGCCCACTTCCCGCTCCAATTCAGAAACACAAAATATCGACAGAAATGGCGTCGATTTTAGTAAGCATATTATAGAAAGAAATGGCGTCGATTTTATTGGATCAAATATCGACAAAAATGGCGTTGATTTTATTTAATAATATCGACGGCGATGTTGTCGATTTTAGTAAAAATGTAAAACTCTCAAACTCATATTATAGACAGAAGAGCTGTCAATTTTATTAAATTATTATCGACGGCCAGGCAAGCCGTCGATTTTATTAGCATTTTGAAAAATCGACAAGCTTAATAGCGACCAACTTCGCTGTGTATTTTGCCGTCGAATTTTAATATTATCGACGGCTTAGCCGTCGATTTGGCCGTCAATTTTAATGACATTTTTTGTAGTGGGTCTCACGTAAATATAAAATATAAAATAGTTAAAAATTTAAAATTAAAATTTGAAATACATATCTTCACTAAAATTTTATGAAGAATCAAGTCTCAACTTCTAAAAATAACTAATATAAAAAAATCATAAAATTTTAATACTACAATAGTATCTTATTTTGACACAATAAAAAAATAATTAATTCACAAAGCCTATCATCTAACTATAATATCAGTAGATTTTAACACTAACATAAAAACAAATAACCTTAATCACAATACTAGCAATAAAATAGATCAAGTAAATTAATAAATTTTTAGTGAAATTTATATTTATATTAATAATGGTATATAATTAAAATATAATTAATTTTAAAAATAGAAAAAATAAAAATTAAATTAAATTAGATATTTATGTATACTATATAATTAGTATTTGTCAAATATAACATTTAAAAGTGCAATGGCTAAGTGGCAAGTAGAGGTTGTTTTTGCTCCAAGGTTCTTGGTTTGAGACCTTGTGGAGACATTTTAAAAAATTTTTCAAGTAGACCAGTTTGGTTAGACCGATTTGCACCGGTTCTTACCGGTTCACATCGGTTTTATTCCTTAAACGGTCCAAGGAGTAAACCGTTAGTCCAGTTCACTAGTTTTTTGGTCGAACCAGCCGATCCAGTTCGATTTTTACAACTATGAATTCAAATACGAACATAATTAGAGAGAACAATAAGTATTATCTCTTTGTTGACAATTAAGTTGTTTTAATGGTAATTAAGATCTAATAATAGTTTATAATAAAAGAAGCATTCTTTTGCAACAATGAACCTATAGTAGTAGTTAAGGGTGTTCATAGATTAGATCATATCCATATAAATCCACAGTATTTATCCGTATCTGATCTGTAATTTAAGGATATGATCTGATCTGTAAGATGATCGGATTGGATCGAATCGGATCCACACTCTAATCAGATAGAAGTAAATATGTTTACAAAAGTAAACAAAAAAAATTATTGACTTTTTTATAAAAATAAAATTTTTTAATATTTTTTATTTTATAGATATATTTGATATCTGATCCAAACATAAAAAGTGTGAATATCAAATTTGATCTAATGAGTTTAGTGCAGATTGGATCGAAATTTAAAAAAAACTAATAGTTAATTTATTACTTTTTTTGTTTTAGTATAAATTAAATATTTTTTTATTATTTTTGGAAAGAAAATTTTTTAAGGAATTTAATAATATGTGATGAGGAATACCGAATAAATTATACAGAAATCAATTAAAACACAACATGAAAACATCTTTAAAAAAAGACGTTTTAGGCGTCTTTATCTGAGTGACCTCCTTACTATAATTTAATATAGAGAAAATTCTCCTCTCTCTTCCTAATCGATGCTAAAACGATACTCCCCTCCCTTTTAATTTATTTGTATACTTTCTTCTCTTATAATTTTTAAAAAACCACTCCTTTATTCCATTTTAAATTTTGTCTTGACTAACGTAAATTTTACCTATTTTTTTAAAAAAATTATTTTTTATAAAAATATCGATTTTTCTAAAATTTTTTAAAAAATATTTTGATAAAAATATAATTTAATCGATAGAAAAATAATTTGTTAAAAGATATTTCGGTAAACAAAATTTAATCACAAAAAAATAAAATTTTTTTTAAAGGATACTTTTGTAAAAAAATAATTTATTTTTTTTGAAAAATGGATAAAATTAACGTTAGTTAACACAAAAAAAATTAAAATGAATTAAAGATGAAGTTTTTTAAAAATTATAAAAAAGGAGAGTGTATATTTTACAAATAGAAGAAAGAGAAATGTCAATTTAGCATTTCTCAGAAGAGGAGAGTGAGATTTTCTCTTTAATATATTTTATAACTCTTCAAATTGACTAATGATAAAAATTAGAAAAAAGATTGGAATCTAATTAAATTATTTCTTTCTAATATTCCTAAGGTTATATTCTAAGTTTAATCATGAGGATTGATTAAATTTGATTTTCATAACAAAAATGATAATAATATAAAATAATTTTTGATAAAATTGTTAGAATATTACAAATAAATATTCAAATTTGTCTCTAAAATATTATTCATTTTTCAACTTGGTTCCTAAAAATTTTTTTAATCAAATTCGTCTTTCAAAGATTTTAAATTAGTCATATTAGTCATTCCATCACTATCGTCACTGACAACATCAAAATTTACTGATGTGGCACATTAAGTGACACCACACTGACCATAGCACATCCCTAACAGTCATAATTGGTTGTTAACGTGATAAATTTATACAATTGAGTCAAATCAATTCCAAAATGAGGAGGACATTGAGATATTGAAATCCTTCAATTTAGAATTGATTTTATCTAATTTTATAAATTTATCATGTTAGCACCTAATTAGGATTGTCAGGTAGGTATTGTGGCATCACTTAACGTGTCATATCAGTAAACTCTGATGCCATGAACAACGGAAGTGAGAGAAGAACTAATGTGATGAACTTAAAATCTATCAAGGATAAATTTTTAAAAAAATATTTCGAGAATGAATTTGAAAAACGAACAATCTTTCAAAAATGAATTTGACCATTTACTCATAATATATTACTTCTTGCTAATTGTGTTGACAAGATTTAGTTATCAAAATAATAAAACAAATAAAAAATACATATATATTTTCCTTGAAGAAGGTTAAGAAAATTAAATTCACAAATAAAATTAGATAAAAGGTAACTGTTTAAGAACAGACGATATATGGTGCTAATCTTTTTTATATTCATAATCGACTCCCAAACTCAAAATCTGGTATGGCAGACCCTTTTCATTTTTGGCATCTAATAAGCTATTTCATTCTTATGAAAAAATTTATTGGTGGATACTCCAAATTTCAAATCACAATTAATGGTGTACATGCTCAGTTCAGCCCGGACTTGAAGCATTTTTGTGCACGTTGGCTTGAACCCGAAGTGGCTTAAGTCTGACCCAGAAAAAGGAAATGAAACCCAGAAGAATACCTCACCCGGGTCCAAACCATAGCTTGGTCACCTGGCCCATCCTGATGAGGATGCACTATTCCAATAAAAATATACTTAGCTAGCTTAGGGCATAACACAATCCGGAATCCTATCTTCCCTCAGCACGCACACTCACATAGCATGCTCAATCCATGTATGACGGCACCCTTTCTCTCTTAGCACTCTCTCTGTCTCTCACCACCCGCCACCATCACCACTCACCAGCCTAGAGCTCAGAGTCACTTTGGCCCGAGATGAAGCTCCTCAGTTCGACTTCTTCTCTCACCTTCAAGACCACGGTACTGGTGCTGCACTGCTTCTTGGTGACGATGACCCTCAGTGACAATGACACTATCAGTGGCTACGAAGTGCGATAGTGCTTCTATGCTCTATTTTCCCGGTGTTGCTTCCCGTAGTCATCTACTTCTTCTCTTGCACCATCAGTCCTCGTGAAGGTTAACCACACCACCACTAGAAGCTCCAGCAAATCTCAGTCAGCTACCACCTCTACTCTGTTGCCCCTGGCTGTCTTCTTCTTCTGAACCCCTAGTCGCCTTTTTCTTCTCCTCTCTCACCTCTGTTCTCAAGCTCAGGTAAACCATTAGTATTTTTATTAGGAATTTTGATTATTGTTCTTATTAGTATTTTGATCATTGAAACTTCTCATTAGGAGTTTTGATTGTTATTCTGATTAGGATTAGGGGTTTTGATTATTATTTTGATTATTGGAACTTCTGATTAGGAGTTTTGATTATTGTTCTGATTAGTATTTTGATTATTGTTCTGACTTCTGATTACCAGTGATGGTATTTTCTTTTTTTTTTCTGGAAAAATTAATTAGTGATGGTATTTTGGTGTGTTGATTATCAGTACTAAATATTTGCTCTGATTATTGCTTAGCTTGTTTTTTTCTGATTTGTTCTTAAGTTAGTTTATGTGCTTATTTTTTATATTAAAGTTTCGATTTCACCAGATTTTTACCTAGTACAATTGTGGTCCGAAGGTGTATAGGTTTCATCAAGTCTAAAGTCAGATTATGGTCTAAAAATTAGGCTCGTTACATATTTAAGGTCGAGTCTGAGTTAGGAAGAACTCGGTTTCACCTAGCCTTTATACACCCATAAGCACAATTTCTTTCAAAAATGACGAATATCCTTCTCATCTCTCAATTACCTTTGAGTTGTACCATCTTGGGCAGGAATATTACGGCATTTCTCAATATACACTACAACAATTCTGGCAGATAACGGCAAAAATTTTGCGGCGGGTTTATAAAACCGCTGCAAAATAAATAATTGCAGCACATATCGCGGTGGTTAGGAGTGGGGTTGCAATCAGCCTTGTATTTAGCGGAGATTTTCCTAGAACTGCCATTTGACGGAGGAAAAATATCGGTAAAGAATTTCACAAAAATAATCACGTTGCAAGTATAGTTCTAAATCGACAATTAAACCTCAATCAATATTTAATTTGTTTGTCACAAATACAAACCCAATAAAAATAAATCGAAGTATTCAAACCTCGGATCGTCTCTCAAGGAATTGCAGGGAAGTGTACTTATAATTGGTTATGGAAAAGTATTTTTGGGGTTTTTGTGATAAGAGACAAGTAATGTAAATAACAAGAAAATAAAATAACAACTAAGAAAAGTCCTAGCAAGGATTGAGAATTGGAATTCCTATCCTCATTATCATTGTCAATTGTGATGGTAATTATGAATTGCCTTCACTTAGTTAACCTCTAACAATGAAGGAAAGTCAAGTGAGCAAAATCAACTTAAGTTCACAAGTCCTAATCAAAGACTAGATTTAGTGAAGCCTAAGCCAACTAGCAAGTCTCAATTACCAATCAACAAAAGACTTTTGATAACTCAAGAGTCTCTAAATAATCAATCCAAGGCAAGAGCATGAAAATCTAAATTAAAATCCACCCAAGCATTTTATAAAATACTTGGAAGGCACAAAATAAAAGCATGATAAACTTAACAAGGAATATTAAATCTAAACAACCAATTGCAAGCATCAATGACTAACAATTAAAGAGAGTAACAATAAACATAAAAAAAAACATAATTGCATTAACAGAAATTAAATGTAACAAGAGCTCATAAACATAAAAATGGTGAAAGGGGGGAATTAACAAGAGAAGAAGATGAACTAAAGTGCTTAAACAAATAAAAGTAAGACAAAAACTAAGTTAAAGGAAGATTGAACCTGAACCTAAAGAGAAATTGAAAGAAGAAATCCTAAAACCTAGAGAGAGGAGAGAGCCTCTCTCTCTAGAATTCTACATCTAACCCTAACTAATTGTGTGAATGAAAGTTGAATGATTCAATCCCCTTTCTAGCTTCACTCGGCAGCTTCTATTCTTCAATTTCGGGCTTGAAACTGGGCCCAAAGCAGCCCAGAAATCGCCCCCATCGTTTCCTGTAAATTGCAGCACGTGACGCTCTGTCACGCGTACGCGTCGCTGAACCAAAATCCTATTCACGCGTACGAGTCATCCACGCGTACGCGTCGCTTGTCTGCTGCACAGTCACGCATACGCGTCGTCCATGCGTGCGCGTCGCGTCCAGATTCTGAAATCCTTAATTTCTTGTGTTCCTTCCACTTCTGTATGCTTCCTTTCCATCCTGTAAGCCATTCCTGCCCTATAAAACCTGAAATCACTTAACACACACATCATGACATCGAATAAAAGGAGAATTAAAAACTAGCAATTTAAAGCCAAAGAAGCATGTTTTCAATCATAACACAAAATTAGGAAGGAAAATGTAAAACATGCGATTTCTATGAGTAAGTGTGAGAATAATGGATAAAATCCACTCAATTCAGTATAAAATAAACAGTAAAATAGTGGTTTATCAATCTCCCCACACTTAAACATTAGCATGTCCTCATGCTAAGCTCAAGAGAAGCATAAGAGTGAAGAGGAATGGTAAGACTTATTAAATGCAACCTATCTATATGAATGCAACTAAATGTGAAATGCTTCTACCTACTTGGTTAAAAGTAAATAAATCTTTCAAGAACAAGTATGAACTGGATTCCACTAATTCAAATCATAAAATGAAGTACAAATAGACTTGCACGAAGAAAGCTCGTAAAAGCTGGGAACAAAGAATCGAGCATCGAACCCTCACCAGAAGTGTATACACTCAAATCACTCAAGTGTTTAAGGTTCGGTTCTCTCAATTCTCTACTAATCTTGCTTTCTAAGACTTTCTCTTCTTCTACCAATCAACAAAAATTTAATGCACAAATACACATATCAAGAGGTCGTTTCAAGGGTTGTAATGGGGTTAGGGTCAAGGTAGGATTGTATTTGGTTAAGTGGACTAAAATCTGAATCCTTGATTAACCCAAACTTCCCACCTAACTTAAGACAATCCATGTAATCACAATACAAAATTTAACTACCCATTAACTATGTTTTCCACATATTCATGCATCTGATTTTGAGTACAATACATATGCATTGCTATCACCATTTACTTTGGGGCATTTTGTCCCCTTTTATTATTTGCTCTTTTTCTTTTCTTTTTTTTCTTTTTTTTTTCTTTTTATTTTTCGCAATGCATATGATTAAGGTATTGAATTCAACAATATGTGCTTAACTATCTTTTTCACAAATTCACCAAAAATATACAATACCCAATTCTCAAACCAAACGTTTCCAAACCTAATTTCCCCACACTTAATTCATGAGCACTCTCACTAGTCTAAGCTAACCAAGAATTCAAATTAAGGACATTATTATTTTTCTCTTAGAGTTAATGATGTGCTAAAGTAAAGAACAAATTGGGTTAAAAGGCTCAACATTGATTTGCAAAGGATAATGAAAGGGTAAGGCCATATGAGTATGTAAGCTCAATGAAACAGAGGTCTCAATCATGTAGGTTGATAAACCCCATTTTTAGGGTTTATCTTGTATAGGTTTTGAGGGTTTTATCAATGATCTTTCACACTTATTCATATAAAAATGCATGGTTTTGTGTTCCCTTCCCAATTTTGCCTCATAGATGAAAGCATGCTTCTTTTGCACTAAATTAGATATATCTTAATCCTCCTCTATTACCATTCGATGCCGTGATCCGTGTGTTAATAAAGTTTATAGGGCAGGGACGGCTTGGAGGAGAGGATGGGAGCATGCATAAAGGGAAGGAGCATAGAAAATTGAGCTTTGGAAACTTCAGCAGTGAGGTGAACGCGCACATGGTGCGTCCGCGCGGATGCGCGCTACCAAAGCCAAAGCTAGGAGCCAAGCTGGAAGTCGGCGCGTTTAGCGGCTGGGCCTCAATCCTCATGGACGCACCCACATACGCTGCGCCTGTGCGCATATTGCAATTACCCCAGGGACACGTACGCGTACACGCCGATGGCCACACGTGATTTTTTAAAGAGAAAATATGACCAGCGATTTCAGGCAGTTACAGGCCCTGTTTTGGGGTAGAGTTTTGGTAGGAAAAGCTTAAGAAGGCTAAGGATTGAAGGGCTTGGGAGGATTCACTCATTCTTACATTTTGCTAGATATTTCTCATAGTTAGTTACATTTTATAGAGAGAGAACCTTCAACTTCTCTCTAGGATTCCATTCTCCATTGCAAGTCTCCTTTGATTCTCTTGGTGAGATCCATTGTAATTCACTTTTACTTTGATGCAATTAGTAGATCTACTCTTCTCCTATTCTCAATTTGTGTTCTTTGGATCCTTCCACTTTGGATCTAGATCTAACATTGTTACTTTGATTTGGATTAGTGAATTGAGGTATTTTCATGTTCATTACTTGTAGTTGTTCAATTTTTGATGATTGTGTGATTTAGGTAGCTTGCATTCAACTATTTTCTTCAATTCCATAATGTCTCTTATGAATGCTCACCAAATGTTTGATGAAATGATAACCCTTGCTATGGAGTAGAATTTTCTTACTTGGCTTGATGGTTGAGTTATTGGAGACACTTGAATAGTGGATATCAATTGTTGATTGAGAATTAAGAGTTGCTAATTGACTTGGAGGGCACTAAAGCTAGACTTCCCAAGGATTAGACTAGGACTTGTGACTCAAGTTAGTTACTTTCACTTGACTTTCCTCCATGACTAGGGGGTTAATGGTGCACGAAATTGTGATCATCAATGGCGCCAACATCATGGTACGCACAATTGTAATCTCAACTCTTTGTCACAACTCCGCACAAACTAACCAACAAGTGCACTGGGTCGTCCAAGTAATAAACCTTACGTGAGTAAGGGTTGATCCCACGGAGATTGTCAGCTTGAAGCAAGCTATGGTCATCTTGTAAATCTCAGTCAGGCGGATTCAAATGGTTATGGAGAATTGATAATTAAAATATAAATAAAACATAAAATAGGATAGAGATACTTATGTAATTCATTGGTGAGAATTTCAGATAAGCGTATGAAGATGCTTTGTTCCTTCTGAACATCTGATTTCCTATTACCTTCTTCCAATCATTCATACTCCTTTCCATGGCAAGCTGTATGTTGGGTTTCACCGTTGTCAATGGCTACCTCCCGTCCTCTCAGTGAAAATGTTCCAAATGCGCTGTCACCGCACGACTAATCAGCTGTTGGTTCTCGATCATGTTGGAATAGGATCCATTGATCCTTTTGCGTTTGTCACTACGCCCAACACTCGCGAGTTTGAAGCTCGTCACAGTCATCCCTTCCCAGATCCTACTCGGAAGACCACAGACAAGGTTTAGACTTTTCGGATCTCAGGAATGGCCGCCAATGATTCTAGCCTATACCACGAAGGTTCTAATCTTAGATTAGAAACCCAAGAGATACACATTCAAGCTTGATTGCATGTAGAATGGAAGTGGTTGTCAGGCACGCGTTCATAGGGGAGAATGGTGATGAGTGTCACGGATCATCACATTCATCATGTCGAAGAATGAATGGATATCTTAGAATAGAAATAGGCTTGAGTTGAATAGAAAAACAATAGTACTTTGCATTAATTCATGAGGAACAGCAGAGCTCCACACCTTAATCTATGGTGTGTAGAAACTCCACCGTTGAAAATACATAAGTGAAAATAGTCTAGGCATGGTAGAATGGCCAGCCTCAAAGGTCTAAGGACTAAACGTCCAAAGATGAAAATACAATAGTAAAAGGTCCTATTTATAGATAACTAGTAGCCTAGGGTTACAGAAATAAGTAATTAATGCAGAAATTCACTTTCGGGCCCACTTGGTGTGTGCTTGGGCTGAGCATTACAGCTTTCACGTGTAGAGGCTTTTCTTGGAGTTAAACACCAGCTTTTGTGCCAGTTTGGGTGTTTAACTCCAGCTTTTATGCTAGTTCTGGCGTTTTAACGCCAGAATTTCTATGCTGACTTGAAACGCCGGTTTGGGCCATCAAATCTCAGGCAAAGTATGGACTATTATATATTGCTGGAAATCCCATAATGTCTACTTTCCAACGCAATTGAGAGCGCTCCAATTGGGCTTCTATAGCTCCAGAAAATCCACTTCGAGTGTAGGGAGGTCAGAATCCAACAGCATCTGCAGTCCTTTTTCAGCCTCTGAATCAGATTTTTGCTCAGGTCCCTCAATTTCAGCCAGAAAATACCTAAAATCACAGAAAAACACACAAACTCATAGTAAAGTCCAGAAATGTGATTTTTATTTAAAAACTAATAAAAACATAATAAAAACTAACTAAAATATACTAAAAACATACTAAAAATAATGCCAAAAAGCGTATAAATTATCCGCTCATCACAACACCAAATTTAAATTGTTGCTTGTCCCCAAGCAACTGAAAATCAAATAGGATAAAAAGAAGAGAATATACTATTCCACCGGATACATAAATGCCACAGACACATAACTGGGTGAACCTTTTCAGATTGTGACTCAGCTTTGCTAGAGTCCCCAATTAGAGGTGTCCAGAGCTCTTAAGCACACTCTTTTTGCTTCGGACCACGACTTTAACCGCTCAGTCTCAAGTTTTTACTTGACACCTTCACGCCACAAGCACATGGTTAGGGACAGCTTGGTTTAGCCACTTAGGCCAGGATTTTATTCCTTTAGGCCCTCCTATCCACTGATGATCAAAGTCTTGGATCCTTTTTATTATACCCTTGCCTTTTGGTTTAAAGGGCTATTGGCTTTTTCTGCTTGCTTTTTTTTCCTTTTTTCTTTCTTTCTTTTATTTTTTCGCCATTTTTTTTCTGCAAGCTTTTCCCTGCTTTTTCTTGCTTCAAGAATCAATTTTATGATTTTTCAGATTATCAATAACATTTCTCCTTTTTCATTATTCTTTCAAGAGCCAACAATTTTAACATTCATAAACAACAAATTCAAAAATATGCACTGTTCAAGCATTCATTCAGAAAACAAAAAGTATTGTCACCACATCAAAATAATTAAACTAGTTTCAAGGATGAATTCGAAATCATGTACTTCTTGTTCTTTTGTGATTAAAACATTTTTCTTTTGAGAAAGGTGATGGATTCATAAGACATTCATAGCTTTAAGACATAGACACTAAGACATTAGTGATCATGTAATAAAGACACAAACATAGATAAACATAAAGCATAAAAATTCAAAAAACAGAAAATAAAGAACAAGGAAATTAAAGAACGGGTCCACCTCAGTGATGGTGGCTAGTTCTTCCTCTTGAAGATCTTATGGAGTGCTTGAGCTCCTCAATGTCTCTTCCTTGCCTTTGTTGCTCCTCTCTCATGATTCTTTGATCTTCTCTAATTTCATGAAGGAGGATAGAATGCTCTTGGTGTTCCACCCTTAGTTGTTCCATATTGAAACTTAATTCTCCTAGGGAGGTGTTAATTTGCTCCCAATAATTTTATGGAGGAAAATGCATCCCTTGAGGCATCTCAGGGATTTCATGATGAAGAATTTCCTCATGCTCTTGTCCATGAGTGGGATCTCTTCTTTGCTCCATCCTTTTCTTAGTGATGGGCTTGTCCTCATCAATGAGGATGTCTTCCTCTATGTCAATTCCAGCTGAATTGCAAAGGTGACAAATGAGATGAGGGAAGGCTAACCTTGACAAAGTAGAGGACTTGTCTGCCACCTTGTAGAGTTCTAGGGATATAACCTCATGAACTTCTACTTCCTCTCCAGTCATGATGCTATGGATCATGATAGCCCGGTCTATAGTAACTTCAGACCAGTTGCTAGTGGGAATGATTGAGTGTTGGATGAACTCCAACCATCCCCTAGCCACGGGCTTGAGGTCATGCCTTCTTAGTTGAACCGGCTTCCTTCTTGAATATTTCTTCCATTGAGTGCCCTCTTCACAAATGTCTATGAGGACTTGGTCCAACCTTTGATCAAAGTTGACCCTTCTAGTGTAGGGGCGTGCATCTCCTTGCATTATGGGCAAGTTGAATGCCAACCTTACATTTTCCGGACTGAAATCTAGGCATTTCCCCCGGACCATTGTAAGCCAATTCCTTGGGTCTGGGTTCACACTTTGATCATGGTTCTTGGTGATCCATGCATTGGCATAGAACTTTTGAACCATTAAGATCCTGACTTATTGAATGGGGTTGGTGAGAATTTCCCAACCTCTTCTTCGAATCTTATGTCGGATCTCTGGCTATTCACCCTTTTTGAGCTTGAAAGGGACCTCAGGGATCACCTTCTTCTTGGCCACAACTTCATAGAAGTGGTCTTGATGCACCCTTGAGATGAATCTCTCCATCTTCCATGACTTGGAGGTGTAAGCTTTTGCCTTCCCTTTCCTCTTTCTAGAGGTTTCTCCGGCCTTAGGTGCCATAAATGGTTATGGAAAAACAAAAAGCAATGCTTTTACCATACCAAACTTAGAAGGTTTGCTTGTCCTCGAACAAAAGAAGAAGGAAGAGAGTAGAGGAAGAAGAAATAGAGGAGATGGAGGGGGGTTAGTGTTTCGGCCAAGGGGGAGAAGTAGTGTTTAAGATGTGTGAAAATGAAGGGGTGAAGATGGGTTTATATAGGAGTGGGGAGAGGGTAAGGTTCGGCCATGTATGGGTGGGTTTGGGAGGAAAAGTGGTTCGAATTTGAATGGTGAGGTAGGTGGAGTTTATGATGGATGGATGTGGATTGGTGAAGGGTTTATGGAGAAGAGGGTAGGATTTGATAGGTGAGGGGTTGTTGAGGAAGAGGTATTGAGGTGATTGGTGAAGGGTATTATAAAAAGGTGTGAAGAAGAGAGAGAGTGAGTTGAGGTTGGTGGGGATCCTGTGGGGTCCACAGATCCTGAGGTGTCAAGGATTTCTCATCCCTGCACCAATTAGGCTTGCAAAACACCCTTTGCTGCCAATCCTGGCGTTAAACACCAGGTTGCTGCCCATTTCTGGCGTTTAATGCCAGCTTCTTGCCCTTTTCTAGCGTTAAACACCAGTCTGGTGCCCATTTCTGGCGTTAAACGCCCAGAATGGTGCCAGACTGGGCGTTTAACGCCCATTCTGCTGCCCTTACTGGCGTTTAAACGCCAGTAGGCTTCTCCTCCACGGTGTACTATTTTTCATTCTGTTTTTCAGTTTGTTTTTGCTTTTTCAATTGTTTTTGTGACTTCACATGATCATCAACTTACAGAAAACATAAAATAAATATGGAAAATAGAAATTTAACATAGATAAGTAAAATTGGGTTGCCTCCCAACAAGCGCTTCTTTAATGTCAGTAGCTTGACAGTGGGCTCTCATGGAGCCTCACAGATACTCAGAGCATGATGATGGCCTCTTAACACCAAACTTAGAGTTTGGTTATGGCCTCCCAACACCAAACTTAGAGTTTGAATGTGGGGTTTGACTCTGTATTGAGAGAAGCTTTTCATGCTTCTTCTCCATGGTTACAGAGGAAGATCCTTGAGCTTTAAACACAAGGGAGTCCTCATTCACTTGAAGGACCAATTCTCCTCTGTCAATATCAATCACATCTTTTGATGTGGCTAGGAAGGGTCTGCTAAGGATGATGGATTCATCCATACACTTCCCAGTATCTAGGATTATGAAATCAGCAGGGATGTAGTGGTCTTCAACCTTTTTACCAAGACATCCTCTACAAGTCCATAAGCCTGTTTCCTTGAATTGTCTACCATCTCTAGTGAGATTCTTGCAGCTTGTACCTCAAGGATCCCTAGCTTCTCCATTACAGAGAGAGACATGAGGTTTATGCTTGACCCTAGGTCACACAGAGCCTTCTCAAAGGTTATGGTGCCTATGGTACAAGATATTGAGAACTTTCCAGGATCTTGTCTCTTCAGAGGTAATTTCTGCCTAGTCAAGTCATCTAGTTCTTTGGTGAGCAAGGGGGTTCATCCTCCCAAGTCTCATTACCAAATAGCTTGGCATTTAGCTTCATGATTGCTCCAAGGTACTTAGCAACTTGTTCCTCAGTAACATCTTCATCCTCTTCAGAGGAAGAATACTCATCAGAGCTCATGAATGGCAAAAGTAAATTCAATGGAATCTCTATGGTCTCAGTGTGAGCCTCAGATTCCCATGGTTCCTCATTAGGGAACTCCTTGGAGGTCAGTGGACGTCCATTGAGGTCTTCCTCAGTGGAGATCACTGCCTCTTCCTCCTCTCCAGGTTCGGCCGTGTGGGTTATGTTAATGGCCTTGCACTCTCCTTTTGGATTATCTTCTGTATTGCTTGGAAGAGTACTAGGAGGGAGTTCAGTAACTTTCTTACTCAGCTGACCCACTTGTGCCTCTAAATTTCTAATGGAGGACCTTATTTCAGTCATGAAACTTTGAGTGGTTTTAATTAAATCAGAGACTACAGTTGCTAATTCAGAGTGGTTCTGCTTAGAATTCTCTGTTTGTTGCTGAGAAGATAATGGAAAAGGTTTGCCATTGCTAAACCTATTTCTTCCATCATTATTATTGTTGAAGCCTTGTTGAGGCCTCTGTTGATCCTTCCATGAGAGGTTTGGATGATTTCTCCATGAAGGATTATAGGTGTTTCCATAGGATTCTCCCATGTAATTCACCTCTTCCATTACTGGGTTCTCGGGATCATAAGCTTTTTCTTCAGATGAAGCTTCTTTGGTACTGACTGTTGCTNCATTGTTGGCATTGTTGTTGTTTTCGGCTGCCATGACTTCTTCTTGTTTGAAAGTTTCTGTTAGGTCCTCTATAGAGAGTTGTACTTTAGCTTCTTTTAGCTTTCTCTTCAAGGTCCTTTCAGGTTCAGGATCAGCTTCAACAAGAATGCCCTTGTCCTTTATCCTGCTCATATGAAAAGAGAGGAGAAGAAAATATGGAATCCTCTATGTCACAGTATAGAGATTCCTTGAGGTGTCAGAGGAAAATAAAAATAGAAGGATGAGGTAGAGAAGAGAGAATTCGAACTTATCAAGAGGGACAGAATTCGAATTGCTGATAATGGAGAAGTGTTAGTCCTTTAAATTGAAGGATTTGGGAAGAAAACTTGAAAATTTTGAATTAAATCATTAATTGTAGCAAGGATTTTCGAAAATAATAATAATTTAAAAAAATGGAAAGAAATTGATTTTGAAAAGATATGATTGAAGAGATATGATTTGAAAAAAAAATTTGATTTTGAAAAATTATGAATATTTGAAAAATATTTGAATTAAAAACAAAATCTTCCCTCTAGTGTCCTCCTGGCGTTAAACGCCCAGAATGGCATCCATTCTGGCATTTAACGCCCAAAATGCTACCTTTTTGGGCGTTTAACACCCAGCCAGGGTACCTGGCTGGCGTTTAAACACCAGTTTTCCTTCCTCACTGGGTGTTTTGAACGCCCATCTTTTTCTCTGTAATTCCTTTGCTGCATGTTCTGAATCTTCAATTCTCTGTATTATTGACTTGAAAAGACATGGTTGGAAAACTAAGATTAAACAAATAATGCATGCAGGACACCAAACTTAGAAGTTTGTATACTAAGGACTATAACAATTTGAAAATGCATATGAGAAACAACAAAAGACACAAAACAAGAGAATTTAAAGATCAGAGCAAGGAAATCATCAAGTACAACTTGAAGATCAATGAAGAACATAATGCATGTAATTTTCGAAAATTAGAAGAATGCAATTGACACCAAACTTAAGATTAGACACTAGACTCAAACAAGAAACATAAAATATTTTTGATTTTAAGATTTTATAATTTTTTTTTGTAATTTTTTTGAAAATTAAGTGGAAAAAGAGAAAAAAGGACTTCAAAATTCTTAATGAGAATTCCAAGAATCATGCAATGTTAGTCTAAAACTCCGGTCCAGGAGTTAGACATGGCTTACTAGCCAGCCAAGCTTTCAGTGAAAGCTTCAGTCCAAAACACTAGACATAGCCAATGGCCAGCCAAGCTTTAGCAGATCATTACTTTCAACAGCAAGATTGATAGAAATCAACAAGCTCTTGTGATGATAAGTTGAAACCTCGGTCCAAAAGTTTAGACATGGCTTCTCAGCCAGCCAAATTTCAACAAATCATCATGAAACTCTAGAATTCATTCTTAAGAGTTCTGAAGAACAAAATAGAAATACATTTTTTTTTGAAATTTTTTTTTTTCGAAAAAAAAAAGCAAAAAGCTTAAACATAAATTAAAATGACCTAATCTGAGCAACAAGATGAACCATCAGTTGTCCAAACTCGAACAATCCCCGGCAACGGTGCCAAAAATTTAGTGCACAAAATTGTGATCATCAATGGCGCCAACATCATGGTACGCACAATTGTAATCTCAACTCTTTGTCACAACTCCGCACAACTAACCAGCAAGTGCACTGGGTCGTCCAAGTAATAAACCTTACGTGAGTAAGGGTCGATCCCACGGAGATTGTCGGCTTGAAGCAAGCTATGGTCATCTTGTAAATCTCAGTCAGACGGATTCAAATGGTTATGGAGAATTGATAATTAAAATATGAATAAAACATAAAATAGGATCGAGATACTTATGTAATTCATTGGTGAGAATTTCAGATAAGCGTATGAAGATGCTTTGTTCCTTCTGAACATCTGCTTTTCTATTGCCTTCTTCCAATCATTCATACTCCTTTCCATAGCAAGCTGTATGTTGGGTTTCACCGTTGTCAATGACTACCTCCCGTCCTCTCAGTGAAAATGTTCCAAATGCGCTGTCACCGCACGGCTAATCAGCTGTTGGTTCTCGATCATGTTGGAATAGGATCCATTGATCCTTTTGCGTCTGTCACTACGCCCAACACTCGCGAGTTTGAAGCTCGTCACAGTCATCCCTTCCCAGATCCTACTCGGAATACCACAGATAAGGTTTAGACTTTTCGGATCTCAGGAATGGCCGCCAATGATTCTAGCCTATACCACGAAGGTTCTAATCTTAGATTAGAAACCCAAGAGATACACATTCAAGCTTGATTGCATGTAGAACGGAAGTGGTTGTCAGGCACGCGTTCATAGGGGAGAATGGTGATGGGTGTCACGGATTATCACATTCATCATGTCGAAGAACGAATGGATATCTTAGAACAAAAATAGGCTTGAGTTGAATAGAAAAATAATAGTACTTTGCATTAATTCATGAGGAACAGCAGAGCTCCACACCTTAATCTATGGTGTGTAGAAACTCCACCATTGAAAATACATAAGTGAAAATAGCCTAGGCATGGTCGAATGGCCAGCCTCAAAGGTCTAAGGACTAAACGTCCAAAGATGAAAATACAATAGTAAAAGGTCCTATTTATAGATAACTAGTAGCCTAGGGTTACAGAAATAAGTAATTAATGCAGAAATCCACTTCTGGGCCCACTTGGTGTGTGCTTGGGCTGAGCATTGCAGCTTTCACATGTAGAGGCTTTTCTTGGAGTTAAACGCTAGCTTTTGTGCCAGTTTAGGGTTTAACTCCAGCTTTTATGCCAGTTCTGGCGTTTTGACGCCAGAATTTCTATGCTGACTTGGAACGCCAGTTTGGGCCATCAAATCTCAGGCAAAGTATGGACTATTATATATTTCTGGAAAGCCCAGGATGTCTACTTTCTAACGCAATTAAGAGCGCGCCAATTGGGCTTCTGTAGCTCCAGAAAATC
Source organism: Arachis ipaensis (assembly GCF_000816755.2). Lineage (NCBI taxonomy): Eukaryota > Viridiplantae > Streptophyta > Magnoliopsida > Fabales > Fabaceae > Arachis > Arachis ipaensis. Next base: position 93,408,700 of record NC_029788.2, read on the forward strand.
TACTTCGAGTGCAGGGAGGTCAGAATCTAACAGCATCTGCAGTCCTTTTTCAGCCTCTGAATCAGATTTTTGCTCAAGTCCCTCAATTTCAGCCAGAAAATATCTAAAATCACAGAAAAACATACAAACTCATAGTAAAATCCAAAAATGTGATTTTTATTTAAAAACTAATAAAAACATAATAAAAACTAACTAAAATATACTAAAAACATACTAAAAATAATGCCAAAAAGCGTATAAATTATCCGCTCATTAGTTAACTAAGTGAAGCAATAATCAATTGTTATCATAATTGAAGGAAGCTATAATGATGAAACTTCCAATGCTCACCCTTGGCCAAGGCTTTTATCTTGATCAATTGTTGTTTACTTTTCTTAGCTTGAACTCTTACACCAACTCTCAAAACTACAGAAGACTTCCTAATCAATAATGTGCATTCTAAGGCAATTCCTAGGGAGGACGACTCGGGACTAATACTCTCGATTATAGATTATAGAATTGTTTGATGCGAGATTTGCGTGTCGGTTAGACTATACTCACGATTGTATTCATTACTAAATTCTATACCGACACAACAAATTCACGTTCATCAAAATAGCACTGTTGTCGGAGAGTTAGCTTATGTGTGCCATGTTATTGTTTAGTGTGAATATGTGTATATGTACATACTTGCATTCTCTTTTAGTTGTTTGATTGTTTGATCACTAGTTAGGATTGATCCACTTGTTGTCATGAGTCTTATACTTCCTTCATTGTATGACGCATTCACAACCGGATCCGAGCTTAACCCCATTTGATCCGGAAATTGAAAGAACTTTGCTTCTTATTAGGCAAGCTCGGAGGCGGTTAGCCTTTGAGGAAGGTGAAAAGGTTCTTACCAATTCACCAACCTTATCCGAAGTGGATTCCGAACCGTCATTCGAAGAAGGCGCTAGCTACTCTTCCACTGATACTACTAATAGTTCTTCTTTTGATCTAGGTGCCGACACTATGGCCGCTCCAAGGAGAGTTACTCTCAAGGAAGCGGGTGCATCGGACTTTGTTCTCCAACCTCTTCATGTTCTTCATCCAAACTTGAATGCGAATTTCAAACTCAAGACTGCTTTGATTCACCTCCTACCTAAGTTCCATGGACTTCCCGCACAAGATCCTATTCGACACCTGAAGAACTGAAGATTGATGGTTTAGAATTCAGAATAAATTTCCGTTGCAAGTATAGTTTCTAAACCGAGCAATCAACCTTTCTTACAAACGTTGTGTTTGTCACTTAAGCAAACCCAATAAAATTGATAACCGAGTATTTAAACCTCGGGTCGCATTCTCAAGGAACTGCAGGGAGGTATGTTCTTATTATTGGTTATGAGTTTTGTAAATTGGGGTTTTGAAAGTAAGGAACAAATAATTTAAATGACAAATAAAATAAATAAATAACTGTGAAATAAACTCTTGGCAATGTATGAAAATTTAGAAATCCTATCCTAGTTATCCTTATCAATGGTGATGAGAATTGAGTTTTAATCCCACTTAGTTAGCCTTTACTAAAGCAAAGGGAGGTCAAGTGGACCAATTAGTTTGATCCTCAGGTTCTAGTCAATTCCTAAGAAAGGACTAGAGTTATTGGAGTTTAATTCAATTGGTAAAAAATAACAATTATCAGTCACGATGAGTTGACAACTCAAGAGTTACCAATTAATCAACCAAAGCCAAAAGGAAGAAAATATAAATTATTAATATAAATAAAGGAGAGCAATCATGATTCTGAAATACCTCAAACTATATTAAATAGAAAATCAAATCTAAACATGAATGGTTCATATGCCAAATTGGCAACAAAAGTAATTAAAGGAAAGCATTAAAGTATCTGAAAATAAAAGAGAAATATAAAGTAAAGGAATATTGAACCTGATAAGGAGTTGGAATACTAAATTGAAATAATAAGAAATCCTAATCCTAAAACCTAAGAGAGAGGAGAGAACCTCTCTCTCTAAAAACTACATCTAAACTATGAAAAGTGAATAATTGGAGACCTCCCCCCTCCTTGAATTGATGAATTCCTCCACTTTATAACTTCTAATCTGTTCCTTCTGGACTTGGATTTGGGCCAAAAAGGAACTCAGAAATCGCTGGGAGCATTTTCTGTAATTTCTGGTGCGTTGCGTCTGTCACGCGTCCGCGTGGGTCACGCGGTCGCGTCATCTGGAGTTTTCCTTGTCACGCGTTCGCTTCGGTCACGCATACGCATCATCTGTGTTTTGCTCATGGCGCGCGTCCGTGTCAGTCACGCATTCGCGTCGCTGCCTTTTCGCGCTGGGCATGCGACTGAGTCGTCCATGCGTTCGTGTCGCTGCCAGTTTCTTCAAAAACTCCATTTTGTGCTTTCCTTCCATTTTTGTATGTTTCATTTCCATCCCTTAAGTCATTCCTGCCTTAGAAGATCTGAAACTACTCAACACACAAATAACGATATCGAATGGTAATAAAGGGTAATTAAAATAATTATTTTTAAAGCATAGGAAACATGCTTTTCACATATATTGCATAATAAGGAAGGGAAAGTAAAACCATGCAAATTACATGAATAAGTGGGTGAAGGGTTGAATAAATTACTTAAATTGAGCATAATATATATCATAAAATATGGGTTTATCAACCTCCCCACACTTAAACAATAGCATGTCCTCATGCTAAGTCCAAGATAAAGAGTAAGGTAAGGTTAAAGTGGTGGAATCTCATGCAATGCAATCTATCCTAAATGCAACTACCTAAATGAATCATACAATTCTGATTTTTATTCACTTGTATATAAAACTTACATGCAGTTAAATTAATTCACATTCTCAAGGAATCATATATGCATAGCCAAACCTTAGATAATATTAAAGCACTTTTACAATTGAGATGGGTAAAAATATTTTTCAAACTTGCAAGACAATTAACAATTTAAGCAGAGATCTACGGTGATGAGTGGTGCACGAAATTGTGATCTCAGGCAATGGCGCTAGAAATTCTGTACGCACGTCTTAATAAATCGTTTTTCATTCACAACTTCGATACAACTAACCAGCAAGTGCACTGGGTCGTCCAAGTAATAAACCTTACGTGAGTAAGGGTCGATCCCACGGAGATTGTTGGTATGAAGCAAGCTATGGTCACCTTGTAAATCTCAGTCAGGCGGATATAAAATAGTTATGGAGTTTTCGAAATTATATAATAAAATAAGGATAGAAATACTTATGTAAATCATTGGTGAGAATTTCAGATAAGCGCATAGAGATGCATTCGTTCCTCTGAACCTCAGCTTTCCTGCTGTCTTCATCCAATCAATCTTACTCCTTTTCATGGCTGGCTTTATGTAAGGACATCACCATTGTCAATGGCTACTTTTCATCCTCTCTGGAAAATGGTCCGATGCACTGTCACTACATGGCTAATCATCTGGAGGCATC
>NC_029788.2:93412298-93417306 GCF_000816755.2 Arachis ipaensis
TCTTTGAGGAACAGCAGAGCTCCACACCTTAATCTATGGAGTGTAGAAACTCTACCGTTGAAAATTACATAAGTGAAAGGTTCAGGCATGGCCGAATGGCCAGCCTCCAAAATGTGATCAAAGATGATCCGAAGATCATAAGATGTCTAATACAATAGTAAAAAGTCCTATTTATACTAAACTAGTTACTAGGGTTTACAGAAGTAAGTAATTGATGCATAAATCCACATCTGGGGCCCACTTGGTGTGTGCTTGGGCTGAGCTTGAATGTTACACATACAGAGGCTCTTTCTGGAGTTGAACGCCAGGTTGTAACGTATTTCTGGCGTTCAACTCTGGTTTGTGACTTGTTTCTGGCGTTTAACTCCAGACAGCAGCGTAGAACTGGCGTTAAACGCCCTTTTACGTCGTCTAAACTAGGCCAAAGTATGGACTATTATATATTGCTGGAAAGCCCTAGATGTCTACTTTCCAACGCAATTGGAAGCGCGCCATTTTGAATTCTGTAGCTCCAGAAAATCCACTTTGAGTGCAGGGAGGTCAGAATCCAACAGCATCAGCAGTCCTTCTTCAACCTCTGAATCTGATTTTTGCTCAAGTCCCTCAATTTCAGCCAGAAAATACCTGAAATCATAGAAAAACACGCAAACTCATAGTAAAGTCCAGAAATGTGAATTTAACATAAAAACTAATGAAAACATCCCTAAAAGTAACTAGATTCTACTAAAAACATACTAAAAACAATGCCAAAAAGCGTATAAATTATCCGCTCATCAATGAGCTATTGAACTCTTACTCGATTATGTGTTTACTCTCTAGTCACTCAGTGTTTATTGGGTTAATCACTCTGTTCTTCTTTTTATCCTTACTTTCTATAACTTTGTTCTTCATCTAACCAATCAACAATTATAGAATACAGACATACAAAAACCATGAGGTCTTTTTCAAGGTTGTAATGGGGCCAAGGTAAAGGTAAGGGTATATGTATAAGGCTAAGTGAGCTAATAAGTGAATCCTTGACTAGTCCAAGATCTCACCTAACATACATATTTTGTAATTCAAAGTTTCTTAACCTATTTGCCAAACTTTTCTCACTTTGTATTGCAAGCTCATACATTAACTTAAATTTTATCCCATGTGCATTGATTCTTTTTATTTTGCAATTGGGGAATTTTTGTATCCCGTTAATTAAATATCGAAATTTTTTTTAATGCACATGGTAATTCAATTGTTTTGATTTCACATGAGCATGCTTCCCAAATTTTTATTTTAAAATATCTTTATTCTTTTTAACTTTCCACCTTTGTTTCTATCATCCATGTTCCCATAAAGTTCCCCACACTTAAACAATACACAATTTCTATCTTAAGCTAACCAAGGATTCAACTTGGGATTTTTTATTTTATTTTTCTGCTTAAGGCTAGTAATGTGGTTTATAGAACAAGAGGGGATTAAAATGCTCAAGGGGGCTAACAAGGGTGATGTAAAAGGTAGGCTAATTTGGGATAAGTGAGCAAATTTTTCAAGCAATGGCCTCAATCATCTCTTAGTATGTATCTATATTCTATATTGGACATATAGATTAAAACAAAGCAAAGAACATCAGAATAAAAAGAAGGGCGAAACACACATGAATAAAAATTATGGTTTGAATGTAACCATACAATTAAGCTCAAAACTCACAGGCTGTGTGTTCTCTAGCTCAAAAATCATATATCAGTTATATATGTCATGCAAGTAGAAATTAAGAGTTCCCATTATTCTCAATGTAATTTTTTTTGGGTGGCTTTAAAGTTTTAGTGTTCCTCCTTCATGAAATGTTGTTAACTAACTAACATGTTATGTTCTATATACAAGGTGTGTGGATTGTTTTTTATTATGTTAAAGTCTCTAGTTTACTTCCTTTTTATTTTCAATTTAAATCAAACTATCATATGATAAAAGGGGTAAACTATACTAATTAATCCACATTTTCTATAACTAATAAGTTTAGAATTGCAAACTAAACTAAATGGCTAAAATATGAACTAAAGTGCAAAATACGGAAATAAAGTAAAAAAATACAGCAAAACAGCAATGTATAAATACTGAAAGATAAAAATAAAAATAAAAATAAAAATACAGAAAAATAAACAAAATAAGATGGAAAGAGTCTGTAGTGGTTCACCAAAAAATACGCCAGAGATGGCGACCTCCCCACACTTAAAATAAAGCATCATCCTCGATGCTCACTCAAGCTGGGTGTGAAGGAGTGTCATCACTGGAAGGATGGGCTGCTGGAGTCTCTGTGGTGGCCTGAGGATCTGCAGACTGGATGAGCGTAGGAGGATCTGTCTGCTGTAGAGGAGGCTCTGACTGGATGGAAATCTCTGGATCTGCGGCCTGAATCTGGTGTGGCACCTCCTGCTGTGGTGCAGCCTGCTCTGGTCCTGCCTGTGCAGCCTGGGTAGGTGTCTCCTCCTCGTGATCGTCCTCCTCTACCTCAGATGTATCAGAAGGGGTGTCAGGCTCAGAGGGGATGTCGCCGCCGGAACAGATCATCAACTTGACGTGCTCATAGCATCACTTGTTGCGACTCTCCATACGATCCAAGCGGGCGAAGAGTCGATGCACCAAATGGTAAATAGGCTCAGGAGCAGCTGGAGGTGCAGTGGGTGGGGCAGGTGCAGCAGTGGAAGAAGAAGGGACGGCTGAAGGTGTGGCTGTCTCATCAGGAGCGGTGAGGAATGGGGGTGTATAGCCCAAAGACAGAAACTTCCTGCTGTGAGGGATGATCTTCTTGCGGTCTGCAGCAGTCGGCTGTGCATCAGCATCCTCCCAAGGCAGTCAGCTCGACGGCCTAGCTGGGTGACCAGATAAGGGAAGGGGAGGGTGCCTCTGACATGGACCCTAGCCATATAGTACCGGATGAATCGTGACAGATGCAGGTCTTTACCCTCCATCACACACCAGAGGAGGGTGATCATAGCAGCAGGCAGCTCCGTCTCATGAGTACTCGGCATAACAAAGTTGCTCAAGATCTGGTGCCAGAGCCGAGCCTCATCATTCAGATACATCAGCTTGATTCCCTTAGGCATTGTTGTGTTCATTCCCATGACCCATGGGACAGTAGGGTCAAGGGCTATCCTCTCCTTGACAGCATCCCCGTCAAATCGCATAAACCTCATATCCTCCTCATCCTTTTGGTAACCGTCAGGCTGATCTGACTTACGCTGAAGCTGCAGAATATCCTCAATGGCCTCTTCAGTGACCAGTATCTGTTTCCCTCTGAGGTGTACTACATCCAGGGAAGTCTTGAAATAATTGCAGTAAAACTCTCTTACCCAGGAAGCATTGACCTCTGTCAAATTTCTCTCCAAGAAGAACCAGCCTCTTTGTTTGATCTGATCAGAGGTGTACTGCTGTAGTTCTTCTGGAATTTTCAGAGTCCTCTCCAGGTATAAATTTCTGGAGGTGGCAAACACTGGATACTTCAGCTCACAGTATCGGTTTGCAAACTTAATGGGATCATTGGCAGGGAGGAGCTGGTCAGCCTTCTCCTGCGGGGTAAAGTGCTTTTCCCACCAGGAGTCATCATGCATAATCTCCAGGATAGACATAGAGGATTCACCTCTTTTCTGTTTGCCAGTTATTGCTTTGTCTTTGCCCTTATGTTGAGGGTTAGACATCCTGAAAAACAGAAATCTAAGATATAATAAAAACAGGAAAACAAGTAGGCAAATAACAAGATAAGCACATAGTGGCAAAGGAGCAGTAGAATTATGAAATGAGTTAAAGAAATGTATATTTTGGATTGTTTCGGAGGTAAAAATCTGAGATGAAAAATCACAATCCAAAATATGTTATGAGTGGAATACTTGTTAATTAGGAGCAACAATAATCATGCCATGAGTCAAAAAGTTTGAAAGAGTTAGTCAGAAAGCAGAGGGGGAAGTTAGAAAGTTAAAAGTGGGTAAAATTGAAAAAGAGGTTAGAAAGCAAAAATTAGTGAGTTAGTAAAAAAAAAGTCAGAGTAAGTGGCATGATGATTGGTTTCTAAGTAACAAGAATTTCACAATTTGAAGCAACAGACAACTCATATTCAAGCAAGGAAATCAAGTTGTTGATGATTCATATAGATATAGAAATAGCGAAAAGTGAAATCTAATCATCAATAATGTGATTTATTAACCGGGAAAACAGAGGAATAAGAATGCTGGCCCGTGCATTCATGAATTGGTTTGGTAAAAGCTGAGGAGTGCCAAATTCAAATTGCCAAAACCAAAACATGAATGAATATCAAAATAATTTACTGAAAATTGGGCAGCATTCCGGCTAAAATTGGGCATTCCCGGGTAATAAACAGCAAGCAGAATAGTTCATATAAATTAAAACAAATCTGCAAATAGACATAAATAATATGAATATGAAAGAGCAGTCGCAATAGCAGCATGAACAGTAAGAACATCATATGAACAATACTAACATCACAACAACAGCAGAATTGCAAAAATTATAAAACAAGTAGCAAGAACAGCGCAATGAATCAGGCCTAAATCCACTAACCACATCCTAGCTACCTAACCACCTAGAATCCACTACAACATACATCTCTAACTATCCTAAATTTAAACATAAACTGAAAAAAATATGCAAATAACTATGAATGAAAGAAAGGTGATGTTCGGCGGAACCTGGTAGGCGTATGAACTAAGCTAGGGAACAGAGAGATGGCAGGAGTGTGGTTGCGGTGGTGCTGGGAGGGGCACAGTGGCGCGGTGGCGAAACAAGGCTGCGCGGTTGCGGGTGGCTGTTTGTGGTGGCGGGGGGATTTTGGGTAGGGTGATCGGTGGAGGGGGGTGGTTGAAGAAGAATGGGGGTAAGGGTGGTGGTGGTGGGAGGCGTGGCGGTGATGGCAGGGTGGTGGTGGTGGTTGCGGAGGGGGCAGCGGTGGTGGAGGGAAGAAGAGAAGAGAAAGAGAAGAAAGCGAGTGAAGGAAGAAGGGGGGTGGCGTCGCGGTCGTGGCTAG
>NC_029788.2:93418135-93444121 GCF_000816755.2 Arachis ipaensis
GGGGGGAAGAATGGGGCGCGATGGGGTAGGGTTTCGTGATGGACGCGAACGCGTGGGCCGTTTTGTGCTAAACGCACGACAGCCGCACAATTCCAGCCCAGATTTCTGGGCGTTGGATTTTTACGCTGATTTCCAAATCACGCGTTCGCGTGATTGACGCGGACGTGTGGGAGGTGTTTTTCGTAACTGACGCGAATGCTTTAGCGATGCGATCGCGTCAATGGCTTCCTTTCTTTCTTTTTTTTTTATGCAGGTATGCAATTATGTAGTATGCAATGCTAAATGCAAATTTTATGAATAACATCCAGGTTCAGTAAAAATAATATAACATAAAATCAAATAGTACGAAATAAAAGTTGAAAAAGAAACGACCGTACCATGGTGGGTTGTCTCCCACCTAGAACTTTTAGTTAAAGTCCTTAAGTTAGACATGGATGAGCTTCCTGTTATGGTGGCTTATGCTTAAATTCATCCAGAAATCTCCACCAATATTTGGAATGCCAACAGCCTCCGGGGTCCCAAACTAGGCATGTAAAGCTTCTGAGCAGCTTCACACAGATTCTCAGGCTCCTAGGGTGACGAATATCAGAATATTTTCCAGGATCCCAAACTTTGCTTTTAAGTCCGCCTTCGTCTTGATCTATATTTTTCCATCCGGGCGGTTTAGAAACTGTATTCTCGCCAAGATGACCAAACGTCTTCCGTGACCCATTCAATTGAACTTGATACCAATCCTTGCACTTCGAATTGAAGCGTGGAACCTTATTGGATTTTGTACACCAGCTCTGAGTGCGAGCCATTTCCCTCTTACTCTTAAAGCCGCAGAGAGCTCTAAGCTAGCCATCTGTTTCAAGCAAACCATATTCAAGTGGAAAAGTAAAGTTAAAGGTTAAGGATTGTACCCACTTGAAGCTTGTAACAGGTGGTAATGGCCTTGGGATAGGTGTTTCCAGTGGTTCTGTAAGTTCTACTCCCTTATAATCTGTTGTGAATTCCTCCACTTCTTTGCAAAATTCTTCAGCTACAACTGCGTTCTGATCAAAGTCTTCTATGGCTTCCTCATCACTTAAGTCATACGTTGGAGGTTGAGAGAAATCTACCTCGACGTCATCTTCGTATTCACTTGGATAAGGCTCTTCAGGTTCAAGGGATTCAGTTGCGAATGTGAGTTCGTGACTAGGAGAGCTTGATTCGTGATCATTACTGCCCATGGAATCAACTTCTTGGTCTGTTCCGTCCAATTCTTCACAAGGCATATGCTGTGGAGGTCGTGTACTATCCTCCTTGGCATCCAATTCGGACTTCTCAGCAGAATCCTGTATAGTTCTTGATTCCCATGAAGGTTCAACATCTCCTATATCTTCAACCACTTCTTCCTCTACAACTATCATGGCTTCCTCTAATTGTTCCAGCACAAAGTTATGCTCCTCATTGTCCACCGGAGTTTCTAGTATTTCCTTCATACTACGCTCTTCTTTTGATTCCCCACATGTAGCCATGGGAGTACTTTGAGTTCTCAGTTGTCGGGAAGCTATTAAGTTTACTACCTCAGTTATGGCAGTAGTGAGTTCCAGTACGCCCTTTTCTATCTTTGCTTGCCCTTGAAGAAGAACACGAAGTCTGTTGTCCATAGGAGGTTGGGGTGGGTATGAGGGTTCATTGGTTGGAAAAGAGGGTTCAAAATAAGAATGTGGTGGTTCTTGGGAGTAATTGGATTGGGGTTGTGGTGGATAAGGGTCATATGGTGGTGAATGGTGAAAAGGAACTTGTGAGTGTGGTGGTTCAAATCTACGTTGAGAGGATGGTCTATAAGCACAGGGTGGGCCTTGTTGGTAATTGCAAGGTGGTCTACCATGTCTGTTAGCTTGGTATGCATTGTATAGTGGTCCTCGTCCATGATATCTTGGAGGGTGTTGTTGCCTAAAGGGTTGATCAGATCCTCTTGACTCCATCCATCCTTGATTGCTCTGACCTTGATGCATGTTCCTGCTGTAACTTTCGTTCCTTTCAACAATATTAGAACCAAATTCAAAGCGAGAGGGGTGAGAATTCATAGTAGCTAAAAAAAATAAAAAGGGAAAAACGAAAACAAACAAACAAGTAAAAGAAAAATATTTACAATAACCAATAATAAGGCACACGTTTGCAATTCCCTGGCAACGACGCCATTTTGAAGAACTGAAGATTGATGGTTTAGAATTCAGAATAAATTCCCGTTGCAAGTATAGTTTCTAAACCGAGCAATCAACCTTTCTTACAAACGTTGTGTTTGTCACTTAAGCAAACCCAATAAAATTGATAACCGAGTATTTAAACCTCGGGTCGTCTTCTAAAGGAACTGCAGGGAGGTATGTTCTTATTATTGGTTATGAGTTTTGTAAATTGGGGTTTTGAAAGTTAGGAACAAATAATTTAAATGACAAATAAAATAAATAAATAACTGTGAAATAAACTCTTGGCAAGGTATGAAAATTTGGAAATCCTATCCTAGTTATCCTTATCAATGGTGATGAGAATTGAGTTTTAATCTCACTTAGTTAGCCTTTACTAAAGCAAAGGGAGGTCAAGTGGACCAATTAGTTTGATCCTCAGGTTCTAGTCAATTCCTAAGAAAGGACTAGAGTTATTGGAGTTTAATTCAATTGGTAAAAATAACAATTATCAGTCACGATGAGTTGACAACTCAAGAGTTACCAATTAATCAACCAAAGCCAAAAGAAAGAAAATATAAATTATTAATATAAATAAAGGAGAGCAATCATGATTCTAAAATACCTCAAATTATATTAAATAGAAAATCAAATCTAAACATGAATGGTTCATAAGCCAAATTGGCAACAAATGTAATTAAAGGAAAGCATTAAAGTATCTGAAAATAAAAGAGAAATATAAAGTAAAGGAATGTTGAACCTGATAAGGAGTTGGAATACTAAATTGAAATAATAAGAAATCCTAATCCTAAAACCTAAGAGAGAGGAGAGAACTTCTCTCTCTAAAAACTACATCTAAACTATGAAAAGTGAATAATTGGAGACCTCCCCCCTCCTTGAATGGATGCATTCCCCCACTTTATAACTTCTAATCTGTGCCTTCTGGACTTGGATCTGGGCCAAAAAGGAACTCAGAACTTGCTGGGAGCGTTTTCTGTAATTTCTGGTGCGTGGCGTCTATCACGTGTCCGCGTGGGTCACGCGGTCACGTCATCTGGAGTTTTCCTTGTCACGCGTTTGCTTCGGTCACGCGTACGCATCATCTGTGTTCTGCTCATGGCGCGCGTCCGCGTCAGTCACGCGTTCGCGTCGCTGCCTTTTCGCGTTGGGCATGCGACCGCGTCGTCCATGCGTTCGCGTCGCTGCCAGTTTCTTCAAAAACTCTATTTTGTGCTTTCCTTCCATTTTTGTATGTTTCCTTTCCATCCCTTAAGTCATTCCTGCCTTAGAAGATCTGAAAATACTCAACACACAAATTATGGCATCGAATGGTAATAAAGGGTAATTAAAATAATTATTTTTAAAGCATAGGAAACATGCTTTTCACATATATTACATAATGAGGAAGGAAAAGTAAAACCATGCAAATTACATGAATAAGTGGGTGATGCACGGAAGCTTGTCTCTCAACAATTTCCCTCGGCAAGTATACCGAATTGTCATCAAGTAAAAACTCACAATAGAGTGAGGTCGAATCCCACAGGGATTGATTGGTCAATAAACTTTAATTAGAGTAACATTCTAGTTGATCTAGCAGAAATTGATTTGAGAATTGCAGGAAATTAAATGGCGGGAAAGTAAATGGCAGAAAATGTAAATGCTGGAAATAAAGAGCTGAATATAAATGACGGAAAGTAAAGTGCAGAATCTTAAATGGGGAATGGGGAATTTAGCATGAAAGTGAATTGCAGAAATTAAAGAGAATGGGTAAGATCAGAAATGGGGGATCTTAATGTGGCCAATCGCCCTTTTGGAGCGTTAGTGGCACTTACTTTTACCACTAACGCTTGGAGCTTCCTTTTCTTCCACGTTAACTACCACGTTAATGTAGTTAACGTGGTAATTAACGTGGGCTATGATGGTTTCGAAGACGTTATTGGCGATTACTTTTCTCATTAACCTTGCAAGCTAGCTCCCATTCCACGTTAGTGGTCATGTTAGTTAGACTAACGTGGCTACTAACGTGGCTTTTCCTTGCTTCCTTTGTCTTGAAATCAAGCAAATAAAGTGCATCAAAGCTCTAATCCAAGTTATGAGTCATGCATCATCCAATTTGTCATTAAATTCATGCNATGCCCTGGCATCACAACACCAAACTTAAAGCTTGCTTGTCCCTAAGCAAGTACTGGAACAAGAGAATGATGAATGAAATGACAAGAGAAATGAATCATTATTGTGGAAGTCATGTCCTTGGTTTTATGGGGTTTCATGCATAACAACTTAGGTTCATTCCTTTACTGGCTTTCAGACCTTTATCATGTCCTGGAGTACTCACTTGATTGCACCCTTTTAGACTTTTATTTGTTGACCCCTTTGTCTTTTCAAGGTTTATTGCATCCTTAGACTAAGTGCTCTGTGAGGGGGGCGACTCTTTAAAATAAGCTTTCAGCCAACACTCCCGAACCAGTTGGTTCAAGGTGCTAGGTGTTGAGACACCCTTAAGGACTTACTCCCTCAAGTCTCTCTCCCTCATACATGCACACCACAGGCACATGGTTTGTTATTTTCTTTCCTTGAGGCCTTGGTGTCTAGCACCTCTTTGGGTTACTAAATGTTATGTAGCAAGGTTGCTCTTGATAGTGGATTTTCAGTTGATAATCCCGGGTTAGTTAACCCAAGTTACCAAGTGATGAAGCACTCCTAAGAACTTATTCATCCAAGCAGATCCTTGGTACAAGAACACCACAGACACATCCCTCAAGATTCAAGCCCTTGGTGCCTAGCCTTATTTCTTATTACTTTTCTTTCTTTTTTAACTCTTATTGTTCTTTTCCTTTTTCTTATTAGGATCTTGTTATTTAGCTAGTCTCATGGGGTGTGTTTCAAGCATATGACTTCAGGACAGATAGTTGCCTTCCTACCTTGTTGGTGAACCAACTTAGCTAAGTGATTACTACACCACAAGCTTAAGAACCTACTCCACAATTGATCATCACTCTGGTCTTTCATAACATCTCTTTTTATTTGACTCAAGGGACAAGCATACAAGTAAGCAAGGTGAAAATGAAGACAGGTAACTTGAACCAGCACACATATGACAAAGGCAATGAAAGCAAATATTAAATTCTAGTGATTTAAGCTAAAGAGTAACTATTAATCAGGGGCACATTCAGACTTTCAAATTTTTTTTTAACATCTCCAAGCATATGGGATCAAGTAGCAACACAACCTTTTGGTGATGCCTTCTGGTTATCTCTTTGTTGTCATCATCCATAGCTTCTGCGTCCTTCTTCGCCTCCTTGGATGGTGGTGCACTATTTTTTTAGAAGGTTGATTGAATTCCTGCAAAGTTATTGGAAGTTGCTTGTTCCCCAAGCACTTGAGGAATAGTTAGCTTGCATGTATGCTTGTAAATTTCTGGACTTAATTTGGTGTGTGAACACCAAACTTAGTTCATTGCCTAATGCAGAACCTCATGTGCTTTTATTGATAAAACAACTATGAAATAGAAACTAAACTATTGTTAAGTGGTTTCCCTGATTGGTTGGGGCTAGCAACTTGCCATTGAAGAGGTGTAATGTGATTCTAACTGAAATCTTTGGTGGAACACCAAACTTAGAATTACACATTCACTCTTGGATTGGTTTGGTGTGCAACACCAAACTTGGCTCCTCACAATACGAGGGAAACTGCTTATATCCTTTATTGAGATGATCATGAAAAGGAAACTACCTTAGGTTGGGTTGCCTCCCAACGAAGCACTCTTTTAGCGCCGCTAGCTCGATGATTTCTCCATCAGTTGAGATGATATTTTATTTTGGGGATTTCCCCCATGTTGCCCATGTAGTGCTTGAGCCTTTGTCCGTTCACAGTGAACGTCCTCTTTGAACTTTCCTCCATGAATTCTATGTGTCCATACTGCGAGACCTTTGTGACAAGAAAGGGTCCTGACCACCTTGATTTGAGTTTCCCAGGGAAAAGTCTTAATTTGGAATTGTAGAGGAGCACTTGCTGTCCTTTTTCGAAGCTCCTGGGTGCGAGATGGAGGTCGTGCCTTCTCTTTGCCTTTTCTTTATAAATCTTGGCATTTTCATAGGCTTGAGATCTGAACTCCTCCATTTCCTGCAGCTGCAAGACCCTCTTTTTACCAGCAGCAACGCTATCAAAATTTAGTAGCTTGAGAGCCCAGAGGGCTTTGTGTTCCAGCTCCAATGGTAAATGACAAGCTTTTCCATACACCAGTTGATATGGGGACATTCCGATTGGTGTTTTGAATACCGTTCTGTATGCCCAAAGAGTATCATCCAGCTTCTTCGACCAATCCTTTCTTGATGCTCCTACAGTCTTTTCCAGAATCCTTTTTAACTCTCTGTTAGATATCTCAGTTTGCCCACTTGTTTGGGGGTGGTAAGGCGTGGCAATCTTGTGTTTCATCCCGTATCGTAGGAGGAGCGCTTCTAGTGGTCTGTTACAAAAATGGCTCCCTCCATCACTGATGAGTGCTCGGGGGACTCCGAACCGGCTAAAGATGTTCTTTCTGAGGAAGTTTATGACTACCTTATTGTCATTCGTTAGGGTTGCAATAGCCTCTACCCACTTGGAAACGTAATCCACTGCTACCAAAATGTACTTGTTTGCATATGAGGTTGGGAATGGTCCCATGAAATCGATTCCCCACACATCAAACAGTTCCAGTTCTAAGATGAAATTCTGTGGCATCTCATTTCTTTTGGGTAAGTTTCCAGCTCTTTGACATTCATTGCAGTTCTTTACTAGTTCTTTGGCATCCTTGAAAAGGGTGGGCCAAAAGAATCCGCTTTGTAACACCTTGGCTGCAGTTCTATCCCCTCCAAAATGGCCTCCATAGCACGAGTCGTGGCAGTTCCACAAGACTTCTCGTCCCTCTTCTTCCGAAACACATCTTCTCAAGATTCCATCTAAACACTTCTTGAAGAGATAGGTTCATCCCAAACAAAATACTTTGCGTCATTGATGAGCTTTCTCTTTTGATGTTTGTTGATCTCTGGAGGTAAAGCCCCAGTTGCCTTGAAATTGGCAATGTTTGCAAACCAGGGTGCTTTGTGAATTGTCATTAACTGCTCATCTGGGAAACATTCATTTACATTTGTATCATGTGTTCCACCTTTGTCATGAGGGATCCTGGATAGGTGATCGGCTACCTTGTTCTCCACTCCTTTCTTGTCTCTAATCTCAATATTGAATTCCTGCAACAATAAGATCCACCTTATCAGTCTTGGTTTTGACTCCTGCTTGGCAAACAAGTATTTAAGTGCTATGTGGTCTGTGAAAACAATCACTTTGGCACCAATGAGGTATGATCTAAACTTGTCAAATGCAAAAACTGTTGCCAGCAACTCCTTTTCAGTGGTGGTGTAATTTCTTTGAGTGTCATTGAGGACTTTGCTGGCATAGTATATCACATGGACTAAGTTATCTTTTCTCTGCCCTAACACTGCCCCCACTGTAAAATCAGATGCATCACACATCAGTTCAAATGGTAAGTTCCAATCAGGTGGGGAAATGATAGGGGCAGAGGACAGCCTCTTTTTCAAGTTTTCGAATGCTAGCATGCATTTTTCATCAAAGACAAATGGTACATCAGATACAACGAGATTGCTTAAGGGCTTGGCTATCTTTGAAAAATCTTTAATAAACCTTCTGTAAAAGCCGGCATTTCCTAAAAAGCTCCTAATTGCCTTGACATCACTTGGTGGGGGTAATTTTTCAATGAGTTCCACCTTAGCTCTATCTACCTCAATGCCTTGGTTAGAAACCTTATGGCCAAGAACTATTCCCCCTATCACCATAAAGTGACATTTCTCCCAGTTCAAGACCAAGTTGGTCTCTTGACATCTTTTTAATACCAGGGCCAAGTGATTTAGGCAATTAGTGAAGGAATCTCCGAATACCGAAAAGTCATCCATAAAGACTTCAATGAATTTTTCTATCATATCTGAGAAAATGGAGAGCATGCAGCGTTAGAAAGTTGTAGGTGCATTACATAGCCCAAATGGCATGCGCTTGTAGGCAAACACTCCATATGGGCAAGTGAATGAGGTTTTCTCTTGGTCTCTTGGATCAACCACTATTTGGTTATATCCTGAATAACCATCGAGAAAACAGTAATATGCGTGTCCTGCAAGTCTTTCTAGCATCTGATCCATGAAAGGAAGGGGGAAATGATATTTTCTTGTAGCTTTATTGAGTTTTCTGTAGTCTATGCACATCCGCCATCCTGTGACAGTCCTTGTAGGGATTAGTTCGTTCTTCTCATTGGGGACTATAGTGATTTCTCCCTTTTTTGGGGCAACTTGCACGGGGCTGACCCATGGGCTGTCGGAGATCGGGTATATTACCCCTCCCTGCCATAACTTCATAACTTCTTTCTGTACCACTTCCTTCATGACCGGATTCAGCCTCCTTTGGGGTTGAATGGATGGTTTGGCATCATCTTCCAGCAGTATCTTATGCATGCATATGGCCGAACAGATTCCCTTCAGGTCAGTGAGGGTCCATCCAATGGCATCCTTTTGCTTTCGCAATACTTGGAGTAATTCATCCTCTTGATCTCGGCTGAGGGATGAGTTTATGATCACTGGGTAACTTTCACTCTCTCCTAAGTATGCATATTTGAGAGTGGGTGGCAGAGCTTTGAGTTCAAGTTTGGGTGCTTCTATCTTTTCATTCTCTTCCTTTGGTGCACCCTGTATATGAATCTCTACTGTTGCAGCCTCTTCGCTAGATGTTGATTCCTCCTTTGTTAACCCTTCAAGTTCTTCTTCTTCAAAAATCTCCTGTACTGCATCTTCCAGTGAATCCAACCTCATACATTCTCCCAATGGTTCTGGTGGGTAACTCATGGCCTTGAACGTCAATGACAGCTCCAGCAGTGGCCAAAAACGGTCTCCCAGGATGATGGAGGCTTTGGCTTCCTCCTGCATGTCCAGCACTACAAAGTCTGCTGGGAAGATGAAGTCTCCTACCTTCACTAGCAAGTCTTCCACTATGCCGTGAGGAAACTTGAATGATCGGTCTGCCAGTTGTAAGGCCATTTTTGTTGGTTTGGCCTCCTCAATCTTTATTTGTCTCATCATAGCTATAGACATCAGATTTATGCTGGCTCCTAAATCACATAGAGTCTTTTCTACTGTTATTTCTCCTATAATACAAGGAATCTGGAAGCTCCCAGGATCCTTCAATTTCTGGGGCAATTTATGCTGAATGATGGCACTACATTCTTCGGTTAGTATCACAGTATCGTTGTTCTTCCAGCTTCTCTTCTTGGTCATCAATTCCTTCAAGAACTTGGCATAGAGCGGCATTTGCTCTATTGCTTTAGCAAATGGTATGTTAATCTGTAGTTTCTTGAAGATTTCTAAAAATCTGGAGAACTGGCTGTTATCCCCCTTCTTCCTCAATTGTTGAGGATATGGGGCTTTCGGAACATATGGCTTCAACTCTTCTCCCTTTTGATGTGAATTGGAGGTGGGGACTTGAACTTCATCTTGTTCCTCCTTCCTTCCAATTGAATCTTTTTCTTGTGGTTGCTTGGACGCCTCCTTCAATTCCTTTCCACTTCTGAGGGTGATAGCATGACACTCCTCCCTTGGGTTTAGTTCAATGTTACTGCGAAGGTCATGGCTGGGAGCGTGCTGAAATAGGTAGCCAATTTGTGTCTCAAGTTTCTTGATGGCAGCATGATAAACCACTATTTTATGGTTTATCTTGTGCTTAATTGAGTGGATTTTATCAACTCTTTACCCACTTATTCATACTATTTGCATGGTTTTACATTTGCCTTCCTAATTATGTGCTTTAATTGAAAACATGCTTCTTTGGCCTTAAGTTCCCTATGTTTAAATCCTCTCTAATTACCATTAGATGCCTTGAAATGTGTGTTAAGTGATTTCAGAGATTACAAGGCAAGAATGGCTCAGAGGATGGAAAGGAAGCATGCAAAAGTGGAAGGAATACAAGAAGTTGGAGAAATTGCTAAGCTGTCCAGCCTGACCTCTTTGCACTCAAACGGCTATAACTTTAGCTACAGAGATTCAAACGACACGGTTCCAGTTGCGTTAGAAAGCTAACGTTCGGGGCTTCGATATAATATATAATATGTCAAAGCTTCCCTGACGCTAGGCAACACGACCGCGTGCTCCATGCGGGCACATTGCAGTGACGAAAATCAGCGTGTTTGAATTTGCAACCAGCGAATTCTGGGCTGTTTCTGACCCAGTTTGCGGCCCAGAAAACACAGATTAGAGGCTATAAAGTGGGAGAATGCATCCATTCATGAAGATGCTCTCATATTCACAATTTTAAGAGTAGATGTAGTTTTTAGAGAGAGAGGTTCTCTCCTCTCTCTTAGGATTAGGATTTAGGATTTCTCTTAGTTTTAGGAGTGGCTCTCAATCCCAGGTTCTTTATTTTTATTTATTTTCCCAATTTAATTTATGAACTCTTCTATGTTACATATAATTTTCTTAATTAATGTTATTTGAGGTATTTCAGATTTAAGATTGCTTTGCTCTGTTTAAGATTGCTTTCAAATTAATTTAGATATTTTTTTCTCCCTTTTGGCTTTGGTCAAGTGATTGGTAATACTTGAGTTATCAAACTCAGCAAGTGATTGAAATTGGCAGATTCTGCTTGAGCTAGGATTGCTCTAAGGCTAGTCTCTCCACAGGAGTTGACTAGGACTTGAGAATCAAGCTAATCTGTCCACTAAACCTTCCTTTGCTTAGTAAAGGCTGACCAAGTGAGATTAAAACCCAATTCTCTTCACACCTGATAAGGGTAACTAGGATAGGACCTCCAATTTTTCATACCTTGCCAAGAGTTTATTTTATAGTTATTTATTTATTTTATTTTTCTTATGCAACATACTGCTCCCTAATTTCTAAAACCCCTAATTTACAAACTCATAACCAATAATAAGAACATACCTCCCTGCAATTCCGTGAGAAGACGACCCGAGGTTTAAATACTCGGTTATCAATTTTAAAAAGGGGTTTGTTAATTGTGACAACCAAAATGTTTGTACGAAGGAATTTTTGAAGGTTTAGAAACTATACTTGCAACAAGGATTTATTTTTGAAGGAATTTTTGTAAGGACCTGTACCTGCCACGCTTTATCCGGCACTATATGGCCAGGGTCCACATCCGAGGCACTCTTCCCTTTCCCTATCTGGTTACCCAGCTGGGCTGTCGAGCTGACGTGCCATGGGAGGATGCTGATGAGAGACCACCTGCTGCAGAATGCAAGAAGATTATCCCGCACAGCAGGAACTTTCTGGCCCTGGGCTACAGACCTCCATTCCTGACTGCCACTGCTGATATAGCCACACCATCCACCGGCCCCTCTTCCTCTACCGCTGCACCATCCACCCCTGCCACCACCACTGCACCTCCACCTGCCACAGAGCCTGTCTATCATCTGGTGCACCGCTTGTTTCGACGACTTGACCAGATGGAGCGTCGCAACAAGCGACGCTATGAGCACCTGAAGCTGATGATACGATCCGGCGACATCCCCTCCGAGCCTGACACACCATCCGAGGCCTCTGAGGAGGAGGCGGATGCGCCTGAGGCAGAGACCCATCCCCAGGGAGAGGCAGAGCAGGCAGACACCGAGCAGGCTGCACCACAGGCAGAGGTCCCACATCAGATCCAGGCTGTAGACCCTGAGATCCCCATTCAGACAGCCCCTCCTCTACAGCAGCCAGACCTTCAGCCAGTCACCACCACAGAGACCCCAGCTACCATTTCTTCCAGTGATGACACCCCTTCACACCCTGCTTGAGTGAGCATCAGGGACGATGCTTCATTTTAAGTGTGGAGAGGTCGCCATCTCTGGCGTATTATTTTGGTGAAACACTACAGACTCTTTTTCTTTTATTTTGGATATTTTTCTGTATTTTTTTATTTTTATTCTTATTTTCTGATACATTGTTATTTTTATGTATTTTTACTATGTTTTCTGCATTTTGTACTTTAGTTCATATTTTTAGTTATTTAGTTTAGTTACAATTCTAACTTAGTAGTTATAGAAAATTGTGGATTAATTAGTATAGTTTACACTTTTAGCATAAGATAGCTTAGTTTAAATTAAAAATATAAAAAGGAAGTAAACTAGAAACAATCCACACACCTTGTATATATAGAATTACATGTTAGTTAGTTAACAACATTTCATCAAGGAGGAACACTAGAACTTTAAAGCCACCTTAAGTTTTACATTGAGAATAATGGGAA
The DNA here is from genome assembly GCF_000816755.2 of Arachis ipaensis. Lineage (NCBI taxonomy): Eukaryota > Viridiplantae > Streptophyta > Magnoliopsida > Fabales > Fabaceae > Arachis > Arachis ipaensis. The sequence goes on from NC_029788.2 coordinate 93,430,561, forward strand.
TTTTTAACTAAACCTGCATGACATATATAACTGATAAATGATTTTTGAGCTAGAGAACATACAGCCTGTGAGTTTTGAGCTTAATTGTATGGTTATATTTAAACCATAATTTTTATTCCTGTGTGTTCCGCCCTTCTTATTTATTCTGGTGTTCTTTACTTTGTTTTAATTTATATGTCCAATTATAGAATATAGAATATAGAATATAGATATGCATACCAAAAGAGTGATTGAGGCCGTCATTTGATTTTAGCTCACTTATCCCAAATTAACCTACCTTTCACATCACCCTTGTTAGCCCCCTTGAACCTTTAAATTCCCTTTTATTCTATTTAGCCACACTACTAGCCTTAAGCAGAAAAACAAAATAAAATCCCAAGTTGAATCCTTGGTTAGCTTAAGATAGCAAATTATGAATAGTTTAAATATGGGAAACCTATTGGGAACATGGATGATAAAAACAAGAGGTAGAAAAATTGAAAAGAATAAAATAACTCAAAATAAGAAATTTTGGGAAGCATGCTCATGAGAAATCAAAGTGATTAAATTACCATGTGCATTAAAAAAAAAGAAAGTTATTTTTCAGTATTTAATAAAGGGGATACAAAAGAATTCTCCAAATGCAAAATAAAAGCAATGTACATGGGATAAAAATAAAAATTGAAACATGAGCATGTAACATCAAAAGTGGGAAAATATGGAAAAATAGGTAAGATTTAGCATGAGGACATGCTATTGTTTAAGTGTGGGGAGGTTGATAAACCCATATTTTATGATATATTTTGTGCTTAGTTTGAGTGATTTATTCAATCCTTCACCCACTTATTCATGTTAATTGCATGATTTTACTTTCCCTTCCTTATTATGTGATGTATGTGAAAAACATGTTTTCTATGCTTTTAAATTAATTATTTTAATCACCTTTAATTCCATTCGATGCCGTGATTAGTGTGTTGAGTAGTTTCAGATCTTCTACGGCAGGAATGACTTAAAGGATGGAAAGGAAACATACAAAAATGGAAGGAAAGCACAAAACGGAGTTTCTGAAGAAATTGGCATCCACGCGATCGCATGGGCGACGCGGACGCGTGCCAAGCGCGAATCAACAGCAACGCGGCCGCATGACTGACGCGACCGCGCGCCTTAAGCAGAACGCACATGACGCGGTCGCATGACTGACGCGACCGCGTGGCAAGAAAAGCTCCGAATGACGTGACCGCGTGACCCACACGGACCCGTGACAGTGGCCACGCACTAGAAATTGCAGAAAACGCTCCCAGCGATTTCTGAAGCCCTTTTTGGCCCAAATCCAAGTCCAGAAGGCATAGACCAGAGGCTATGAAGTGAGGGAATACATTCATTCAAAAAAAAAAACCACTTTAGTTTAGTTTTCATGATTTAGATTTAGTTTAGAGAGAGATTCTCTCTCTCTTTAGGATTAGAATTTAGGACTTCTCTCTTTAGGAGTAACTCTCGATCCCAGGTTTTAATATTCCTTTACTTTAAGCTTCCCTTTTACTTTTATTTATTGCTTTAGTTGCTTGTTTACTTTTATAATTGAATTTATGAATACTCCCATGTTACATATTACTATTTTGAATTAATGTTATTTGAGGTATTTCAGTTTAATATCGCTTTCTTTTATTTATGTTACTGTCATTCCCAATCTGAAGGCATTTTTATTTCGATAGATTTATTTTTCCCCCTTTTGGTCTTGGTTAAGAAATCAGTAACTCAGGAGCTATCAAACTCAAACATGCTTGACAATTGTTATCTTTGTTAATTTGAGCTTCAATAATCCCAATCTTTTCTTAGGAAATAAATAGGATTCGAAGATCAATTAATTAATCCCTTGACCTTCCTCTACTTTAGTAAAGGTTAACAAAGCAGAATTAAGATTCAATTATCATCATCTTTGATAAGGATAGCTAGGATAGGACCTCTAATTTCTCATACCTTGCCAAAAGCTTATTTACAGTCATTTATTTAATTTACTTGCTATTTAAATTACTTGTTCTTCATTTACTTTATTTGTCATTTAAATCACTTGCTTCTCATGCTCTAAACCCCGATTTACAATCTTTATAGCCAATAATAAGAACATACTTCCCTGCAGTTCCTTGAGAAGACGACCCGAGGTTTAAATACTCGGTTATCAATTTTAAAGGGGTTTGTTACTTGTGACACCCAAAACGTTTGTACGAAGGGATTTCTGTTGGTTTAGAAACTATATCTACAATGCGACTATTTTTACAAATTCTTTACTAGCAAAAATCACGTTCGTCAAAATAGAGAAAGGAAAGGACAAAGCTACTCCCAAACCACCGGCAAGGAAAGGAATGAAAAGAGCCCCAGCTGAGGAACCACAACCCCCATCCACTTGCACATCTTAGCATGCACCGAGGACGGTGCAATCTTTAAGTGTAGGGAGGTCGATACCGATCTCTGTGGGTTAGTACCTTCCTATCTCAACACCAATGATTTATTTTCCTTATTAGTTGTTGCATTTGCATATTTGTTTGATTTTTTTGCATATTTTACCACTTGGTTAAAGTAATATTTTCTTTTTCAAGAAACCTTTTAGAGCATTTCACTAATTTGAATAAAATTTAATGTTACACTTGTTTGAAGAAATATTATACTAGAACATGGTTTAGAACTCGAACACACAAAACCTGTGAGATTTTTTAGCCTATTTGAATTGGTTGCATTTTATCAACCAAAATTCTGTTTTAGTGTGTATTTTTCTCTCTAAAATTATGATCTTTGTCTTGCTTAATTCTATATTTCCATTATTTGATGTATGCATACACTTACATGATTGAGGCCTTATTTCACTGAGCTTACATACCCATATGGCCTTAACCCTTTCATTAACCATTGCAAACCAATTTTGAGCCTATTTTACCCCTTTGTTCTTTACTTTAGCTCATCACTAACTCTAAGCGGAAAACAATAATGTCCTTAATTTGAATCCTTGGTTAGCTTAGACTAGTGAGAATGCTTATAATTTAAGTGTGGGAAAATTGAGATTGAAAATATTTGGTTTGAGAATTGAGTATGTTAGAATTTTTCTGAAAATGTGAAAGAAATGTTTAGGACATATTCATGCATTCAATAATTTAACCATATGCATTGAAAAAAAATAAAAAAATAAAGAAAAAAAATAAAAAATAAAAAATAAAAAATATATAATATATAATATAAAAAAATAAAATAATAAAAAAAAGAAGAAGAAAAAGAGAAAAAAAAGAGAAAAAGTGCAAATAAGAGAAAGGGGACAAAATGCCCCAAAGTAAGTGGTGAAAGCAATGCATATGTACGGTACTTAGAATTAGAATGCATGAATAATGTGGAAAACATGGTTAATGGATAGTTAGATTTTGTATTGTGATTACATGGATTGTCTAAAGTTAGGTGGAAAGTTTAAGTTAATTAAGGATTTAGATTTTAGTCCACTTGGCCAAATACAATCCTACCTTGACCCTAACCCCATTACAACCCTTAAAAGACCTCTTGATATGTGTATCTGTGCATTAAATTTATGTTGATTGCTAGATGAAGAGCAAGTCTTAGAAAGCAAGGTTAGTAGAGAATTGAGAGAATTGAACCTAAAACACATGAGTGATTAGAGTGTATACATTTCCAGTGAGGGTTCGATACTCAATTCCTTGTTCCCTGCTTTAATGAGCTATTTTCTTCTTACAAGTCCATTTGTACTTCATTTTTATGATTTGAATTAGTGAAATCCAGTTTATGTATGTTCTTAAAAGATTTGTTTGCTTTTAACCAAGTAGGTAGAAACATTCTGCATGTAGTTGCATTCATACAGATAGGTTGCATTTCATGCATTCTACCATTCCTCTTCACTCCTTTATAGCTTTTCTTGAGCTTAGCATGAGGACATGCTAATGTTTAAGTGTGGGGAGGTTGATAAACCACTATTTTATGGTTTATCTTGTACTTAATTGAGTGGATTTTATCAACTCTTTACCCACTTATTCATACTATTTGCATGGTTTTACATTTGCCTTCCTAATTATGTGCTTTGATTGAAAACATGCTTCTTTGGCCTTAAGTTCCCTATGTTTAAATCCTCTCTTATTACCATTAGATGCCTTGATATGTGTGTTAAGTGATTTCAGAGATTACAGGGCAAGAATGGCTCAGAGGGTGGAAAGGAAGCATGCAAAAGTGGAAGGAATACAAGAAGTTGGAGAAATTGCTAAGCTGTCCAGCCTGACCTCTTCGCACTCAAACGGCTATAACTTTAGCTACAGAGGTCCAAACGACACGGTTTTAGTTGCGTTGGAAAGCTAACGTCCGGTGTTTCGATTTAATATATAATATGCATAGTTTCCCTGACACTAGGCGACGCGACCGTGTGCTCCATGCGGCCGCATCGCAGTGACGAAAATCAGCGTATTTGAATTCGCAACCAGCAAATTCTGGGCTGTTTCTGACCCAGTTTGCGTCTCAGAAAACACAGATTAGAGACTATAAAGTGGGAGAATGCATCCATTCATGAAGATGCTCTCATATTCACAATTTTAGGAGTAGATGTAATTTTTAGAGAGAGAGGTTCTCTCCTCTCTCTTAGGATTAGGATTTAGGATTTCTCTTAGTTTTAGGAGTGGCTCTCAATCCCAGGTTCTTTATTTTTATTTATTTTCCCAATTTAATTTATGAACTTTTCTATGTTACATATAATTTTCTTAATTAATGTTATTTGAGGTATTTCAAATTTAAGATTGCTTTGCTCTGTTTAAGATTGCTTTCAATTTAATTTAGATATTTTTTTCTCCCTTTTGGCTTTGGTCAAGTGATTGGTAATACTTGAGTTATCAAACTCAACAAGTGATTGAAATTGGCAGATTCTGCTTGAACTAGGATTGCTCTAAGGCTAGTCTCTCCACAGGAGTTGACTAGGACTTGAGAATCAAGCCAATCAGTCCACTCAACCTTCCTTTGCTTAGTAAAGGCTGACCAAGTGGGATTAAAACCCAATTCTGTTCACACCTAATAAGGGTAACTAGGATATGACCTCCAATTTTTCATACCTTGCCAAGAGTTTATTTTATAGTTATTTATTTATTTTATTCTTCTTATGCAATATACTGCTCCCTAATTTCTAAAACCCCTAATTTACAAACTCATAACCAATAATAAGAACATACCTCCCTGCAATTCCTTGAGAAGACGACCCAAGATTTAAATACTCGGTTATCAATTTTAAAAAGGGGTTTGTTACTTGTGACAACCAAAATATTTGTACGAAGGAATTTTTGAAGGTTTAGAAACTATACTTGCAACGAGGATTTATCCGCAAATTTCTAGACCACGCAAAAGTTCCTCTCGTCACAGCAACTTGATTTTGCATGTTGGACCGCACTTTCTCTAGGAACACTTTATTGTCCTGGACCTCCTTACATATGACTTCAAGTAAGGTCTCAATCCTTGATAGTCTTTCTTCTGATGATGGTGAGTTGAGATTGGAGGGATGAGAAGAGCCGTTTTGGCTTTGGTATGGATGTTGAGGTGTGTTGTTAAGTGGGTGCTGATATGATCTCTGTGTGGAATGTTGGTGAGCCGTATGGTTGTTGGGGTTGTGACATCTCTGATCTTGGCTTTGGTCTTGTTGGTTTCCCCACCCAAAGTTTGGGTGGTTCCTTGGTGCACGAAAATTACTTCACACTATGTAATTCCGCACAACTAATCAGCAAGTGCACTGGGTCATCCAAGTAATACCTTACGTGAGTAAGGGTCGAATCCCACGGAGATTGTTGGCTTGAAGCAATCTATGGTTATCTTGTAACTCTTAGTCAGGAAAACAATTCACTTATCAAATTGAATTACGAAAAATAAGAGAGTATGAAATAAATACTTATTATGCAGTAATGGAGAATATGTTGGGGTTTTGGAGATGCTTTGTCTTCTGAATTTCAGCTTTTCTCTTGTATTCCCCTTCCCTCATGCATGCAAAAGTGCAAAGTTCCTTCCATGGCAAGCTCTATGTAAGGTGTTACCGTTGTCAATGGCTACTTCTCATCTCCTTAGTGAAAATGGTCCAAATGCTCTGTCACAGCACGGCTAATCATCTAGAGGTTCTCGATCATACTGGAATAGGATTTACTATCCTTTTGCGTCTGTCACTACGCCCAGCACTCGCGAGTTTGAAGTCCGTCACAGTCATTCAATCCCAGAATCCTACTCGGAATACCACAGACAAGGTTTAGACTTTCCGGATTCTCTGGAATGACGCCATCAATTCTAGCTTATACCACGAAGATTCTGATTATGGAATCTAAGAGATACTCATTCAATCTAATATAGAACAGAGGTGGTTTTCATGCACACGTTCATAGGTTGAGGAAGGTGATGAGTGTCACGGATCATCACATTCTCCATAATTAAGCATGAATGAATATCTTAGATAGGAACACGCATGTTTGAATGGAAAATAGAAGTACTTGCATTAATTCATCGAGACGCTGCAGAGCTCCTCACCCCCCCAAAAATGGGGTTTAGAGACTCATGCTGCCAAAAGGTACAAATTTCAGATCTAAAATGTCATGAGATTCAAAATAAATCTATAAAAGTTGTTTAAATACTAAACTAGTAACCTAGGTTTACAGAAAATGAGTAAACTATGATAGATAGTGCAGAAATCCACTTCTGAGGCCCACTTGGTGTGTGCTGGGGCTGAGACTAAAGCTTCTCACGTGCCTAGGCTGTTTTGGGCGTTCAACGCCAGGTTGTAACCTGTTTCTGGCGTTGAACTCCAACTTGTAACCTGTTTCTGGCGCTGGACGCCAGACTACAACATGGAACTAGCGTTGAACGCCAGTTTATGTCATCTATTCTTGAGCAAAGTATGGACTATTATATATTGATGGAAAGCCCTTGATGTCTTCTTTTCAACGCAATTAGAAGCGCACCAATTGAAATTCTGTAGCTCCCGAAAATCCATTCCGAGTGTAGAGAGGTTAGAATTCAACAGCATCAGCAATCCTTTTTCAGCCCGAATCAGATTTTTGCTCAGCTCCCTCAATTTCAGCTAGAAAATACCTGAAATTACAGAAAAGCACACAAACTCATAGCGAAGTCCAGAAATATGAATTTTTCCTAGAAACTAATGAAAATATACTAAAAACTTAACTAAAAATCCTAAAAACTACATGAAATTAACCCCAAAAAGCGTATTTTATGAGTCTTGGCCGTGGCCCTAAGCACTTTGTTTTCTAGTATTACCACCGGATACATAAATGCCACAGACACATAATTGGGTGAACCTTTTCAGATTGTGACTCAGCTTTGCTAAAGTTCCCAATTAGAGGTGTCCAGGGTTCTTAAGCACACTCTTCTTTTTGCTTTGGACCTTGACTTTAACCGCTCAGTCTCAAGTTATCACTTGACACCTTCACACCACAAGCACATGGTTAGGGATAGCTTGGTTTAGCCGCTTAGACCAGTATTTGGTTTCCTCAGGCCCTCCTATCCACTGATGCTCAAAGCCTTAGATCCTTTTTATTACCCTTGCCTTTTGGTTTTAAGGGCTATTGGCTTTTTCTGCTTGCTTTTTTTTTTGCAAGCTTTGTATTCACTGCTTTTTCTTGCTTCAAGAATCATTTTTATGATTTTTCAGATTACCAATAACATGTCTCATGTTCATCATTCTTTCAAGAGCCAACATATTTAACATTTAAGAACATCAAATTCCAAAGACATATGCTCTGTTCAGGCATTCATTCAGAAGGCAAAAAGCATTGTCACCACATGTAATTAATTAGAATTTCTTGTATTAAAAACTCGAAAAATATTGCCTCCTTATTCTAAAGAAAATCTTCTATTTTATTCATGTTTAATGATGATGAGAAAAATAAATTATAGCTTACTTGGAGATAAAATAACTACTAATTACTACTATAACTATTAAGGTAAAACTCAAATAAGAACAATTATCACAGAGTTAAGGCTAAGATTAGGGCTCAACAACCTTGAATTTGGGATGTGGATGTTCTTCTAGTCTGTGGAGTGCTTGGTCCTTCAAGAGATAACTTCTGACGCTTCAGTTCCTTTAAGTCACGCCCTTGCTCTTCTTGTTCCCTGAGCAGTTTGCAGAGCATACTATTTTGATTTTGCTGTTCTTCCTTTATTTGGTCCATAGATTCTTGCATCTTGGTAGATTTCCCTGATTTTGTCAGGGTGGATGTGAACAATCTTTTCTCTGACCATAGTCCGATAGTCATAGAGGGCAGTTCCAGATATTCTCTGCCTGTCTGTTTGCCACAGATTAGCGTAGAACTCCTGAACTATATTCCTTCCCACTTTCGTTTCAGGATTAGCTAGGACTTCCCAATTCCTGTTTCGAATCTGCTCTTGGATCTCCGGATATTCATTTTCTTTCAGATCGAACTTGACTTCCGGGATCACTGATCTTAGACCCATTATTTTGTAGTAATGGTCTGAATGTTCTTTGGTTAAGAACCTCCCTTGATTCCAAAGTGGTTTTGGAATACTCTCCTTCTTGCCTCTTGGAGTGGGTTGTTTTCCTTTAGGAGCCATGATCTTAGTGGGTATGGTTTAGTGATCACGGATAAACACACCAAACTTAGAGGTTTGCTTGTCCTCAAGCAAAAGAAAAGAAAGGAGATGGGTAGAAGGAGAGCTTGTGTCGAATAGTGGATGAGAGGAGGGAGGCCGAATGTGGTTTTAAAAGGGAGGGGGTGGGATTTTCGAAAATATTAAAAAGATAAGATAGAAGATATGATTTAAAAAAGTATGATATGAAAAGATGTGAATTAAGATTGAAAAGATAATAAAGATATTTGAAAAAGATAAATTTGGATTTTGAAAAAGATAATGTGGAGATTTGAAAAAGATTTTAGAAGGAAAAGAGATAGATTTGTTTTGGAAAATTTGAAAAAGAGTTGGATTGGATTGAAAAAAGAATTTGTGTTTATGGATTAAGATACATTTGATATTTTTAAAGTAGGGTTTTTAGAAATTAGGGTTCTTAGAAATCAGGGTTTGTAACATGTTTATGCAAGAAATCATGAATTGAAACATGAAAATTAAAATTAAAATGGAAAATATGAAGTAAAAACGAATTTACCTCCTCCCCACCATCCTGGCGTTAAACGCCCAAATGCTGCATGTTTTGGGCGTTTAACGCCCAATTGCTGCTTCTCCTGGGCGTTCAACGCCCAGCTGTTGCTTCTTTCTGGCGTTGAACGCCAGGAACTCCTTTGTCAATGGGTGTTTTTCTGAACGCCCAGGATGCTGTAAATCTGGCGTTTAACGCCCAGATAGCTATCCTTACTGGCGTTTTCTTGCCAGTGAGCTTTTTCTCTCTGTTTTGCGTGCTGAATCCTTCTGTAACCCTGTGAACTTATGCAATGGACTCTTTACCTTATTAACAATGAACTTTATATAAACAAATAAAATCAAGAATAGGGCAAAATGCCAGAGAAAGTGATGCCAATGGCTGGGTTGCTTCCCAGCAAGCGCTTCTTTATTGTCTTTAGCTGGACCTTGTTGAGCTTTTAATCTAGCTTCAGCCTTGAGCACTCTTGCTCAACATTGCCTTCAAGATAGTGCTTGATTCTCTGTCCATTAACAATGAACTTCTTATCAGAATCAATGTCTTGAAGCTCCACATAACCATATGGTGATACACTTGTAATCATATATGGTCTCCTCTACCGGGATTTCAGTTTCCCTGGGAATAGCCTGAGCCTAGAGTTAAACAACAAAACCTTTTGTCCTGGTTCAAAGATTCTAGATGACAGATTTCGGTCATGCCACCTCTTAGATTTCTCTTTATAAAGCTTGGCATTTTTGAAAGCAGTGAATCTGAATTCCTCTAGCTCATTCAGCTGGAGCAATCTTTTTTCTCCAGCTAATTTGGCATCAAAGTTTAGGAATCTGGTTGCCCAGTAGGCCTTATGTTCCAGTTCCACGGGCAGGTGACAAGCCTTACCATACACAAGTTGGTACGGAGAGGTCCCTATAGAAGTCTTGAATGCTGTTCTATAAGCCCACAGAGCATCATCTAGCCCTCTTGCCCAATCCTTTCTACGGGTACTGACAGTCCATTCCAGGATTCTTTTTAGTTCTCTATTAGAGACTTCAGCTTGCCCATTTGTCTGTGGATGATATGGAGTGGCCACCTTGTGGCTAATCCCATACCGGACCATGGCAGAGTAAAGCTGTTTGTTGCAGAAGTGAGTGCCCCTATCACTGATTAGTACTCTAGGGACACCAAACTTGCTGAAGATATGTTTCTGGAGGAATTTCAACACTGTTTTAGTATCATTAGTGGGTGTGGCAATGGCCTCTACCCACTTTGATACATAATCGACTGCCACCAGAATATAAGTGTTTGAGTATGATGGTGGGAAAGGCCCCATGAAGTCAATTCCCCATACATCAAACAACTCAATCTCCAAGATCCTTTGTTGAGGCATGGGGTAACCATGAGGCAGATTACCAGCTCTCTGGCAACTGTCACAGTTACGTACAAACTCTCGGGAATCTCTATAGAGGGTAGGCCAGTAGAAGCCACATTGGAGGACCTTGGTGGCTGTTCGCTCACCTCCGAAATGGCCTCCATATTGTGATCCATGGCAATGCCATAAGATCCTCTGTGCTTCTTCTCTAGGCACACACCAACGGATTATTCCGTCTGCACATCTCTTAAAGAGATAGGGTTCATCCCACAAGTAGTACTTTGCATCAGTAATTAATTTTTTCTTTTGTTGCCTGCTGTACTCCTTGGGTATGAACCTTGCAGCTTTATAGTTTGCTATGTCTGCAAACCATGGTGTTTCCTGAATGGCGAATAAATGCTCATCCGGAAAGGTTTCAGAGATCTCAAAAGAGGGGGGGGGAAGCCCCTTCTATTGGCTCTATCCGGGACAGATGATCAGCCACTTGGTTCTCTGTCCCTTTTCTGTCTCTTATTTCTATATCAAACTCTTGCAGCAGCAACACCCATCTTATAAGCCTGGTTTTGAATCCTGCTTTGTGAGCAGATATTTAAGAGCAGCATGGTCAGTGTACATATTACTTTTGATCCTACCAAGTATGATCTAAACTTGTCAATGGCATAGACCACTGCAAGTAATTCCTTTTCTGTGGTTGTGTAATTTTTCTGGGCATCATTTAAAACACGGCTAGCATAATAAATGACATGCAGAAGCTTGTCATTCCTCTGCCCCAGTACTGCACCAATGGCGTGATTACTGGCATCACACATTAATTCGAATGGTAATGTCCAGTCTGGTGCAGAGATAACTGGTGATGTGACCAGCTTAACTTTCAGAGTTTCAAACGCCTGCAGACATTCTGTGTCAAACACAAATGGCGTGTCAGCAGCTAGCAGGTTGCTTAGAGGTTTTGCAATTTTTGAAAAATGCTTTATAAACCTCCTATAGAATCCTGCATGCCCCAGAAAGCTTCTGATTGCCTTAACATTGGTAGGTGGTGGTAATTTTTCAATTGCCTCTATTTTAGCTTGATCCACCTCTATTCCCTTGTTTGAAATTTTATGCCCAAGGACAATCCCTTCATTCACCATAAAGTGACATTTTTCCCAGTTTAAAACCAGGTTGGTCTCTTGGCATCTTTTCAAAACCAATGTCAGGTGATCAAGACAGGAGCTGAATGAGTCTCTTAATTTGGTGACCTCTTTCTGCACCACTTCCTTCATGGCTGGATTTAGCCGCCTCTGTGGTTGAACCACTGGCTTAGCATTGTCCTCCAATAAGATCTTATGTACGCATCTAGCTGGGCTTATGCCCTTAAGGTCACCTATGGACCACCCAAGAGCTGTCTTGTGTGTCCTTAGCACTTGAATTAGTGCGTCCTCTTCCTGTGGATTTAAAGCAGAGCTTATGATCACTGGAAAAGTATCACCTTCTCCCAGAAATGCATATTTCAGGGATGGTGGTAATGGTTTGAGCTCGGGTTTAGGAGGTTTTTCCTCTTCCTGAGAAAATTTCAGAGGCTCTTTCAATTCCTCTGAATCCTCAAGATCAGGCTGAACATCTTTAAAGATATCTTCTAACTCTGATTCGAGACTCTCAGCCATGTTGATTTCCTCTACCAAACAGTCAATAAGATAAACTTTCATGCAGTCTTTTGGTGTGTTTGGATGCTGCATGGCATTGACAACATTCAGCTTAAACTCATCCTCATTGACTCTCAGGGTGACTTCCCCCTTTTGGACATCAATGAGAGTTCGTCCAGTTGCTAGGAAAGGTCTTCCTAGAATGAGAGTAGCACTCTTGTGTTCCTCCATTTCCAGCACTACAAAGTCAGTGAGAAAGGCGAATGGCCCAACCCTGACAATCATGTCCTCAATCACGCCTGATGGGTATTTAATGGAGCCATCAGCAAGTTGGAGACATATCCGGGTTGGTTTAACTTCTTCAGTTAAACCAAGCTTTCTGATAGTGGATGCAGGTATTAGGTTGATGCTTGCCCCAAGATCACATAAAGCTACCTTGGTGCAATTACCCTCTAATATGCATGGTATCAGAAAGCTCCCAGGATCTTTAAGCTTTTCAGGAAAGCTTTTCAGAATGACTGCACTGCATTCTTCAGTGAGGAGAACTCTTTCAGTTTCTCTCCAATCCTTCTTATGACTCAAGATCTCTTTCATGAACTTGGCATAAGAAGGTATTTGCTCAAGTGCTTCTGCAATGGAATCTTTATTTCAAGAGTCCTGAGATAATCTGCAAAGCGAGCAAATTGCTTATCCTGCTCCTCTTGGCGGAGTTTTTGAGGATAAGGTATCTTGGCTTTATATTCTTCAACCTTAGTTGCTGCAGGTTTATTTCCTACAGAGGTGGTTGGAGAAGCCTTTTTAGAGGGGTTGTTATCAGCACTTGTGTATGTCTGATCCCTCACTGGCATTTGAATGCCAGGGTTAGAAGCTGGAGTGACGTTAGACGCCAACTCCTCACCTGTTCCTGGCGTCTGAACGCCAGAACTGTGCTTCTTTTGGGCGTTCAACGCCAATTCCTTGCTTGTTTCTGGCGTTGAACGCCAGTCCTGAGCATGGTTTGGGCATTCAGCGCCAGCCTTCCACCCAATTTCTGGCGTTTTAGCACCAGAATTATTTCTCCCCGGGCTCTTACTGTCCTCAGATGGAGTTTGGGTAGTTTGCTCATTTCTTTGCTTCCTGCTGCCTTGAGGTGGGGTATTTAATATTTTTCCACTTCTTAATTGAACTGCTTGGCATTCTTCTGTTATTTGTTTTGACAGCTGTGGACTGAGTTCAGTAGTCACTGTTTTAGCCTCTTTTTTCATGGAAGGTTCGCTGCTTAAGTACAGATGCTGATTTCTGGCAATTGTATCAATGAGCTCTTGAGCTTCTTCAATTGTCTTCCTCATGTGGATAGATCCACCAGCTGAGTAGTCTAGAGACATCTGAGCTCTTTCTGTAAGCCCATAATAGAAGATGTCTAGCTGAACCCACGCTGAAAACTTCTCAGAGGGGCATTTTCTTAGCATCTCTCTGTATCTCTCCCAGGCATCATAAAGAGATTCATTG
>NC_029788.2:93444177-93456986 GCF_000816755.2 Arachis ipaensis
GTTAGGAAGTTTTGAAAAAGATATGATTGAAAGGATTTGATTGGAAAAGATATGATTTGAAAAAGATATGATTTTTAAATTTGATGACTAATTTAATGCTAATTTTTCGAAAATTATGAGTAGAATAAAGAAAAGATATTATATTTTTTTTATTTTTGAATTTTATGATGAAAGAGAAAAATACACAAAAGACACACACCTTAAAATTTTTAGATCTAATGCTCCTTGTTTTCAAAAATTTTGGAGGGAAAATACCAAGGAACACCAAACTTAAAAATTTTAAGATCAAAACACAAGGAAGACTCAAAGACACTTTGAAGAATCACAAGAACAACAAGAACATGAAGGAGGAACACCAAACTTAAAATTTTTAGAAAACCAAACTAAAATTTTCGAAAATTATAAAAAGATCAACAAGAAAACACCAAACTTAAAGTTTGGCACAAGATTTAATCAAAGAAAAATTATTTTTGAAAAGAAAGATTTTAAAAAGAAGATACCCAATTGCCAAGAACATAGACCAATGCTCTAGCCAATTGTGCAGTAAATGTAACACTTGTTTTGAAGAAGTATTTTTTTATAACTAAAAAAAAAGAAAATTTTAACCAAAAAAAATAATAGAAGACTCTAAACCAAAAAGAAAAATTTTTCCTAATCTAAGCAACAAAATAAACCGTTAGTTATCCAAACTCGAACAATCCCCGGCAACGGCGCCAAAAACTTGGTGCACGAAAATTACTTCACACTATGTAATTCCGCACAACTAACCAGCAAGTGCACTGGGTCATCCAAGTAATACCTTACGTGAGTAAGGGTCGAATCCCACGGAGATTGTTGGCTTGAAGCAATCTATGGTTATTTTGTAACTCTTAGTCAGGAAAACAATTCACTTATCAAATTGAATTACGAAAAATAAGAGAGTATGAAATAAATACTTATTATGCAGTAATGGAGAATATGTTGGGGTTTTGGAAATGCTTTGTCTTCTGAATTTTAGCTTTTCTCTTGTATTCCTCTTCCCTCATGCATGCAAAAGTGCAAAGTTCCTTCCATGGCAAGCTCTATGTAAGGTGTCACCATTGTCAATGGCTACTTCTCATCTCCTCAGTGAAAATGGTCCAAATACTCTATCACAGCATGACTAATCATTTAGAGGTTCTCGATCATACTGGAATAGGATTTACTATCCTTTTGCGTCTGTCACTACACCCAGCACTCGCGAGTTTGAAGTCCGTCACAGTCATTCAATCCCAGAATCCTACTCGGAATACCACAGACAAGGTTTAGACTTTCCGGATTCTCCTGAATGACGCCATCAATTCTAGCTTATACCACGAAGATTCTGATTATGGAATCTAAGAGATACTCATTCAATCTAATATAGAACGGAGGTGGTTGTCATGCACACGTTCATCGGTTGAGGAAGGTGATGAGTGTCACGGATCATCACCTTCTCCATAATTAAGCGCGAATGAATATCTTAGCTAGGAACACGCATGTTTGAATGGAAAATAGAAGTACTTGCATTAATTCATCGAGACGCTGCAGAGCTCCTCACCCCCAACAATGGGGTTTAGAGACTCATGCTGCCAAAAGGTACAAATTTCAGATCTAAAATGTCATGAGATTTAAAATAAATCTCTAAAAGTTGTTTAAATACTAAACTAGTAACCTAGATTTACAGAAAATGAGTAAACTATGATAGATAGTGCAGAAATCCACTTCTGGGGCCCACTTGGTGTGTGCTGGGGTTGAGACTAAAGCTTCTCACATGCCTGGGCTGTTTTGGGCGTTCAACGCCAGGTTGTAACCTGTTTCTGGCATTGAACTCCAACTTGTAACCTGTTTCTGGCGCTGGACGCCAGACTGCAATATGGAACTGGCGTTGAACGCCAGTTTACGTCATCTATTCTTGAGCAAAGTATGGACTATTATATATTGCTGGAAAGCCCTGGATGTCTACTTTTCAACGCAATTGGAAGCGCGCCAATTGGACTCCTGTAGCTCCAGAAAATCCATTCCGATTGCAGAGAGGTCAGAATCCAACAGCATTAGCAATCCTTTTTCAGCCCGAATCAGATTTTTACTCAGCTCCATCAATTTCAGCCAGAAAATACCTGAAATTACAGAAAAGCATACAAACTCATAGTAAAGTCCAGAAATATGAATTTTTCCTAGAAACTAATGAAAATATACTAAAAACTTAACTAAAACATCCTAAAAACTACATGAAATCAACCCCAAAAAGCGTATAAAATATCCATTCATCATTCCTCCAACCAGGATTATACGTTTTGGAGTATGGGTCATGGTTCTGCCTAGGTGAATTTCCAATGTAGTTGGCTTGCTCTTGACTACCCTCTGCCTCTTCATTCACTCCTTCTTGAGTTGCTGCTGAAGTGGTGATTGCTGCTACTTGATTTCTCTCCATCTTCTTGGTAAGGTCAGCCAACTGCTTGGTAATCATCTTGTTTTGAGCTAGCAGTACATCCACATTGTTCAGCTCTATCACTCCTCTAGTGTTGCCTCTTTCAGAAGCGTAGAAGTAGTCATTCTCAGCTACAGTCTCAATGACATCTATGACTTCTTCAATGGTCTTCTTCTTGTTCAGAGATCCCCCGGATGAGTGGTCTACTGCCTTCTTTGATTCATAAGAAAGACCTTCATAGAAAATGTGTAGCTGTACCCATTTATTGAACATATCTGGCGGGCACCTTCTTGTCAAATCTTTAAACCTCTCCCATGATTCGTAGAGAGTCTCACCATCTTGTTGCTTGAAAGTTTGAACCTCAGCTCTCAACCTGTTGATTCTTTGAGGAGGATAGAATCTTGCCAAGAATTATTTCACCACATCTTCCCAGGTTGTTAAGCTTTCCTTCGGGAAGGATTCCAGCCATTTAGATGCCTTGTCCTTGAGTGAGAAGGGGAATAGAAGTAGTTTGTAGGTGTCAGGATGAACACCATTAGACTTCACAGTGTCACATATCCTCAGGAAGGTGGTTAGATGTTGATTGGGATCTTCTTGAACACTTCCTCCAAATGAACAGTTGTTCTGAACAAGGGTGATGAGCTGTGGCTTTAGTTCAAAATTGTTGGCATGTATGGTTGGCTTTTGGATGCTACTTCCACAGTTTCCTGGGTTTGGATTGATGTAGGATCCTAGAACTCTTCTCTCTTGCCCAGCATGATGCACTAGGCCTTCTCTGCCATGGTTGTGAGCCTCTTCTTCATGATAGTTCTCCATATTCTTATCCATGTCCGGTCAAAATACTCCTCTTCTTCCTCCGTACCAACTACTCTCTTCCCTCTTGCTTCCCTCCTTAATCTAAGGAAGGTCCTCTCAGGTTCAGAATCAAAGGAAGTTGAAGCCCCGCTTCTTCTACCTATCATACAACCCACAAATCACAAGCAAGAAAGATAGATGCAGACAGTATTCTTTGCAGAAATACTGTTAGTGTGAGTAATGCAATATATCAAACAGTTAGTGGGTCAGTGAATTAAATAGTAAACAACTAATAAAGGGGTAGGGGAAAGGAAGAAAACAGCTAAACTGAAAGTGAATTACTCAAATCAAATCAAACAAAATAAAAAAAATGCTCAATCTAGTTATCCACCAATTTAATCATTGTTGATACAAAATCAATCCCCGGCAACGGCGCCATAAACTTGATGCACGGAAACTTGTCTCTCAACAATTTCCCTCGGCAAGTATACCGAATTGTCATCAAGTAAAAACTCACAATAGAGTGAGGTCGAATCCCACAGGGATTGATTGGTCAATCAACTTTAATTAGAGGAACATTCTAGTTGAGCTAGCAGAAATTGACTTGAGAATTGCAGGAAATTAAATGGCGGGAAAGTAAATGGCAGAAAATGTAAATGCTGGAAATAAAGAGCTGAATATAAATGACGGAAAGTAAAGTGCAGAATCTTAAATGGGGAATGGGGAATTTAGCATGAAAGTAAATTGCAGAAATTAAAGAGAATGGGTAAGATCAGAAATGGGGGATTCATTGGGCTTAGGAGATGTTGTAATTCTCCGGATGAAGTTCATTTTCATCTCTTCCTCAATCAATGCATTCATTGATCTCCTTGGCAATCTTAAGTGATTGAATTCCAATTCTTTGGTAATTCAATCTCTTAAATCTTGATCAATAGCCAATTCCTTGGTCTAATTGCTCATGAGAAGAGATGAAGTATGGTCACTGATTGTACCACATGTATTTCCAAATCAAAATATTGGGAGAATTATATGTCACCATATCCGCCCAACCCCCAATTTGGTCCAATATGAGAAAGCATTTCTAGCATGATCCCTTCATTCCTCTTCCAAGGTTCCGAAGAGATCCAAGTATGAAAAGCTTCTTTTCCAAGACAACTACCCAATTGGATGAAGATTGAAAGCTTTCTAGTAAAATCAAGAGAAAAGAGAGAAGAAGAATAATGAAAACTATTATTGACCCATCAAATTACAACAGAGCTCCCTAACCCAATGAAAGGGGTTTAGTTGTTCATGGCTCTGGGAATGGAAAACAAAGATGAAGAATGCATTCTGAAAGTAAAACTAGAAGTTGCAGAGAAAGTAAAATTATACAGAGAGTAGTCCTCTCAATCCAAAAGCTTCTATCTAGTTCAAAACTACTCCTATATATACTACTCTTCTGATCTTCCAGTTGGCTCTTCAAGTCTTGGATATGGGCCTTTGGATCTTGAGTTGAAGCAGTTTGGAATCTTCAGTGGGCTCAGCTTTACTTGCAGAGAAAGTGTGAAGTAGGCATGGACTTTGGCTAGGACGTTAGTGGCGTTAACGTTAAGTGAAAATGTGGGTTCGAGAACGTTAGTGACGATCACCTTTTGCACTAACGTTCCTAGCCCAAGATGAGTTATGTTAACTTCAATGTTAGTGGCACTAATGTGACCACTAAAGTTGCCTCTTGGTCCATCGCGAGTGTTATTGGCGTTTACCTTTGCCAATAATGTTGCCCTTAGCCCCTTTTTCTCACGTTAGAGTCCACGTTAGTTATACTAACGTGGCTCTTAACGTGGGTATGCCTTAGCCTCAAGAGCGTTAGTGACACTTACCTTTGTCACTAACGCTCCAAACGCCCCTTCTCACGTTAGTGCCCCAAGTTAATTGTCTTAACGTGGCCACTAACGTGGTGGTAATTGCCATCTCCAACGTTAGTGACAAAGGTGAGTGACACTAACGTTGGCTCATCAATTCTTTCCGTGAAATTCTACCCAAAACTTGCTTATTTCCTAAGAAAATGCATGAAACTACCCTAAAACAGTAAAGAAAAGGTCAGTGAAACTGGCCAAAATGCCTTGGCATCACAGGGTGAAGGGTTGAATAAATCACTTAAATTGAGCACAATATATATCATAAAATATGGTTTTATCAACACCTCAAGGACTTTCATGGTGTGTGCTCAACAACTAGGCGGGAAGGATCTGATGAAGTTGCTATATGGTTGTTTGCCTTCCCATTCTCTCTTGAGGGAAGAGCTAAAGAGTGGTTTTACACTTTGCCTAGTGATGTTGTTACCAATTGGGACTCGCTTAGAAGAGGATTCCTAGATAAATTCTTAGCCGCGAAAATGACGGACAAGCTAAGAAAAGAGATCTCATGCATTTTACAAGGAAAAACGAAAACTCTATACGAGTATTGAGAGCGGTTTCACAAACTTCTTGACTCATGCCCCAATCACATGATTGACACTCAAGTATTGCCTAGCTACATATGCCAAGGGATGATAGAACAAGATAAGAATCTTTTGGATGCCTCTAGCAATGGCTCTTTGTCTAAATATAGGATGGCGGAGGAGGCGTGACAACTCATTGGCGACTTGGCCGAGTCCACCCAACATGCTAGACGGAGAATCAACCGCCCAAAGACCGTAAATGAAGTATCCTCTAGTAGTGAGACCACCGCTCTTGCCAAATCCTTGGGTGAGATGATAAGCATTCTAAAGCAACTCCAATTGGGTCAACAACAACCTCAACAACAACACTAACCTCCACCTCCTCCACAACATAGTGAACAATTGGTCCCCCAAAGAGTGTGTGGTATTTGCTCTTGCTATTCCCACTATACGAACGAGTGTCCAAGTTTCTAAGAAGATAACACCTTGGCGGCTATCCACAACTTCTATGACCGCCCAAATCAAGGTTACCAACAACAAGGAGGCAATTACAATCAAGGGAGTGGCAATTATAATCAAGGTTGGAGAGACAATTCCAACCAATGGCGGGACAATTACCAACAAGGAGGTAGGGACAACAACAACAATGGAGGCAATCAAAGATGGAACAACAACAACAACCCACAAAACCGATACTCCCAAAGCCAACCATACCCCCAACAAAACCAAGGAAGAAATTATCAAACCTATCAACCACCACATCAAAGACAACCACCTCCACCCAACCAATCACAAGTCCCTCAAATCACATACCCTTCTACTTCTCCCAATCAAGATGATACACTTCGAACTATTCTCTAAGGCCAAAAAAAATTTCAAACCACACTTGCTTCCGGTCTTACCGGTCTTACATCTACTCTACAAGCTCTTCTTGCACGCATGGAACCACCTTTCACTTCCGCTCCTCAAGCTCCAAGTTCTAGTGCCATTCCTTCTCAATCTCAACCCAATCTTAAGGGTGGCATCAATGCCATTACCTTGAGATCCAGAACTCAATTGAAAGAGAAGAAGGCAAAGGAACCAAGTCCGATCATAGTCACTCAAGATGAGGAGGGAATTGAGATCGAAGAAGTCGAAGAAGAAGATAAAGCACAAGTCGTAGTTGAGGATGAAGTGTCTCAACCAACAAGTGAAGTCCCCAAAGATGAGGAAGCCCTGGAAGAAGAAATTGCTCAACCAATCCCATTTTCTACACTCGCAAGGAAAGCTAGGAAGCGTATGGAACTTGACCCCAAAATGGTGGAGATGTTCAAAAAAGTTGAGGTAACTATCCCTCTCTATGATTCTATCCATCAAGTACCTAAATATGTGAAGTTTCTTAAGGATTTATATATGAACAAAGATAGAATTCTTGAGTTAGAAACTATTCCATTGGGGAGTTCTATTTCCGCTCTAATGGGAGCATTACCCAATAAGTGTGATGATCCGGGCCCATGCATGGTTACTTGTACCATAGATGGTGTTCAATTTCTAGATTGTATGTGTGATCTCGATGCATGCGTCAGTATTATGCCTCTTTCCGTTTACCGTATATTGAAGCTACCACCGTTGAAGCGATCGGCAGCAAGATTTGTTTTGGTGGATAAGATTATAATAACCATGACGGGTGTTGCGGAAGATGTATTGGTGAATATAAAAGGTTTGGTGTTTCCAATTGATTTTTATGTTCTTGAGATGCCATCAAGCGAATCTGAGAGGACATCATCTATCCTACTTGGGAGACCATTTTTGAGAACCTCTAGATTCAAGTTGGATGCCTATTCAGGAACCTACTCATTTGAGATAGATGGGAGAGTTGTGAGTTTTAGCCTAGAAGAAGCAATGAGACACCCACCGGAGAACCATTCCCTATTCCGGTGTGACTTAATTGACAACATTGTGGCCAAAGTGCATTTTTCAAAGCTAAAAGAAAAGCATATGGTTGAAGACATAAGTGAAGACCCAAGTGAAGTGAACACATTACCCCATCGGATCCTCCGAAAGTTCAAGCCTCAAGTCAAGACCAAAAGGTAGAATTGAATCCACTACCGCCCCACCTAAAGTATTTATACCTTGATGAAGCCCACAAGTTCCCCGTGATTGTTGCAAGGAAACTAAATCCTCAACAAGAAAAAAGTTGCTATGTGTTTTGAGGAAGAACAAAAGGGCCATAGGGTGGAGCTTGGCAGATCTAGTGGGAATAAGCCCCCAAGTATGCGAGCACCGAATATTCCTAGAGGAAGGAGCTAGACCCGTTCAACAACCTCAAAGGCGACTAAATCCTACCATTCTCGAGGTTGTGAAAAAAGAAGTCACCCGGTTACTAGAAGCGGACATCATTTACCCCATTTCGGATAGTGAATGGGTGAGTCCGATCCAAGTTGTGCCAAAGAAGTTCGGGGTGACCACGATCAAGAATGAGAGCGAGGAGCTTATAGCAACAAGGGTACAAAACTCTTGGAGGGTGTGCATCGACTACCGAAGATTGAATACGGCCACTAGAAAAGATCATTTTCCACTACCGTTTATCGATCAAACGCTCGATCGATTAGCCGGTAAATCTCATTATTTTTTTCTAGACGGCTATTCGGGGTACTTCCAAATATACATTGCTCTAGAGGATCAAGAAAAAATAACATTTACTTGCCTCTTTGGAACTTATGCCTATAAGCATATGCTATTCGGCTTATGCAATGCACCGGCAACTTTCCAAAGGTGCATGATGAGCATATTTGCGGATTTTCTAGAGCAATGCATGGAAGTCTTCATGGATGATTTCAGCATATATGGTGATTCTTTTGATCATTGCTTGGATAACCTTGAAAAAGTTTTGGAAAGATGTACTAAATCAAACATTGTCTTAAATTTTGAGAAGTGTCATTTCATGGTTAGGCAAGGCATTGTTTTAGGACATATTGTTTCCAAAGATGGTATTTCTGTAGATCCAGCAAAGATCAATGTTATATCTAGCTTGCCTTATCCTTCCTCAGAGAAGGAAGTCCGTTCTTTCCTTGGACATGCAGGTTTTTACCGAAGATTTATCAAGGACTTTAGTAAGGTAGCATTGCCTCTATCTCGATTGTTGCAAAAGGACATTGAGTTTTATCTAAGCAAGGAGTGCATGGAAGCTTTTGACAAGCTTAATGTGGCATTGACCCAAGCTCCCATCGTGAGAGGGCCGGATTGGAGTCGGCCGTTTGAAATAATGTGTGATGCTTCAAACTATGTGGTGGGAGCCGCGTTAGCACAACGCGAGGGTAAGAATCCATATGTCATAGCCTATGCATCAAAAACACTAGATGGAGCCTAGTCCAACTACACTACTACCGAGGAAGGACTCTTGGCTATTGTTTTTGCTTTGGATAAATTCCGAGCCTATCTTCTTGGTTCTAAGGTAGTAGTGTACTTGAATCATGTGGCGTTAAAGTATTTGTTGGCTAAGAAGGAATCCAAACCGAGATTGATTAGATGGGTTTTATTATTGCAAGAATTTGACTTGGAAATCAAAGATAGGAGTGGTTTGCAAAACCTAGTGGCAGATCACTTAAGTCACCTTGAACACACCAAAGGCGATGCCACTCCTATCAATGATTTTTTTCCCCTTGAGGGCATGCACTCAATCTCGGAAGTTATTCCTTGGTATGCTCCAATAGCAAACTACTTGGTTTCCCGCACCTTTCCTCCTAATCTCTCCAAACATTAAAAGGATAAGCTAAAAAGCAAATCCAAATACTATGTATGGGATGATCCCTACCTTTAGAGATGTGGAGCGGACCAAGTAATCCGAAGGTGCATTCCCCAAACCGAATTCCAAGCAATCTTGGACGCTTGCCATTCCTTCGAGGGAGGTGGACACTATGGACCTCAAAGGACGGTAAGAAAGATCCTTGATTGTGGACTTTGGTGGCCAACTCTTTTTAAAGACTATTCTCTCTATTGCAAATCTTGTTTTCAATGCCTTAGATTTGGTAATATCTCTAAGAATGATGAAATTCCCCAACAAAACATGTTATTTTGTGAAATCTTTGATGTGTGGGGTATCGACTTCATAGGACCATTTCCAAATTCTAATGGTTTTCTCTACATTCTACTTGCGGTCGATTATGTGTCCAAATGGGTGGAAGCGATACCCACCCAGACGAACGATGCTAATGTAGTTCTTTCTTTTGTGAGGAATAATATAACTTGTCACTTTGGGTCACCACGAGCAATCGTGAGTGACCAAGGTTCACATTTTTACAACAAAAGAATGGAAGGACTCATGAAGAAATACGGCATCATACATAAAGTAGCCACGGCCTATCACCCCCAAATGAACGGCAAGCCGAGGTTTCCAATCGGGAGATCAAGCATGTATTGGAAAGGATTGTGAAGCTTAGTAGAAAAGATTGGAGTGCCAAGCTTACCGATGCACTTTGGGCATACCGAACGGCATACAAGACGTCGATTGGCATGAGCCCCTTTCGGTTGGTGTATGGCAAAGCTTACCACTTATCGGTTGAAATTGAGCATAAAGCATATTGGGCTGTCAAGGAGTGCAATTTAAGTTTGGGTGGGGCCGGAGTTGAGAAAAACTTTAATTGGTGGAATTAGAATGTTTGAGGTTAGAAGCATATGAGAACTCTAGACTTTACAAGGAGAAAATGAAAGTCGTGCATGACAAGAACATAAGAAGAAGAGAATTTAGAGCCGGCGATCTAGTCCTCCTTTACAACTCAAGATTGAGATTGTTGCCCGGAAAGCTAAGATCGAGATGGGAGGGACCCTATCTAGTAGAGAAAGCGGAACCTTATGGGGTCTACCATTTACACCATCCCTCAAGTCCGGATATTTTCAAGGTCAACAGGTACCGTCTCAAGTTATATCATGGTGAGCAAATGAAGGGCAACAAGGAGATTGAGGTATTCCCTTTGGAGGATATACCTCTTGGCAAAGACAATTGAGCTAGTCAAATGTCCAACTTAAGGACATTAAACAAAAGTGCTAGGTGGGAGACACCCCACCATGGTGAGATCCATCCGTTTATCCCTTTTGTACATAATTTTTGAATTCCTTATAGATTTATGATTGCTTAGCTATAGACTTGTTTGATAGATTGCTTTCGTTCACCTTAGAAAGTGTTCATGAAGAATTGCATTAATTTTCAATAGGTGGATTGATTGTGTGGGGGAAAACACCCAATTTTTAAGTCTCATGTAGAGTTTTGGGTGTTCTTGGCCCTTTGGCTAGCGTGCCTACTGAAATTGTGATAACTATGTAATTCTTCATGTTTAAAAAAAACTAGAATCAAGAAAGACAAAGATCACAATTTTAGAGAGAACAACACAGACCAAAATAGAATATTGGTTGATAAAATGCAACCAACAATTAGGCTCAAAATCTCACTAGTTTTGTGTGTTCGAGCTCTAAAACATGTTCCAAATTAAATTTCTTCAAACAAGTTTAACAAAAATTTTAATTCAAATTAGTGAAATGCTATAAAATAGCTTCTTGAAACAGAATTTATCACTTTAACCAAGTAGTACATAAATGCAAGCAATTAACTGACCATGCAATCTATTATACAATGCACAATTAATTAACAAAGAAAATTAAGAATTGGTGTTAAAAAGAAAGTAACTAACCCACAGAAGTTGGTATCGACCTCCCCACACTTAAAGATTGCACCGTCCTCGGTGCATGCAAAGATGTGCAAGTGGATGGGTTGCTACAACTGCGGAGTTCCTTTAAAAGCTTGTGCAGAATGACTTTTTATTCGCCCCATTTAGAAGTTTTTCGTTTCCTTTCTTGGTGGCCATCCTGAAAGAAGAGAAAAAGGGAAAAGAGTAATCCAGAAACAAAGATAAAAAAACAAATAAAATATGGGTGTGCTAATGCCAAGTAATAATGAGGTTCTAAACTACATGGTAGCTACAACATGTAAGTGAGAAAATAATATAGGCGAATGGCATATCAATAGTGCAAGAATTACGATAAAGAGGGAGAGAGAGCGGGTCATGAAAGATAATATAAGTTCATATCAATGCAAAAGGAATACAAGTGTCATAAAAGATTAGCATTGATCTATAAATAATATCACCCAACAATATAAACAAGTCACTAAGCACCAAAACAATGCAAGAAATATTCAATAATTGAGTAAGAAAATTCAACACCAATGGTAAAATAGGAAACTTAGAAAGAAAATAAAAACATTCACAAAATTAAAATACAATGAATACAAGTATGAAAATACAATAAGTAAAAGAGAATGAAAGAGAATAAGGATGAGAAGGGAGGAGAGATGAAGAAGAAGAAAGTAAGAAAGGAAGAAGAAAGAATAAGAAAGGAGAGAAAAAAGAAGAGTAAAGGAAAAGAGGAAGCGATGCGTAAGCGTCGGCCATGCGTACGCGTGGGTTGCAGAATAAGAAGATGACGCGTATGCGTCGGTCATGCGTACACGTGGGTGTGAATTATGCTCCTCGCACAGTACTCGCACAGTGGCAGCGCAACTCTCTGTTCGCTACAAAAAAGATGGCATGAAGGAACGACACATACACGTCGCCCACGCCCACGCGTGGAAGGCCAAAAATGCAAATAACGCGCACGCGTGGGTTGGGTTGTGCGTCTATGATAAACCCCATTTGTAAGGCTTATCTTGTGTTGAATTTAAAGTATTTTGTCAACCTTTTCTCACATTTACTCAATGAAATAGCATAGTTTTGTGATTGTTGGTGCACGAAATTGTGATCTCTGGTAATGGCTCCAAAAACTTGGTGTTCTAATCTCAATTCATAATTTGTCACAACTTCGATACAACTAACCAGCAAGTGCACTAGGTCGTCCAAGTAATAAACCTTACTTGAGTAAGGGTCGATCCCACGGAGATTGTTGGTATGAAGCAAGCTATGGTCACCTTGTAAATCTCAGTCAGGCGGATAATGATTGATTATGGAGTTTTCGAAAGTAATACTAATTAAACAGAAAATAAAGATAGAAATACTTATGTATATCACTGGTGAGAATTTCAGATAAGCGCATAGAGATGCTTTCGTTCCTCTGAACCTCTGCTTTCCTGTTGTCTTCATCCAATCAGTCCTACTCCTTTCCATGGCTGGCTTTATGTAAGGACATCACCGTTGTCAATGA
>NC_029788.2:93457007-93457107 GCF_000816755.2 Arachis ipaensis
ATTTCTGGAAAGCCCTGGATGTCTACTTTCCAACACAATTGGAAGCGCGCCATTTCGAGTTCTGTAGCTCCAGAAAATCTATTTTGAGTGCAGGGAGGTT
>NC_029788.2:93457259-93487664 GCF_000816755.2 Arachis ipaensis
TTAGGCCCTCCTATCCACTGATGCTCAAAGCCTTAGGATCCTTTTTATTTACCCTTGCCTTTTGGTTTTAAGGGTTATTGGATTTTTGCTCTTGCCTCTTGGTTTTAAGAGCTTTTGGCTTTTTCTGCTTGCTTTTTCTCTTCTTTTTTTTTTCGCTATTTTTTTTCTTTTTTTTTCTACAAGCTTTGTTCTTTGCTGCTTTTTCTTGCTTCAAGAATCATTTTTATGATTTTTCAGATTATCAAATAACATGTCTCCTTGTCATCATTCTTTCAAGAGCCAACATATTTAACATTCTTAAACAACAACTTCAAAAGACATATGCACTGTTCAAGCATTCATTCAGAAAACAAGAAGCATTGTCACCACATCAATATAATTAAACTAAGTTCAAGGATAATTTCGAAACTCATGTACTTCTTGTTCTTTTGAATTAAAATATTTTTCATCTAAGAGAGGTGATGGATTCATAGGACATTCATAACTTTAAGGCATAGTTACCAAATACTAATGATCATGTAATGAAGACACAAACATAGATAAGCACTTAACATAGAGAAAACGAAAAACAGAAAGTAAGAACAAGGAATGAGTCCACCTTAGTGATGGTGGCGTTTTCTTCTTGAAGAACCAATGATGTCCTTGAGCTCTTCTATGTCTCTTCCTTGTCTTTGTTGCTCCTCCCTCATTGCTTTTTGATCTTCTCTTATTTCATGAAGGATGATGGAGTGCTCTTGATGTTCCACCCTTAGTTGTCCCATGTTGGAACTTAATTCTCCTAGGGAGGTGTTGATTTGCTCCCAATAGTTTTGTGGAGGAAAATGCATTTGAGGCATCTCCGGGATCTCATGGTGATGAGCTTCCTGCGCCTCTTGAGCTCCATGAATGGGCTCTCTTACTTGCTCCATCTTTTTCTTAGTGATGGGCTTCTCTTCCTCAATGTGAATGTCTCCTTCTATGAAAGCTCCAGCTGAGTAACATAGATGGCAAATAAGATGAGGAAAAGCTAGCCTTGCCCCAGGGGAGGGCTTTTTGGCTATTTTGTAGAGTTCAAGGAAGATGACTTCATGAACTTCTACTTCCTCTCCAATCATGATGCTATGAATCATGATGGCCCGATCCACAGTAACTTCAGATCGGTTGCTAGTGGGGATGAACTCCAACCATCCTCTAGCCACAGGCTTGAGGTCCAGTCTTCTTAGTTGAACCGGCTTGCCTTTGGAGTCAATCCTCCATTGAGCTCCTTCCACACATATGTCCATGAGGACTTGGTCCAACCTTTGATTAAAGTTGACCCTTCTAGTGTAGGGGCGCTCATCTCCTTGCATCAAAGGCAAGTTAAACGCCAACCTCACATTCTCCGGACTAAAATCTAAGTATTTCCCCTGAACCATGGTGAGATAATTCTTTGGGTTCGGGTTCTTACTTTGATCATGGTTCCTTGTGATCCATGCATTAGCATAGAACTCTTGAACCATTGGGATGCCGACTTGTTGGATGGGGTTTGTTAGAACTTCCCAACCTCTTCTTTGGATTTCATGTCGGATCTCCGGACAATCATTCTTCTTGAGCTTGAAAGAGACCTCGGGGATCACCTTCTTCTTGACCACAACAGTGAGTGGTGAAGAGGTGATGGGGAAGAGAGATTGAGGTGATTGGTGAAGGGTTTTGGGGAAGAGTGTTTATGGGATTATGTGAAAGAGGGGTGAGAAGAAGTAAGTGGAGGTAGGTGGGGATCCTGTGTGGTCCACAGATCCTGAGGTGATCCTGTAGGGTCCACAGATCCTGAAGTGCTTAAGGATTTACAATCTTGCACCAAATTAGGCATGTAAAATGCCTTTGCACACAACTCTGGGCGTTCAGCGCCAGATTGGTGCTTGTTCTGGGCGTTGAATGCCCATTTGTTGCCCATTTCTGGCGTTGAACGCCAGAACCATGCTTGTTCTGGGCGTTCAGCGCCAGCTCTTCTCCAGGGTGCATTTCTGGCATTCAAACGCCCAGATGCTGCCCATTTCTGGCGTTCAGCGCCAGAACCATGCTCTGTTCTGGCGTTGAACGCCCAAAACATACTTCTTACTGGCGTTTAAACGCCAGTAAGGTCTTCCTCCAGGGTGTGATTTTTCTTCTACTGTTTTTGATTCCGTTTTCAATTTTTATATTTATTTTGTGACTCCACATGATCATGAACCTATAAAGACATATAACTAAGAAAAATATAGTTAGATAAATAAAAATTGGGTTGCCTCCCAACAAGCGCTTCTTTAATGTCAATAGCTTGACAGTGGGCTCTCATGGAGCCTCACAGATGTTCAGAGCTTTGTTGAGATCTCCCAACACCAAACTTAGAGTTTGGATATGGGGGTTTGACACCAAACTTAGAGTTTGGTTGTGGCCTCCCAACACCAAACTTAGAGTCTGACTGTGGGGGCTTTGGTTGACTCTGCTTTAAGAGAAGCTTTTTATGCTTCCTCTCCATGGATGCAGAGAGAGATCCTTGAGTTGTAAACACAAGGTTGTCCTCATTTATTTGAAGGATCAATTCTCCTCTGTCCACATCAATCACAGCTCTTGCTGTGGCTAGGAAAGGTCTTCCTAGGATGATGGATTCATCCTCATCCTTCCCAGTATCTAGAACTATGAAATCAGTAGGGATGTAAAGGTCTTCAACCTTTACTAACACGTCCTCTACTTGTCCATAGCCTGTTTTCTTGAATTGTCTGCCATCTCTAATGAGATTTTAGCAGCTTGCACCCCAAAGATTCCCAGTTTCTCTATTACAGAGAGGGGCATGAGGTTTATTCCTGAACCAAGGTCACATAGAGCCTTAAAAATCATGGTGCCTATGGTACAAGGTATTAAGAACTTTCCAGGATCCTGTTTCTTCTGAGGCAATGTCAGTTGATCTAGATCACTTAGTTCATTGGTGAACAAGGGAGGTTCATCTTCCCAAGTTTCAATGCCAAATAATTTCTAATGGAGGACCTTGTTTCATTAATGAAATTTACAGTGGCCTTAGATAGATCAGAGACTAAGTTTGCTAAATTAGAGATATTTTGTTCAGAGTTCTCTGTCTGTTGCTGAGTGGATGATGGAAAAGGTTTACTATTGTTAAACCTGTTTCTTCCACCATTATTAAAGCCTTGTTGAGGCTTTTGTTGATCCTTCCATGAGAGATTTGGATGATTTCTCCATGATGGATTATAGGTGTTTCCATAAGGTTCACCTAAGTAATTCACCTCTGCTATTACAGGGTTCTCAGGATCATAAGCTTCTTCTTCAGAAGATGCCTCTTGAGTACTGTTGGATGCAGCTTGCATTCCATTCAGACTCTGAGAAATTATATTGACTTGCTGAGTCAATATTTTGTTCTGAGCCAATATGGCATTCAGAGTATCAATTTCAAGAACTCCCTTCTTCTGAGGAGTCCCATTACTCACAAGATTCCTCTCAGAAGTGTACATGAACTAGTTATTAGCAACCATGTCAATGAGTTCTTAAGCTTCTGCAGGCATTTTCTTTAGGTGAATGGATCCACCTGCAGAAGGATCCAATGACATCTTTGATAGCTCAGATAAACCATCATAGAATATATCCAGGATGGTCCATTCTGAAAGCATGTCAGAAGGACACTTTTTGGTCAGCTGCTTGTATCTTTCCCAAGCTTCATAGAGGGATTCACCTTCTTTCTGTCTGAAGGTTTGAACATCCACTCTAAGCTTGCTCAGCTTTTGAGGAGGAAAGAACTTGGCTAAGAAAGCCGTGACCAGCTTATCCCAAGAGTTCAGGCTGTCTTTGGGTTGAGAGTCCAACCACACTCCAGCTCTGTCTCTTACAGCAAAAGGAAAAAGCATGAGCCTGTAGACTTTAGGATCTACTCCATTAGTCTTAACAGTATCACAGATTTGTAAGAATTCAGTTAAGAACTGAAAAGGATCTTCAGATGGAAGTCCATGAAACTTGTAGTTCTGCTGCATCAGAGAAACTAATTGAGGTTTCAGCTCAAAATTGTTTGCTCCAATGGCAGGAATGGAGATGCTTCTTCCATGTAAATTGGAATTAGGTGCAGTGAAGTCACCAAGCATCCTCCTTGCATTATTATTATTTTCGGCTGCCATCTCCTCTTCCTGTTCGAAAATTTCTGACAGGTGCTTACTGGATAGTTGTAATTTAGCTTCTCTTAGCTTCCTTTTCAGAGTCTTTTCAGGTTCTGGATCTGCTTCAACAAGAATATTCTTGTCCTTGCTCCTACTCATATGAAAAAGAGAGAACAGAAAAATAATAATAATAGGGATCCTTTTTACCACAGGTATAGAGGTTCCCCTGTGTGAGTAGAAGAAAAGAAGAAGAAAAAAATTCGAACACAGATGGAAGAGGGGGTTCGAATTTGGGTGAGATGAAGTGTTAGTAGATGAATAAATAAATAGAAGGAGATAAGAGAGAGAGAGAATTTTCGAAAATAATTTTTGAAAAAGAGTTAGTGATTTTCGAAAATAGTTTTTGAAAAAGGTTAGAGATTTTTCAAAAATTAAAATCAAAAATTAAAATAATTAGTTAATTAAAAAGAAATTTTGAAAAAGGGGGAAGATATTTTCGAAAATTAGAGAGAGAGAGTTAGTTAGATGGTTTTGAAAAAGATAAGAAACAAACAAAAAGTTAGTTAGTTAGTTGAAACAAATTTTGAAAATCACTTTTGAAAAGATGAGAAGATAAGAAGTTAGAAAAGATATTTTAAAATCAAATTTTGGAAAAGATAAGATAAGAAGATATTTTTGAAAAGATATGATTGAAATTAGTTTTGAAAAAGATATTTTCGAAAATTAGAGAGAGAGAGAGAGTTAGTTAGATGGTTTTGAAAAAGATAAGAAACAAACAAAAAGTTAGTTAGTTAGTTGAAACAAATTTTGAAAATCACTTTTGAAAAGATGAGAAGATAAGAAGTTAGAAAAGATATTTTAAAATCAAATTTTGGAAAAGATAAGATAAGAAGATATTTTTGAAAAGATATGATTGAAATTAGTTTTGAAAAAGATTTGATTTTTAAAATCACAATTAATGACTTGATTCACAAGAAATCACAAGGTATGATTCTAGAACTTAAAGTTTGAATCTTTCTTAACAAGTAAGTAACAAACTTGAAATTTTTGAATCAAAACATTAATTGATGATTTCATTTTCGAAAATTATGTGATAAAGATAAGAAAAAGATTTTTGAAAAATATTTTTAAAATTTTCGAAAATAAATAGGAAAATGAAAAAGATTTGATTTTTGAAAAAGATTTTGAAAAAGATAGGATTTTCAAATTGAAAATTTGATTTGACTCATAAGAAACAACTAAATTTTAAAAAGTTTTGAAAAAATCAAATCTAATTTTCGAAATTTTAAGAGAGAAAAAGGGAAAGATATTTTTTTGATTTTTTTGAATTTTTATGATGAGAGAAAAAAACATGAAAATGATGCAATGCATGAAAATTTTTGGATCAAAGTATGTGATGAATGCAAGAACACTATGAATGTCAAGATGAATACCAAGAACACTATGAAGATCATGATGAACATCAAAAACATATTTTTGAAAAATTTTTAATGCAAAGAAAACATGCAAGACACCTGATGAGCGGATAATTTATACGCTTTTTGGCATTGTTTTTAGTATGTTTTTAGTAGAATCTAGTTACTTTTAGGGATGTTTTCATTAGTTTTTATGTTAAATTCACATTTCTGGACTTTACTATGAGTTTTTATGTTTTTCTATGATTTCAGGTATTTTCTGGCTGAAATTGAGGGACTTGAGCAAAAATCAGATTCAGAGGTTGAAGAAGGACTGCTGATGCTGTTGGATTCTGACCTCCCTGCACTCAAAGTGGATTTTCTGGATCTACAGAACTCGAAATGGCGGGCTTCCAATTGCGTTGGAAAGTAGACATCTAGGGCTTTCCAGAAATATATAATAGTCTATATTTTGCCCAAGTTTAGACGACGCAAACTGGCGTTCAACGCCAGCTCTCTGCCCAATTCTGGCGTCCAGCGCCAGAAACAAGTTGCAAAGTGGAGTTCAACGCCCAAACTGGCACAAAAGCTGGCGTTCAACTCCAAGAATGACCTCTCCACGTGTAGACTTCAAGCTCAGCCCAAGCACACACCAAGTGGGCCCCGGAAGTGGATTTATGCATCAATTACTTACTTCTGTAAACCCTAGTGACTAGTTTATTATAAATAGAACTTTTTATCATTGTATTCGTAGTCTTGGTTACTCCGGCTCCCCTCTGGGGCCGAGACCAATGAACTTCACTATCACTTATGTATTTTCAACGGTAGAGTTTCTACACTCCATAGATTAAGGTGTGGAGCTCTGCTGTTCCTCAAAGATTAATGCAAAGTACTACTGTTTTCTATTCAATTCATCTTATTTCGCTTCCAAGATATTCATTCGCACTTCAACCTGAATGGGATGAATGTGACAATTATCATCATTCCCTATGAACGCGTGCCTGACAACCACCTCCGTTCTACCTTAGATTGAATGAGTATCTCTTAGATCTCTTAATCGGAATCTTCGTGGTGTAAGCTAGAATGATGGCGGCATTCAAGAGAATCCGAAAATATTACTTGGACGACCCAGTGCACTTGCTGGTTAGTTGTGCGAAGTTGTGAACCATGGTATTGGCATCATGTTTTTGGCGCCATTGCCAGGGAAAGAAAGAGCGATGAATTTTACATAATCAAAGTGTAATCACAATTTCTGCGCACCAAGTTTTTGGCGCCGTTACCGGGGATTGTTTGAGTTTGGACAACCGACGGCTTATTTTGTTGCTTAGATTAGGAAAAAAATTTCTTTTTGGTTTAGAGTCTCTTATTATTGTTCTTGGTTAAAAATATCCTTCTTCAAAACAAGTGTTACATTTATTGCCCAATTGGCTAGAGTGTTGGTTTATGTTCTTGACGATTGGGCACCAGTTTTATTAAAAATCTTTTTCAAAAAAATAATTTTTCTATTAAATTCTGTGTCAAACTTTAAGTTTGGTGTTCTCTTGTTGATTTTTCTTTGTTTTTCAAAAATTTATTTTGGTTTTCTAAAAATTTTAAGTTTGGTGTTCTTCCTTCATGTTCTTGTGTTCTTGTGAGTCTTCAAAGTGTTCTTGAGTTTTCCTTGTGTCTTGATCTTAAAATTTTTAAGTTTGGTGTTCCTTGGTGTTTTTCCCTCCAAAAATTTTCGAAAACAAGGAGCATTAGATCTAAAAATTTTAAATCGTGTGCTATCTTATTGCTTTTCTCTTTATTTTAAAGCATCTTTTTCGAAAATCAATTTTTAAAATTCAGATTTTTTTCAAAACCTCCTAACCACTTTCTCTCTCCTCAATTTTTCAAAAATCTTCACCCATTTTTATTTATCTTTATCTTATTTTCGAAATAAATAAATAAATAAATAAATAAATAATATTTTCTCTATTTTACATCATCTCCCTTTCTCCATCATGGACCTAAGCGGAAATGAATAGTCCAGGAGGACTCTGGGGTCATATTCTAACCCCTCTACTGCTTCATATGGGAGTAGCATCTGCATACCCTCCATTGGAGTCAGTAGCTTTGAGTTGAATCCACAGCTCATTATCATGGTGCAGCAAAGTTGCCAGTATTCCGGTCTTTCACAGGAAGAACCTACAGAGTTTCTGGCACAGTTTCTACCTCTCTATTTTAAAGCATCTTTTTCGAAAATCAATTTTTAAAATTCAGATTTTTTTCAAAACTTCCTAACCACTTTCTCTCTTCTCAATTTTTCGAAAATCTTCACCCATTTTTATTTATCTTTATCTTATTTTCGAAATAAAAAAAAATATTTTCTCTATTTTACATCATCTCCCTTTCTCCATGACATGGAAACAGCTGACAGAAAAATTTCTGAATCAATACTTTTCTCCAAAACGGATGACACAGCTAAGGCTGGACATCCAAGGCTTTAAACAAGGAGATAGTGAATCTCTTTATGATGCCTGGGAGAGATACAGAGAGATGCTACAAAAATGCCCTTCTGAAATGTTTTCAGAGTGGGTTCAGTTAAACATCTTCTATTATGGGCTTGCTGAAGGAGCTCAGATGTCTCTAGATTACTCAGCTGGTGGATCTATTCACATGAGAAAGACAATTGAAGAGGCTCAAGAGCTCATTGATACAGTTGCCAGGAATCAGCATCTGTACCTAAGCAGTGACCCTTCCATGAAAGAAGAGGTTAAAACAGCAACTGCTGAACTCAGTTCTGGGAAACAAGCTGCTGAATTCAATCAGCAATTGGACTTTCTAACAAAGCAGTTAGCCGAATTCAAAGATAGACTACAAGAGACAAGGATGGCTAATATACATATGGAAGAACAGTTTAAGCAAACAAAGCAGCAGCTGTCAAGGCAAATAACAGAAGAATGCCAAGCAGTTCAATTAAGAAGTGGGAAAACATTAAATACCCCACCTCAGGGCAACAAAAAGCTAAGAAATGAGCAAACCACCCAAAATTCACCTGAGGACAGTAAGAGCCCAGGGAAAAGTAATTCTGGAACTAAAACGCCAGAAATTTGGTGGAAGGCTGGCGCTGAACGCCCAGACCATGCTCAGGACTGGCGTTCAACGCCAGAAACAAGGCAGGATTGGCGTTCAACGCCAGAAATAGGCAAGGATCTGGCGTTGAACGCCCAAAATGGGCAAGATCTGGTGCTGAACGCCCAAAATGGGCGCAGTTCTGGCGTTCAGACGTCAGGAACAGACAAGGAGTTAGCATCTAACATCACTCTAGTTTCTAACTCTGGCACTCAATTATCAGTGAGGGATCAAACACACACAAATGCTGAAAGCAACCCCTCTAAAAAGGCTTCTTCAACCACTTCTGTAGGCAATAAACCTACAGCAACTAAGGTTGAAGAATATAAAGCCAAGATACCTTATCCTCAAAAACTCCGGAAAGAGGAGCAGGATAAGCAATTTGCTCGCTTTGCAGATTATCTCAGGACTCTTGAAATAAAGATTCCATTTGCAAAAGCACTTGAGCAAATACCTTCTTATGCCAAGTTCATGAAAGAGATCTTGAGTCATAAAAAGGATTGGAGAGAAACAGAAAGAGTTCTCCTCACTGAAGAATGCAGTGCAGTCATTCTGAAAAGCTTTCCTGAAAAGCTTAAAGACCCTGGGAGTTTTCTGATACCATGCATATTAGAAGGTCAATGCACCAAGACAGCTTTATGCGATCTTGGGGCAAGCATCAACCTAATACCTGCATCCTACTGATCATGCTGCTCTTAAATATCTACTCACAAAGCAGGATTCAAAACCCAGGCTCATCAGATGGGTGTTGCTTCTGCAAGAGTTTGATCTCTTGAGAACCAAGTGGCTGATCATCTGTCCCGGATAGAGCCAGTAGAAGGGACGCCCCTCCCCTCTCTTGAGATCTCTGAGACTTTTCCGGATGAGCATTTATTTGCCATTCAGGAAACACCATGGTTTGCCGATATTGCAAACTATAAAGCTGCAAGGTTCATACCCAAGGAGTACAACAGAATACAAAAGAAGAAATTAATTACTGATGCAAAGTACTACTTGTGGGATGAACCCTATCTCTTTAAGAGATGTGCAGACGGAATAATCCGTAGGTGTATGCCTAGAGAAGAAGCACAGAGGATCCTGTGGCATTGCCATAGATCTCAATATGGAGGCCATTTCGGAGGTGAGCGAACACCCACCAAGGTCCTCCAATGTGGCTTCTATTGGCCCACACTCTATAAAGATTCCCGAGAGTTTGTACGTAACTGTGACAGTTGCCAAAGAGCTGGTAATCTGCCTCATGGTTACGCCATGCCTCAACAAGGAATCTTGGAAATTGAGTTGTTTGACGTATGAGGAATTGACTTCATGGGACCTTTCCCACCATCATACTCAAACACTTATATTCTGGTAGCAGTTGACTATGTATCAAAATGGGTTGAGGCCATTGCTACACCTACCAATGATACTAAAACAGTGCTGAAGTTCTTCCAGAAACATATCTTTAGCAGGTTTGGTGTCCCTAGAGTACTCATCAGTGATGGGGGCACTCACTTCTGCAATAAACAACTTTACTCTGCCATGGTTCGGTATGGAATTCGCCATAAGGTGGCTACTCCATATCATCCACAAACTAATGGGCAAGCTGAAGTCTCTAACAGAGAATTAAAGAGAATCCTAGAACGGACAGTAAGTACCCGTAGAAAGGATTGGGCACGAAGCTTGGATGATGCTCTGTGGGCTTACAGAATAGCATTCAAGACCCCTATAGGGACCTCTCCATACCAACTTGTGTATGGTAAGGCATGTCACCTGCCCATGGAACTGGAACATAAAGCCTACTGGGCAACCAGATTCCTAAACTTTGATGCCAAATTAGCAGGAGAAAAAAGATTGCTCCAGCTAAATGAGCTAGAGGAATTCAGATTCACAGCTTTCAAAAATGCCAAGTTTTATAAAGAGAAATAAAAAAAGTGGCACGACAGAAAGCTATCATCTAGAATCTTTGAGCCAGGACAGAAGGTTCTGCTGTTCAACTCTAGACTCAGGCTATTCCCCGGGATCTTCATATTTTTCATTCTAATTTTAATTTCCAAGTTTCAAATCATGATTTCTTGCATAAACATGTTAAGAACCCTGATTTCTAAAATCCCTAATTTCTAAAAATCCTACTTTAAAAATATCAAATATATCTTAATCCATAAGCACAAACCCTCTTTGCAAATTCAATCCAACTCTTTTCAAATCATTTTAAAAACAAATCTATCTTTTCAACTCATCAATATCTTTTTCAAAATCTCCACTTTATCTTTTTCAAAAATCTTTCATATCTTTTCAATTTTAAACTATATCCTCTCTTATCATATCTTCTATCTTATCCTTTCCAAATCAATCTTTTTTATCATATCTTTATCTCTTTTTTCGAAATCCCACCCTCCCTCCCTTTAAATGTGGGTTCGGCCTCCCTCCCCTTCCATCAACAATTGTACCTAGCTCTCCTTCTATCCCTCTCCTTTCTTTTCTTTTGCTTGAGGACAAGCAAACCTCTAAGTTTGGTGTGTTTATCCGCGATCACTAAGATCATGGCTCCTAAAGGAAAACAACCCACTCCAAGAGGCAAGAAAGAAAGCGTTCCAAAACCACTTTGGAATCAAGAGAAGTTCTTATCTAAAGAACATTCAGACCATTATAACAAAATAATGGGTCTGAGATCAGTGATCCCGGAAGTTAGATTCGATCTGAAAGAAGATGAATATCCGGAGATCCAGGAGCAAATTCGAATCAGGAACTGAGAAGTCCTAGCTAATCCTGAAACAAAAGTAGAGAGGAACATGGTTCAGGAGTTCTATGCTAATATGTGGCAAACTGACAAGTAAAAACTATATGGGACTGCTTTCTATGACTATCGGACCGTGGTCAGAGGAAAGATTGTTCATACCCACCCTGACAGGATCAGGGAGATCTTAAAGCTACCTCAGCTGAAAGATGATCCAGACTCCTTCAACAGGAGAATTATGAGAACAGACAAGGGCCTGGATAAGATTCTAGAGGACATATGTATCCCTGGAGCCAGGTGGACCACCAACACAAAGGGTGTCCCAGATCAACTCAAGAGAGAAGATCTCAAACCAGTCGCCAGAGGATGGCTGGACTTCATTGGGCATTCTCTGCTGCCCACTAGCAACCGTTCTGAAGTCACTATTAAAAGAGCAGTGATGATCCATTGTATCATGATGGAAAAAGAAGTGGAAGTTCATCAGCTAATCTCAGCTGAACTCTACAAAATTGCTAACAAAAATTCTAAAGAGGCCAGGTTGGCTTATCCAAGTGTGATTTCTCTGCTCTACAAGGACGCCGGAGTAAGGATGGGAATAACTGAGTATATCTCAGTTGAGAAACCAATCACCAAAGCATCAATGGAAAAACAACAAGCACAGGATGATCCCACCAAGAAGAAAACACAGGAATTTCTCCCAGAAATCCCTCAATCTGAAAAAACAAAGTGCTTAGGGCCACGGCCAAGACTCATGAAATAGTTGTGTTCAAGAATCATCATACTGAAATAGGAGAATCAATAACACTATCTGAATTCTAAGTTCCTATAGATGCCAATCACTCTGAGCTTCAATGGATAAAGTGAGATGCCAAAACTGTACAGAAGCAAAAAGCTACTAGTCCCGCTCATCTAATTAGAATCTGAGCTTCACTCAAAAACTCTGAGATATTATTGCTTCTCAACCTATTAGTCTTCTATTTTATTTGTCTAGTTGCTTGAGGACAAGCAACAGTTTAAGTTTGGTGTTGTGATGAGCGGATATTTTATACGCTTTTTGGGGTTAATTTCATATAGTTTTTAGTATATTCTAGTTAGTTTTTAGTTTATTTCCATTAGTTTTTCCTAAAAACTAATGGAAATAAACTAAAAACTAACTAGAATATACTAAAAACTATATGAAATTAACCCCAAAAAGCGTATAAAATATCCGCTCATCAACACCAAACTTAGAAATCTTTCATGTTTAGACTCTATGGATGCAAAAATGCACATGTAAAACAAGAAAAGGTGCAAAACAAGAAAACATCAAGATCAAACAAGAAGACTTACCAAGAACAACTTGAAGATCATGAAGAACACTATGAATGCATGATTTTTTCAAAAAATGCAGGATAAACATGCAATTGACACCAAACTTAAAAATTGACTCAAGACTCAAACAAGAAACATGAAATATTTTTTATTTTTATGATTTTATGATTTTTTTGTATTTTCTTTTAATTTTTTTTTCGAAAATTATTTTGAAGAAAAGAAAATTAAGGATTCCAAAATTTTTAATATGAATTCCAGGAATCTTATGCTCTTTAGTCTAAAGCTCCAATCAAAGGGTCAGGCATGGCTTAATAGCCAGCCAAGCTTTAGTATGTAACTCAGACATGACAAGCCTAACATGCCCTACAGAGGAATTAGACATGGCTTTACAGCCAGCCAGGCTTCAACATGCTTCATGAAACACTAGAATTCATTCTTAAAAATTCTGAAAAAAAAATATATTTTTGAAAACATTTTTATTTTAAAATTTTTTCGAAAGTAAAGGAGAAATTATTGAAAGATTTTTTTTTTTTAAATTTTTGAAAATAAAACAAAAGGAAAATTACCTAATCTGAGCAACAAGATGAACCGTCAGTTGTTCAAAGTCGAACAATCCCTGGCAACGGCGCCAAAAACTTGGTGCTCTAATCTCAATTCATAATTTGTCACAACTTCGATACAACTAACCAGCAAGTGCACTGGGTCATCCAAGTAATAAACCTTACGTGAGTAAGGGTCGATCTCACGGAGATTGTTGGTATGAAGCAAGCTATGGTCACCTTGTAAATCTCAGTCAGGCGGATAATGATTGATTATGGAGTTTTCGAAAGTAATACTAATTAAACAGAAAATAAAGATAGAAATACTTATGTATATCACTGGTGAGAATTTCAGATAAGAGCATAGAGATGCTTTCGTTCCTCTGAACCTCTTCTTTCCTGCTGTCTTCATCCAATCAGTCCTACTCCTTTCCATGGCTGGCTTTATGTAAGGACATCACCATTGTCAATGGCTACTTTTTATCCTCTCTGGAAAATGGTCCGATGCGCTGTCACTGCATGGCTAATCGTCTAGAGGCATCGCCCTTGTCAATGGCTGCTTCCCATCCTCTCTGTGAAAATGGTCCGATGCGCTGTCACTGCATGGCTAATCATCTGGAGGTTCTCGATCATACTGGAATAGGATTTACTATCCTTTTGCGTCTGTCACTACGCCCAGCACTCGCGAGTTTGAAGTTCGTCACAGTCATTCAATCCCAGAGTCCTACTCGGAATACCACAGACAAGGTTTAGACTTTCCGGACTCTCATGAGGGGCCCACTTGGTGTGTGCTTGGGCTGAGCTTGAAGTTTACACGTGGAGAGGTCATTCTTGGAGTTGAACGCCAGCTTTTGTGCCAGTTTGGGCGTTGAACTTCACTTTGCAACTTGTTTCTGGCGCTGGACGCCAGAATTGGGCAGAGAGCTGGCGTTGAACGCCAGTTTGCGTCATCTAAACTTGGGCAAAGTATGGAATATTATATATTGCTGGAAAGCCCTGGATGTCTACTTTCCAACGCAATTAGAAGCGCACCATTTCGAGTTCTGTAGCTCCAGAAAATCCATTTTGAGTGCTGGGAGGTCAGAATCTAACAGCATCAGCAGTCCTTCTTCAACCTCTGAATCTGATTTTTGCTCAAGTCCCTCAATTTCAGCCAGAAAATACCTAAAATCACAGAAAAACACACAAAGTCATAGTAAAGTCCAGAAATGTGAATTTAACATAAAAACTAATGAAAACATCCCTAAAAGTAACTAGATTCTACTAAAAATATACTAAAAATAATGCCAAAAAGCGTATAAATTATCCGCTCATCAATTGTCTCCTAATTTGTGCTTAAGTGTGAAAACATGCTTTTAGACCTTTAATTTGATAATTTCAATCCCCTTTGATTCCACTAGATGCCTTGATGTGTGTGTTAGTGATTTCAGGTTGAGAAGGGCTAGGAATGGATCAAAGAGTGAAGAGAAAGCATGCAAAGTGGAGAAATCCTGATAAGCCAAGGATTTCGAATGCGCCCATGGACAGCATGCGTGCAAGACACGTCTGTGCGGATCGCGAACTGCCCCAGGGACGCGTACGCGCGCTGTACGTGTATGCGTCGATGCCCACGCTGACACCTTTAATGAAATCGCACCTGGCGATTTTAGGAGGGCTTCTGGCCCAGTTTTGAGGCTCATCTTTGGCGGAAAAAGCCTAAAAAGACCAAGGACTGAAGGGAGAATCCATCACTCAATCATTGAATCATTCATTCACAAAAAAGCCTAAAAATTATTGCTGTTTTCTGTTTTCCAGGAACGTCCGATTTACAGCCGTAATGCTGCCCAAATTTTTAGAAATTATTTTGTTCTTCAACTTGCACCCTAGGCTGCTTTGGTTAGCATTCCAATGTCTGTTTTGCTTTCCGTCCTATGCTTTGCCCCTTGAATTGGACTCATTCTTTTGCAATAATTGGTAGCCTGCACTTGTGTAGCCCTTTTTCTTTTAACTTGGTTCTTAACTTGCTTGGGTTACACAACATGCATTTTAATTTTTGCAACACCAATTATTGCACATTTAGTGCCATGGCATTGTTGATGTCTTGTTTCCCTCTTATATGCTGTTATGCACAACTTCTTATTTAATCATCAATAACTGCATTTACTTGGCTTAACTGTTTATATCCTGCTATATCTATTTTTCAGGATGGCTGACAGAGGGAAAGCCAAGGCTACCTCTAGAAAGCAGAAGACACCTCCAGCCTCCACTCTTTCTCCTTACACCAATTATGCTAAGAACCCACTCAACGAAAAAGATAACGAGAACCAGCCGCTTCCTGCCACTGACACAGACAGGTGTCCCAACCTGTATTGTGAGCTTCGCTTCCCGTTCTATCGGACGAAGAACCTAAATATTGAGAAGAAGCTAGCCCTTCCCGAAGACCTGAGGCAACCCATTGAGGCTCGTATTCAGGGGCTGGGTCTCAGTTTCATTGACGGAGAGTTGGGTCAGGTGAACACCTCTTGGGTCAAGGAATTTTATTGTAACTTCTTCAGAGCAACCCTTGAGTCGGTTCACCTGCGAGGTGGTCAGATACTGGTTACCGAGGCCGCTATTGAGGATGCCCTCCACTGTCTACCTCGGACCGGTGACACATGTGCATATCAGCAGGCGGAGATAGCAATCAACTGTATGACCTTTGACTATGACGCCTTGAGGTGTGTCCTTGCCACCCCGGATGCCCCTTGGATGATGGATGCTGATAATAAGAGACCCAAGGGGATGCTGTTTGCTCATCTATCCAAAAAGGCGCGGACATGGCAGCAAATCTTTGCCTCCTACGTCATGCCTACCACACACTTCATCGAGATCCCGATCGACATGCTCGTCCTGATCAGATGTGTGATGGAAGGAAAGGAGGTGTACTTCCCTAGATTGATCAAGAGGTATATGAGGCGAGCACACATTCGTGGCTTACTCTCCTTCCCCACTTTGGTCACCCGGATGGCTGAGTTAGCCGGTGCTCCATGGCGAGAGGATGACGTATCACCACCTTCCCCAGACGACGGCGAGGAGGACGTTATTCCGTAGGGGA
Organism: Arachis ipaensis; assembly: GCF_000816755.2. Taxonomy (NCBI): domain Eukaryota; kingdom Viridiplantae; phylum Streptophyta; class Magnoliopsida; order Fabales; family Fabaceae; genus Arachis; species Arachis ipaensis. The sequence continues at coordinate 93,473,480 of NC_029788.2, forward strand.
CGTGGGTGCATGAGAAGCCCCCATCCCGGCGTGCTTCTAGAGCCTGAGTCCGAGCATTATCAGCAGCCGGTCCTTCTTCTTCCTCCTCAGCAGCGGGACCCTCAGCACCAGCAGCAGCACCACCACCACCAGCACCCCAGCCGACATATCTCGTAGTCCAGCGTCTGTTCCGCTAGATCGAGCGTGTTGAGCGTCGCCTCATGCGACGCCTGGACCGCATGGACCAGATGTTCGTGGCACTGGGCGTTGAGTTGCCCCCTCTTCCTGACTCTTCCGCTTCTGAGGAGGAGCAGCACGAGGAGAAACCAGCTCATCCAGAGGCACATCCTGAGACACAGGCCCTCCTGGAGGCTCAGCAGCCCCCTGCAGAACCACAGCTTGATGCCCAGCCAGACGCGACAGTTGACCCCCATCCTGAGCCCGAGCAGTAACATCGAGGACGATGCTTCATTTTAAGTGTGAGGAGGTCACCGTCGTCGCTGTCGGTGGATAGCTCTTTTGTGGTGAACGTTTTCCTTTTCTTTTTAGACACTTATCTTTTAGTTTATGTTATTTTGTTTATTTTGCACTTTCTGGATTATTGTATATACTAGTATTGTGGATACTTTTGTCTAGCTTGTGACTTTGCACTTTTATTTTATATAGTCATTCTAGCCTTTTGGTTGTGATTAGAAACATATTCTGGATTGTTGAGACTTAGTTGACCCTTTTTGTATATGAAATTTGTTCTGATTGAAAAATGGATAAACTAAGGAAGTTTTGGAAATTCTCAATCACAACACTGCATTTAGAAACAGCTTAGTCAAACAATGAGATTTTTTCAAGGAATCTATCTATAGGGCATCACTCCAATTGATTGGAAACTGTTGATGAACTTGCTTGAATTTTATGTTTTGTGAAGCATGTTTTGAGCCAAGAACACACGACCTGTGAAATTTTGAGCTTGATTATATGGTTACATTATTTAACCATGATTTTTCTTCTTGTGTGTTTTCTTCTCTACAATTTCAATCTTTGCTTTGTTCCATTCTATATGTCCATTGTTTAGTGTATATTCATGCATACATATGACTGAGGCCATCATTTGTTATTAGCTCACTTATCCCAAATAGTCTACCCTTTTATTTACCTTTGTTGCCACTTTGAGCCTTTTAACCCCCAATTGTTCTTTATGTTACCACACCATTAGCCTTAAGCGGAAAAACAAGTAATTCTCCCAATTGAATCTTTGGTTAGCTTAAGATAGAGATTGTGTGTAAATTAAGTGTGGGAAAATGTAGGAACCCTGGTTGATGAGAGTATGTGTTGTTTTATTGATAAATACTGAGAATTTGGGTGCTACTCATGTGAATTATGAAAACCATATGCATTGACTTACTATGCATCAAAAACATAAAAAAAAAAAGAGAGAAAATATGTTTTGGTATAGGGGAATAAAACCACCCCAAGGTTAAGTTCAATAAAAAGATCAATGCATATGAGATGAAATAGAAGAACATTTAAATACATGAGTGTGTGAAAAAGACAAAAGTGAGATTATGGGTAGCTAGGCATGAATTTAGAAGCATATAGAGTGTGTGTGTGTGTGTGTGTGTGTGTGTGTGTGTGTGTATTGGGTGAGAACTTAAGTTAGTCAATGGTTCAATTTATAGCTCACTTAGCCATACATATATCCTCACCCTTACCTTAGCCCCATTACAACCTTGAAAAGACCTCATGATGTTTGCATTTGTACACTAGATATTTGTTGATTGGTTAGATAAAGAGCAAAGTTTTAGAAAGCATGACTAGAGAAGACTAGAGTGAATCAACCCCTAAACACTTGAGTGACTAGAGCGGATACACATCCGGTGAGGGTTCAATTGCTCAATTACATGCATTCACCTCTATCTCCTATATTCTTGTAAGTTTGTAATTCCTTTTTGATAATTCAATACAATTGTGGGTTGGATTTAATTCCTATTATTTTAGCCCTTATGCTTGCATATGTTGCCTTGAAAGATTGATTTGTTTTGATTCATATTCATAATAAGTAGTTGCATTTAGGTAGTTTGCATATAGACTCGTTGCATTGAATGATTGTCATACCCCTTGTTTCCTTCTTGGTTTAGCATGAGGACATGCTAAGGTTTAAGTGTGGGGAGGTTGATAAATCCCATTTGTAGGGCTTATCTTGTGTTGAATTTAGAGTATTTTGTCAACCTTTTCTCACATTTACTCAATGAAATAGCATAGTTTTGTGATTGTCTCCTAATTTGTGCTTAAGTGTGAAAACATGCTTTTAGACCCTTAATTTGATAATTTCAATCCCCTTTGATTCCACTAGATGTCTTGATGTGTGTGTTAGTGATTTCAGGTTGAGAAGGGCTAGGAATGCATCAAGGAGTGAAGAGAAAGCATGCAAAGTGGAGAAATCATGATAAGCCAAGGATTTGGAATGCGCCCATGGACGCGCACGCGTGCAAGACGTGTCCGCGCGGATCGCGAACTGTCCCAGGGACGCGTACGCGCGCTGTACGCGTACGCGTCGATGCCCACACTGACACCTTTAATGAAATCGTACCTGGCGATTTCAGGAAGGCTTCTAGCCCAGTTTTGAGGCTCATCTTTGGCGGAAAAAGCCTAAAAAGACCAAGGACTGAAGGGGGAATCCATCACTCAATCATTGAATCATTCATTCACAAAATTAGGAGGTTTAGATGTAGTTTTTATGTTCTTAGTTTTATTCCTCTTTTGATTTCTGAATTCTATCTTATTTCAATTTAATTTTTCTTCTACTCTTAATTGTTCTAGCATTCTAGTTTATTTGTTTCCCTTATTGATTACTTTGTGTTGCCAATTTAGTTTATGAATTCTCATGTTAGATTCAGCTTTCTTATTAATGCAATCTGAGGTATTTTATGTTTATTGCTTCTTCTTTCACTTGTTTTCATTGATGTTTGCAATTGGTTTTTTAGAATTAGTATTCTCTTATTAATTTTCTATGTTTTCATTTTATGCCTTCCAAGTGTTCGATGAAATGCTTGAGAGGATTTTAGCTTAGACTTTTATGTTCTTGGCTTGGGATGGTAACTTAGGAACTCTTGAGTTACTAATGTCCAAGTAATTGATGATTGGTAGCCATTAACTCTAGTTCTTACTAATTGAATTGGTGGAGAGTTAGGACTTATGGACTTTGATTGATATAGCTCATTTAACTTTCCTTTACTAGTTAGAGGATGATTTAATGGGATTGATCCTCGCCAATTCTCATGTTGTGGTTAGTGATAAAGATAGAGATCCTTGACCACCAAACCTTGCCAAGACCTCTTTACCAATTGAATTTCATTGCCATTTACTTTTCTTGTTCCTTATCCAAAACCCCAGGAAAACACACTTTTCCATAACCAATTATAAGCACACTTCCCTGCAATTCTTTGAGAGACGACCCGAGGTTTAAATACTTCGGTTATCAATTTTATTATGGGTTTGTTAGTTGTGACAACCAAAACTTTTGTATGAAAGGATTATTGTTGGTTTGGAAACTATACTTTCAACGAGAACATATTTGTGAATTCTAGACCACGCAAAAGTCCGTTCATCAGTCTAGCACCCCTCCAGCACCGTCCTGACACAACTCTCTGTCCAGGCCATGTTGTCGCGCCGTTCCAGCACGCTTTAGGCATGAATCAAATTCGGGCGTCGACGCGTACGCGTCGGTCACGCGCATGCGTGACAGCCATTTTTTTTAAGGAACTAACAAGCTATCAAAATAAATCTAAATATTATTAAACAGGCTAGATCACAACTTAAATTAAATAAACCTAATTAAAAATGAAAATTGAACTTATTACCAATAGAAATAAAAGGGAAAAATAGAAAGAATTTACCATGATGGGGTTTCTCCCACCTAGCACTTTTAGTTAAAGTCCTTTAGTTGGACATTTGGTGAGCTCCTTGTCATGGTGGCTTGTGTTTGTACTCATCTTGAAACTTCCACCAATGCTTGGACTTCCAATAAGCTCCAACATTCCCAAATAAATTCACCAAGCCTTGATGAAGTTCTTCACAAGCTTTGAGCTCCCAAAGTTGATCCTCTTATATGCCTGGATCCTAAATCCTATTTCTACAACCGTCTTTAAGTGGATTATCATTGTTCCAACCGGGTGGCACGCAATCTGAATTCTCAATGAAGTACCAAACTCTTCTCTTAGATCTAACCAAATTATCACCAGTCCAACCCTTGCATCTAGCTCTTGAAATATCAACCTTGATGAGTCTTGATTTGCAACTCCAACCACCAAACATCCTTCTCTTACGCTTAATTCCACAAAGCCTCCTAAGTTGGTCATCCGTTTCAAGAATACCATACTCAAGTGGGACAATAAAGCTAATAGAGATACGTTTTACCCACTCAAATAAAGGAGTAGATGCCAACCTAGGTAGAGAAGTTTCCAACATTCTTGACAAAGCATATTCAACTCCAGTCCAACCTTGCCGAAGGACTTCCACCTTTTGAAAATATTCTTCACTTTTAAACTCTTCCTCACTAAGTTCATCCAACTCTTCTCTGTCACTCAAGTCATAAATATGAGGTTGAGAAAAATCTACCTCAACATTGCTTTCAATGTCATCGAGAGAAGGCTCTTCTAACTCAAGGATTTCACTTGTGGATGCAAATTCATTACTAGGATAGCTTGATTCATGATCATCATCACCGAGGGAACTTGCCTCTTGATCTATTCCATCCAATTCTTCATAAGGAACATGCCTTGAAGGTTGTGCACTACCTTCCTCAACATTAATTTCAAACTTCTTGGAGGAATACTCTACAACTCTAAATTCCCATGGAGGTTCAGCATCTCCTAAGTCTTCGACCACTTCTTCCTCTTCAACAATTACAGCTTCCTCCAATTGTTCCAATACAAAGTCACATTCTTCACTTTCCACCATAATTTCTAGTTTCTCCTTCATGCTACGTTCTTCAATAGATTCTCCACATGTAGCCATGGGAGTACTTCATGTGTTGAAGCGCAGTGAAGCTAAATTATCTACTACCTCGGTCATGGTAGCTATAAACTCTAGTGTCTCCCGCTGTATATCTTTTTGCTCTTGAAGTAGTGAAGTGAGAGAATCATCTATTGGGACTTGGGGTAGGTAGGAGAGTTCATTATATGGGAGAAAGGGCTCACAATAGGAAGGTGGTTCATCATGATAAGGATGTGTCGGTTCAACACTCTCCGTCTTTTCCACTTGTTGCACAACATACTCCAGTCCATCGTTCTCAAGTTGAGATTTGTGAGCCATGAGAGCTTCGTGTGCTTTTCGGCTTTCCTCTTGCTCCATCTGATGGATGGTTGCTTGAAGTCGATCCATTGCTTCCTTAAAATGATCCCGTGACATTTGTTCTGCTTGGTGAACATAATTAGGCTCATATTGTGGTTGAAAGTTCACATACATCGGAGGTGGTGTATATTGAGATGGTGGTTCTTGGGAGTAATTGGGTTGAAATTGGGGTGGTTCTCTGTATGGTTCATAGGGCTCATAAGGTGGTTGGTATGGTGGATATGGGTTAGGGTCATATGGAAGTGTTGGTGGTGTGGGGCTTGTGAGTATGGTGGTTGAGGGCTATATTGAGGAGGGGGTTCATAGGTATATGGTGGTAGTTTTTGATTGTCACGAAGAGATCCACCATAACCATTATCTTGGTATGCATCATGGAATGGTTGTTGCTCATAATACATTGGAGGAGGTTGTTGCCAAGAGGGTTGATCAAATCCTTGTGGCTCCTTCCATCTTTGATTGTCTCACCCTTGATGCAAGCCTTCATTGTAATCTCTATTTCCTATAGCATAACTGTAATTACACTCATAGCCAAAGGGGTGAGAATTCATGGTAGCAAGAGAAAATAAAAATAAAAACTAACAAAAACTAATGAAAATAAATTCCTAAAACTAGCAAAAACTAACAAAGCAACAAAAGGCAAACATATTCACAATATTCACAATAACCAATAATAAGGCACACATTTCCAATTCCCCGGCAACGGTGCCAAAAATTAATGGAGGAAAAATGTCGGTAAAGAATTTCACAAAAATAATCATGTTGCAAGTATAGTTCTAAACCGACAATTAAACCTCAATCAATATTTGATTTGTTTGTCAAAAATACAAACCCAATAAAAATAAACCGAAGTATTCAAATCTTGGGTCGTCTCTCAAGGAATTGCAGGGAAGTGTACTTATAATTGGTTATGGAAAAGTATTTTTGGGGTTTTGGTGATAAGAGACAAGTAATGTAAATAACAAGGAAATAAAATAACAACTAAGAAAAGTCCTAGCAAGGATTGAAAATTGGAATTCCTATCCTCATTATCATTGTCAATTGTGATGGTAATTGTGAATTGCCTTCACTTAGTTAACCTCTAACAATGAAGGAAAGTCAAGTGAGCAAAATCAACTTAAGTTCACAAGTCCTAATCAAAGACTAGATTTAGTGAAGCCTAAGCCAACTAGCAAGTCTCAATTACCAATCAACAAAAGACTTTTGATAACTCAAGAGTCTCTAAATAATCAATCCAAGGCAAGAGCATGAAAATCTAAATTAAAATCCACCCAAGCATTTTATAAAACACTTGGAAGGTACAAAATAAAAGCATGATAAACTTAACAAGGAATATTAAATCTAAACAACCAACTGCAAGCATCAATGACTAACAATTAAAGAGAGTAACAATAAACATAAAAAAAACATAAATTACATTAACAGAAATCAAATGTAACAAGAGCTCATAAACATAAAAATGACAAAAGGGGGAAATTAACAAGAAAAGAAGATGAACTAAACTGATTAAACAAATAAAAGTAAGACAAAAACTAAGTTAAAGGAAGATTGAACCTGAACCTAAAGAGAAATTGAAAGAAGAAATCATAAAACCTAGAGAGAGGAGAGAGCCTCTCTCTAAAATTCTACATCTAAACCCTAACTAATTGTGTGAATGAAAATTGAATGATTCAATCCCTTTCCAGCTCCACCCTGCAGCCTCTATTCTTCAATTTTGGGCTTGAAACTGGGCCCAAAGCAGCCCAGAAATTGCCCCCAGCATTTTCTGTAAATTGCAGCACGTGACGCTCTGTCATGCGTACGCGTCGCTGAACCAAAATCCTAGTCACGCGTATGCGTCATCCACGCGTACGCGTCATCCACGCGTACGCGTTGCTTGTCTGCTGCACAGTCACGCGACGCGTCCATGCATGCGCATCGCGACCAGATTCTGAAATCCTTAATTTCTTGTGTTCCTTCCACTTTTGTATGCTTTCTTTCCATCCTTTAAGCCATTACTTCCCTATAAAACTTGAAATCACTTAACACACACATCACGGCATCGAATAGTAATAAAGGAGGATTAAAAATTTTCAATTTAAAGCCAAAGAAGCATGTTTTCAATCATAACACAAAATTAGGAAGGAAAATGTAAAGCATGCAATTTCTATGAATAAGTGTGAGAATAATGGATAAAATCCACTCAATTCAGTATAAAATAAACTGTAAAATAGCGTTATCACCGTTATATGTAACATCGGGTGAATTATCATTTTACATTTTGCAGCGGTTGGAAGATGTGTATAACCATATATTTCAATGTTTTCTTTAGTAATAACCATCTGGGTATAATCTAGTTAAGTTAACACTACTATTTTAAACTACATATGTTTAAATCATTGTTACTTAAACTCGTAACACTTTTTCTAGATTCGTTTTACGTAAAAAAAGTTCACAAGTTAAATAAGCTATATATGTTAACTCATGTGAACAAATTTACCAACAAGATTTTCTCGTTTTCTTTATTGTCATTTAAATTTGCATTCAAATATAAATGTAAATGAAGAAAATAAAGTCATAATCTGAATTTATAAAGTTAAAATAAAGTTCTAACGAGCATAAATTAAAGTTACTACTCTTTGAAGTTATGCCTTATAAACCTTAATCAAGAAACTCTAAAAGTAGATAAACATGTAAAACTGCAACCCAAATTATTAAATTAAGGGAATCAACGTAACTCTTATAATAAAATATCAAAATTTCTCTTCAACATCGTATTGACCTGGCAAAAAATACTCTGTCAAGAATCTATGAACTTCACGTTTTACAGGATCTGATATTTTATCTCCATACCATGGCTTTTTATTCAGATTAAAGCACCTTTTCTTAACATGTATATTATCTTCTGTTTGTTGGTCTTCTAAAGTTTCATTGTCTTCTTTTGGAACCTTATTTTCCATCTAGACTGTCAGGAACTATTTCTCCAGAATATTCAGGTAATATTGAAAATATCAACATGCATACAACAAAATAAGTATACCCAGAAAAAATTGAGAACTCCCAAGTCATTAGATACTGATTTAGAAAAAAAACGGACAACAATATTCTAAGGCAATTGTAAAACTAAAAGTAAATTATCGACAATTACCATCTCCCTTGTTGGTAGTTTGGGAAAATTTCTTAGATAGAAGCTCTGTAGCGAATGTTGTGCTTGTAGAGGATGATGAAAAGTGCTCAGTTTTTATTTATCCTATTCCACCGTCATGTTATGTTCACTAATGTTCAAAAAACGTAACACTATTGGAATTGATATTGAATATTAAATATCAAGATTATCAAAACTGCAACATTAAGAACAACAACAACTGAAACAACATTAAAGATTTAATGTAAACTAACTTTTGAAGAAAAAAATCATTGAAAGAAACAAAAAATCTACTTTTACTCATGAAAATTCACAATACAATAAATACTTAATTGCAAATCGAAAATACACAAGTTTTTTGTAACCAAAGAAAACAACGTACAATGTTGAGTTTATTTAACTTAGTTTATGCACAAAGATCCTTTTTAAATTACGTTAAAATTCTTCATATAAGCATTACACAACATTATTGATATTCTTTGAAGCATTTTCTGTGGGGTCTTCTGTATCATCCTCCCTTGTCAACTATAAATTTCTAATGCCACCTTCTACTGACATGTTCAACCCTGGCTGTGGAGAAAAACCAACTTTAGCTTTTTCGTTCTGTTTTTCCATGACATACAAATCTTTTGGTTTCACATGAACCACAACACTCCATTCCTTAGCTACTTCATCATCCACATAGTATACAAGCTGAGCTTCTGATGCCAATATGTACAGTTCATCATTTTCTCGATCACCAGCATGTATCGGACGAGAGAAACTAATGCTGATAAGCCCCAAATGGTCTTGTTTGATGCCTCTACTGGTATTGGTATCAGCCCAAACACATTTGAACAATACCACTATGAAATGATAGCTATAATTCAATTCAATTATGTCCACACTTTTTCTGTAATACAGAACACTACCAATAGCCACTATATTATCACGCATGCTTGCATAACTTCTTGTATTAGATGATACATATACTCCACTATTTTGGGTTTTCAGACCATCTTCCTTTGTGATAGTTCTAAACTTGTACCCGTTAACGTTGTATGCCCCCAAAACGTCTTGCCTGAATCATGGAACTGCATGCAAGTAGTCATTTCTTTCGAATGAAGCGTACTTTTCATTGGAACCTAGAATCACATAACATTCATGCTTTATATTAAAATCTGATTTCATAAAGTACGAATTCTAACCTAAAAACAAATTGGTCATGTTAATATTCTATCAACCTCATGCTTGAACCACCGAGAAAATTTTGCATGTGATAAACCCCATTTTTAGGGTTTATCTTGTGCTTAATTTAGGGGATTTTATCAACTTTTCTCACATTTATTCAATAAAATGGCATGGTTTCATGATTGTCTCCTAATTTGTGCTTAAGTGTGAAAATATGCTTTTTAGTCCCTTAATTGCTAATTTTAATCCACCTTTGATTCCACTAGATGCCTTGATGTGTTTGTTAGTGAATTCAAGTTGAAAAGGCTAGGAATGCATCAAAGGAGTGAAGAGGAAAAGCATGCCAAGTGAAAAACTCATGGAAAATCAAGGATTTGGAGTGTATGCATCGACGCGCACGCGCAGCAGACGCGCACGCATGGAATATGACGTCGCAAAGCGACGAGTACGCGTGACATGACGCATACGCGTGGAAAGCAAAACGCCAATCGACGCGTACGCGTGACCCATGCGTACGCGTAGCTGCTCGCACGTGACATCATGAAAGTGAAAACACTGGGGCGAATTCTAGACTTCCCAGGCCCAGATCCAACTCATTTCTGAGGCCCTTACATGCAAAATTTAAGAGGGGATGAAGGGGAATCATTCACACACTTTGCATACACTTAGTTTTAGTTTTATTTTAGATGTAGAATTCTAGAGAGAGAGGCTCTCTCCTCTCTCTAGATTAGGGTTCTTAGTTCTCTTCTTTTAGATCTAGATCTACTTCTCCTCTTTAATTTTCCTTTTAGTTTATGAATTCCTTTGTAGATCTACATTTCCTTTCAATGCAATTTATGATTTCCATGTCTTTTCATGTTTGCTTCAGTTTTCTATTGCTGATCTCTTGCTTTTGTAGTTATGGTTTCCTTTAGTTCTTGCACTTTATGATGTTTACCTTTATTGCCTTCTATGTGTTTGATAAATTGTTTTTTTAGTCATGAGTTAGATTTCTCTCCTCTTGGCTTGTGTTGAGTAATTGGTGACTCTTGAGTTATCAAACTCTTTTGTTGATTGATAATTGGAAGTTGCTAGTCAACTTGAATGCCACTAAAGCTAGTCTTTCATTATGATTTGGCTAGGACTTGTGATCTCAAGTAGTTGATATTCACTTGACTTTCCTTCATAGTTAGAGGTTAACTAAGTGGAGCAATGAATAATTATTGTCACAATTGATGATGATAACAAGGATAGAACTTCTAGTTCTCATACCTTGTCAAGAGCTTTCTTAGTTGTTAGTTTATTTCTTTTGTAATTTACATTTCTTGTCTCTTAACCCTAAAACTCCAAAAGATACTTCATAGTCAATAACAAGAATATTTTATTGCAATTCCTAGGGAGAACGACCCGAGGTTTAAATACTTCGGTTTATTTTTATTGGGGTTTGTACTTGTGACAACCAAATTTTTTATTGAAGAAATTGTTTGTTGGTTTAGAACTATACTTGCAACGAGATTTCATTTGTGAAATTCTAAACCGTACGACAATTACCGTTCATCAAAATGGCGCTGTTGCCGGGGAATTGCAATTGTGTACCTTGTTATTAGTTATTGTATATATGTGAATATGTTTGCCTTTTGCTTCTTGTTAGTTTTTGGTAGTTGTAGGAGTTTGTTCTCTTTATTTGTTACTAGTTTTTGTTTTTATTTTCTCTTGCTACCATGAATTCTCATCCTTTTGGCTATGAGTTTGGTTACAATTATATTGTAGAAAGTGGAGATTATAATGAAGAGATGCATCAAGGATGGAACAATCAAAGGTGGGAGGAGCCATATGTATATGATCAATCCTCTTGACAACAACCCCCACCATTGGACTATGAACAAGAGCCATTCTATGATGCATACCAATCCAATAGCTATGGTGAACCTCCTTGTGACTATCAAGAACCATCACCATATGCCTATGAGCCATACCCTCAACATAGCCCTCAACCATGCTCACAAGCCCTCTACCACCAAACACCTCCATATGACCCTAATTCATACCCGCTAAACCAACAACCTTATGAGCCATATGAACCATATATGGAACCACCACAATATCAATACTCCCAAGAACCACCTTTCTATTATGAACCCTTTCTCCAAAATAATGAACCCTCCTATCTAACCCAAGCCCCAATGGATAATTCTCTCACTTTGTTACTTCAAAGGAAAAGAGAAATGTAAAGGGAGACACTGGAATTTGTTTGAACCCGTAATCTTCACTTTGTTTTTTTCCCTAAAAGTACTTTTTGAGAGAAAAGAAAATTAGTCCAACTAGTCACTGGGTGAAAAGAGTTATATTCGTGTTTTAAAAATACATGTGTATACTTACTCAACAAACGGAACCACAACCTCGCAGTTGACTAGAACATGACGATGTGCTTGATGTTTTTCCATTGGAGTGAGTTCGAAATGTGAAATAACCCCTAATGCCTTTCCAATAGCTGGAAACAAAGTTTTCCCTAAATTATGTGTAACATCAACGGGTTGATCATCAACTCACCTTGGTCGGTTGATTCTAGTCTCAATATTATTCATCTCTATCATTTTATATAACGTCTATTCCAATTAATTTGTTCGGTAAAGATTTAATTATACTATATAACTTAAAAAATATAGTACCACTTAAAGAAATGGCAATATAATAAAAATATGGCCTACAACACAAAAAATACACCTACTAATAAAATAACAAAAAAAAAAAGAAAACCCAAAACCCCGCGCATCCCCCCTTCCCCCAAAATCCCTTCCTTTCGCAGACGAAACTGCCACAAGAGAACACAGACAGAACTGACACGAGAAAATGCAGACGAAACTGCCACGAGGAAACGCAAATGGAACTGCCGAAAGAAAGCGAAAACTATATGATTTCTTAATGAGAATAGGTAAACAGCGGATAACATAGGTGTTTGATCATTCGACTCGAAAAGACACAAGACGGAGAGAATAAGCTAGTCGATGAGGTGAAAAAGCATCAAATAAGTGATAAAAGACAAGAAAAATGGAATAGAGAAAAAGTGTGAAAAATACGGTGATTTTACCAAAAGAAAAACAACATATCCTCTTCAAGAAGGATACTATGGCTCTGATACCATGTTAGAAACAAGAGACTAAACAGGAGAAAGAATTTGTGTATTATTGAGTGTATTCAAGTTGTTTAGAATGATACAATATAAAAGAATATTTATAGGTGCTAAGAGAATCGTAATAATAAAAACGTAATATTCTATAATAAATATTCAAATATACTAAATAATTCTAATGAATGCTAATTGATCCTAATATATTCTAACAGTTGGATAAAATAAATTAACCTGTATTTATATCCATATTAAAATCATGATGAATGATTATGAGATACGCAAATTGGCAAATTGGATTGAAGTACAAAAAACTAAAAGACTCCACATATTACTAAGTTATTAGAAGATTTGAGAATTTATAACTCATATGATGTTTTTTACAAAATTCTATAGAATTCAAGAATGCTATAAATTGCTTACACCATGCTAGATGCGTTGAGAATATAATAGTCAAATATTAGTTGCAAAGTTTGATTACATGTTAAAGGTAAATAAAAGATAATGAACAATAGTGACTAGATAATTCATGAAGTTTATCAAGAAAATTAATGTAGTAAGTTGAACATTCTAACATGAAGAAAAGTAAGTGAAGTTCTATAAGTTTTATTACCTCCATTATTATAACTTATGCTTAGTTGTTCATAAGCAATAATAACTTCTCTTAGTGATTAATTATGTTCTCATATTTTGTCTATATAAAAATTTGAAATTTATGTATTTTTATTATCTCTTCATAAATGAAAATATATTGAATTATTAAAAAAAATTCTCGTTTGTGAGTGTATTATTAATAAATTTAAGAGCAAAAAATATGAGTGTTATTCACGTAAGTAATTTTAAAATCAGTCAATCGTGGATATTATACTTAAAAAAATAAGCGTTTAAGACATTTAAGACAGTTTACAATGTTGCTTAGCTTATTGCTTATCAAATATTAGTTATACTAAACCATTTTTTGCTTAGACGTTAGAACTAAGTACGTTGCTCATTTTTGTATATATGTTGAGGATTGAAATGTTTCATTCTGATTTTTTTGTTGCTCAGTTTCATTCTGTTTTGTTATTGGACAAAGTATAAAAAACAAATGTATACATAAAAAAATTATTTATTAAATTAATCATAATTTATTTGTATATAAATATATATTTTATTTAATTATTTATTTTATATTTTAACATATAATAGCTAATTTGATAGTTACTTTTCAATGTATAGTAAGTAGTAACACAATTGATTTGGAAAAGGTTGAAGTCTGAAGTAGTAAATAACTCCCTCAATGAGTCCCTCACACGTAAAAAGGAAGGGAGGGTAAAACCTACGAAAAAGAGGAAAGGTAAAGATGAAACTTGACTGACGATGGCATGGTGGGATCAATGCATGCATTAAACCTGCAGCGAAGGACTACGCCACTAATAATAATGTTGCAGGGTGAAGATTCTTTTTTGACTCTTGAATGGTAG
>NC_029788.2:93487682-93489857 GCF_000816755.2 Arachis ipaensis
TAAATATTAAATATGGGTCCTCTATCTGTCTCTGTCCTCACAAAAGAGGCATCTTGGGTACTCTGCCACCTTCAACCTATTTGTCAGGGGCACCAGGCACCAGCGCTGCACTGGACCACATCTAATCTGAGTCTACCTCAACCTCTCAAACATGCAATTCTACTTCGTCATCATCATCATTCAATTCAAATTCAGCAAAATACACATAAGAATGAGACTAACTAGGGTTTTTGATCCGTGTGAAATGTGCGATGCACCATAATTCAATCGATTTTGAATTAAAAATAATAATTAAAGTTATAATATTGGTATTAGTAATATCAAAAGGACCGTAAATTTCAAATTTTACATATTTTTTAAAAAAATTTGTGCAAAATTTTGTTTTACAATAATACTAGAAATTTAATTTTTTAACTAAAATTAGAAACGTTTTAAAAATTATTTGTTTGTCTTAAATTTTAAATCCTAAAATTTTAACTTTAGAGTCTAGATCATAAATTATAAATCTAAGGGTAAATATATGTTTTGTTCCTAACATTTGTAATTTTTTTAAAAATGTCCCTAACGTTTAACTTTATTTAATTTTATCTTTAATGTTTTTAATTCACTCAATTTTATCCTTAATGTTTTTAATTTATGTTAAAACTATCCTTAAAAATTTTTAATTCTGTCCCAAATAATTTACATAGAGTTAATATTCAGAAATAATTTTGACATAAATAAAAAACGTTAGAAAAAAATTTAGTTCTTTATACTTTTTCTTTATTTTATTATGATGTATAAATTTTTTTTATATCTTTGAATCNNNNATAGTCAAGAATAAAGTAAAATTTTAGAAATTGAAAAAAAAATTTATAAATTAAATGTGCTAGTAGTTTAGTTTCTCAATGCAGAAGTACTAGTAGTCCTCAATTATTATCATAAAATAATTTACACATAATTATGCAACTTTATAGTTACAGTGATGTAAAAGTCAAAATAATTAGAGTATTATATCAAGCATATAGAAAGAAACTTTTATAATATACCAAACATTTTCTCGTTATTCTACAGTACAAAACATTACTTACAAAGATCATCACATTCTTAAAAGATATAGAATACATAATGAAGTGTATAGAAGTTGATGAGCTTTTCTGACCCTCTGGAACCAACCACGTCGAAGCCAATCTGGTAATAGGGGTGGCGAGAAAGCCTAGCTTAGATACCATTCACGATTTGCAGGCTCTGGACAGCATGAAAATCATACTCAGTTTTTTTATTTAAAGAGTGATAAATCCTCTTAACGGCAATTAGCAATCCTCCTACATTAGTCTTATGTAACGACATGAAAATGCCCGAATTTCTTGACAAAGATAGCTTAAAACTATTTATCATTTTTGTTTGTTTGTTTATTTAACTTTTGCGCCATTAAATTTGAATTAGTGTTTCAAATGAACACCAAATTTGGATGTATAAATACTTAAATAGTAGTTTCACTAATGAAAGATTCGAACGCTCACAAAACTAACCATAAAAAATTAAAACTAAAATTATACTTATATAAAATAAGTTTTGTTCGACAAAAATAACCGATCTTTAAATTTTTATTGATGATTCAGTGACTATCCCTCCTTTACCCTAAATTGATTCATTCCCTTTTTTCTTCTACAACTGTCGTCGTCTATCATATCTCTTCCAAGAAAGTCTCTAAACTTCGCTACAATGACTCAAACTCCAACAACAATTGCAACAACACTACCTGGCTCAAATGCAACAAATACAATTT
Source organism: Arachis ipaensis (assembly GCF_000816755.2). Taxonomy (NCBI): domain Eukaryota; kingdom Viridiplantae; phylum Streptophyta; class Magnoliopsida; order Fabales; family Fabaceae; genus Arachis; species Arachis ipaensis. The sequence goes on from NC_029788.2 coordinate 93,489,451, forward strand.
GTTAGAGTTTAAGCCATGGTAGCGGAACTTAGGTGCTTATCAGAGGAGGTATGGTACTATAGGGAGAGAGGGATGAATCGATTTAGAATAAAATAGAATATTTACAAAATTATCAACAAAAAAATTAAGGATTGATTATTTTTGTCAACTTATTTTATATGGATATAATTTTAGTTTTAATTTTTTGATGGTCAATTTTATGGTTGCCTGAATCTTTTATTGTCAAAGATGTCTATTTAGTATTTACTCTATCTCCTCACATATGATTCTGAATTCTAAGCCTAAAAGTGTCCCTGTCCACCAACTAATTTATTAAAAACATTCTATTTGGTCTTATGGGACACAATTAGTGCGTGGAGCTAGTCTCTAAATCGAGCTACAATTAGCCACAAGCTTCGTACCTATAT
>NC_029788.2:93491305-93492007 GCF_000816755.2 Arachis ipaensis
TAATAATAATAATATAAATCATGAAACTTGCCTAGCCAAAAATAGACCAACTCTTTACCATAAACAGAAATAGCAATAATAAAGACTAACCCAAAAAGGAAAAACAAAAAGAAAAAGAAGAAAAACGACACAAGGATGTGAAAAAGTTTTTCAGGTCCCAGCTGTGTCTGAGCTTATTACAGTTTCCTCTTCTGTTAAAGAGAGGGGTACTTTGGTCCTCACAGAGCTCATTTTCTTCACGTCCTGGCTGGAACAGATGAAGATTCTTCTCACCATATTGCAGAATTCACTGCGAGAACATAAAAACAATATCCATGATGTGATGATGTGATTGCCTAAAAATATTTGTCTAATTTATTATAAAAAATTAAAAATTAATATTTAATTTTAAAAATATAAAAACAAATAATTATTAAATATTCAAATTTTACCATAAAAAATAAGCTAAACAAAAATTAGACAACAAATTATAAACACCATAAAATTTACCAAATTATTAACATGCATCTCATTATCCGGTAACGTGTGACATATACAGAAGTGAATGTTAATAAACAAGGGGCAAGTGGGAGAAATTGAGTATGAAAAAAATTAAGACAGCAGCAATTCCTTAAGATAATGCAATTAAGATGTTGCATAATATGTTGACTCCAACTTGACTTTCATTGACGACAGTAATTCAAGATCCAAAAAAAAAAAAAG
>NC_029788.2:93496614-93502360 GCF_000816755.2 Arachis ipaensis
ATTATCAAGAAGCACAAAAAATACAAAAGTTTTAGTCTCTGATTTTACTATTTTACTATTTTGAATCTCTGTCTGACTGTCTCTACAGACAAATGAATTTCTCTATTAATTGTTTTTATATTTTTGTATTTCGCCTCGAGGAAAAAACGATATCTAAACGCATTCTAATCTTCACATTCCATTTCACTTTTTCATCCATTATCAAGAAGCACAAAAAATACAAAAGTTTTAGTCTCTGATAGATACATTTTACTATTTTGAATCTCTGTCTGACTGTCTCTACAGACAAATGAATTTCTCTATTAATTGTTTTTATATTTTTGTATTTCGCCTCGAGGAAAAAACGATATCTAAACGCATTCTAATCTTCACATTCCATTTTTTCGCTTCACTTTTTCTTCCTTCACAAACAACTTCTTTCACTTTTTGCCCTTTTTTTTATATCTCTTGTTTTTACATATTATATTTCAAATACTTCTCTAAATTAGAATTATCGTTAGAAAAAATATAGAGAACCAATTTTTAATCAGTCACTTTAAAATTTAGAACTTAAGAATTAAGATAAATAAAATAATTTAAAATAATTAACTGATGTTGGCTGAAAAAAAAAATGGGTTCCTTAGCATTATAGCGAGATACTTACGGCCATGGATCATCGCCAACAAGCATCATATCACCTTCGTCATCAGTGAAGACAATTTGCCACGTATTTCTGTGTTGGAGCTCTCCCTTTATATCAAACAACTTCTCCAGTTCTTCAACAAGTTGATCATACCCTTCCAACATGGTCAAGTCTATGGCGCGACCCACAGCAACCCCTTGCATTTGAACCTTCTCGCAGGTTTCCACAATACAAACATTACTTCAGAAACTATGGCTACAAAATGCAAATTCATTATTATGTAATAATTAAGGAAACTATGTGTCAAGCAAAAACACCTTAGTGCAACTTCTGCTACAGATTTGCTTGCTTTGAGTTTCTCTTTTGGATACTTGTGGCGGCTCTTCGTGCTTTCGCTCTTTGTTAGAAGTCTTAACCATATCAGAGTTTTGGTCTGCATCAGTTCGGGACATGGTATTAACAGAGCCCTCATTGGTAACTCCGGATGCATTCGCTACGGATGGTGCCTTCTCTACAACAGGAGAGTTCTTGGCATGATCAATAAGCTCGATTCCAAACAATCGACAGCTCGTAGCCGTCTCCATTTTGTGCTCCTTGTCTACTTGATCAAGCAAATGATCATTGTTGTTTAACCTCTTGCCATCATCAAATGTTGTGTCCAGAAATAATTGAGATGGGCCACTTGAATGGGGAGAAGAAACCCGAATTGCTTCGGTTTGAATCCTCGACATAGCATTGTAGCTTCCTTTACTGTTGTCAATCAGCTTGTGATTCCACACATGGGTACTATCACTCATATTGCTTTCAGCAATAACGCTAAGTTGCGTTACATCTGAATGTGCCAACGCAGCATCCCAGAAAGTCGAAGCAGCCGATCTTGTGTCTGTTATGATTGTCAAGTCTTTAGCTTTTAAAGACAACACTAAATCAATATACAAATTTTCAATGAATTGAGAGAAAAACATACCAAGTTCATGAACTTCACCAGGTAGTCGAGGCCTTTTATTCTTTAAAACAGGAGATTGAAGTGAAGAAGTAACAACAGAAGCCATAAGGGGCTCTATTTCCCAAGGTGAGACCCTATCAGGTCTTGGAACAGATGCAGGTTCATCCCATAGAACCTGGGAAGAGTCGAAAAATAATGAATAAATACCATTGGAACCACTAATAATGTTAACAAAATTGAATAGTAAGGAATAACAATACCTTAAGCGATCTCCAATTCGAATTTACCCAATAAGGAGAAATATCCTCTACTCCAACTATTGTCCCAGAAAATCTGATCAAATATGTATCATCAGATGAAATAATGAGAAGGTCCACTACAAGGCACAGCTGAAAATTTTACTACCTTCTCTCATTTTCAGGGGTATCTTCACCCTCGAACCTCATCTTGAATCTCATAGCAACAGCAAATTTGTGGTTCATAGCCTCTAAATACTTGTTCAAGCCAACAATGAACTGGCTCCTCCTAAGCAAGGAAAAAGCTCTTGTCAACAATCATCAACTAAATTTACCTAACAGAAATAACACAACAGTTTTCCTGATCATTTTTTGCAACTAATATGATGTCTACCTTGGCTTGTAATATACAACAAAAAGAGTCTGAGTTGCAACAGCATGAGATGCAGTTGCGAGTACTCCAAGATGCATGCTCTGACTGGAAATCACAGATGAAGGCATGCTGCTTGGCTGAGGAGTATTACGCCTCAGTCCAACACGTAACTCTCCATTGTGTCCTCTATAGACAAAACCTATTTAGATTAAGCCTTGTATTGCAGAGGAGATAAATTTTGAAATCATATGAAGACATGAAATTTATACCTCAGAAACACAAAGGTGTCTCCGGCGACTAATCTCTTCGAAGCTACAAAAGTACTCCATCCAGTTGTGATCAAGTGCCTGCGTGGTTGACCTGGTTAGAGAAACATTAAGCCAATTAGAAGCAGAGAACAAAAAACCAGAGAGCTCAAATGAAAATTAAGTGTCCTTTACCTCTAAATATATGCTTAAAGCGCCATTCATAACCATGAAGATCCTTGGCGACCAATTCCTGAGTTGGGGTTGGCTGAGACATGTCCTGAAAGAAATCCAAACACACTTTAAGATTTCTTTAGGACTTTTATCAAACATCATCAAGGCAATTTTGCATTGGAAACCAAGAAGATTGAATTTACCAAAGCTGGAAGGCATTCGGTGGCATGCTTTCTGAGAACCGAGAAACCGCCATGAGTGCTGGTATCGGAGGCAGTTAAGACCTTGCAAAAGGAGTGATTTTGTGGCCTTGGAAGCTCGGCGGGGCACGAATCAGGGCTCGTCGGCTCAGCTTGCTAAGACATTTGTTCCATTAGAAATCTAAACATGGGAGAAAAGGAACAAAGGTTGACCATGAAATTAAAAAAGATTGAGAATCAAATTGGGGCAGCTACATCCTTACATTAGATTCTGGCACCAAAGTAATCTGTGCATAAACCTCATCCGTTTCTTGTTCAGCCTAGTAAAAAAGTCAAAATTCAGTGTAATCATTTCATAATTAATAAATAACTTAAATCAAACTCAAAATAGTAACTCCAGAGTCCAGATAATCATTTGAGCATTTTCTCAGCAACCATGCATTTAAAGTAAAAGGAAAATTAACTATGAGAAACATCATACTACAAAACTGAACATAATCTAAGCTTAATTTTTTTCCCCTTTCAGGAAATAGCGAAACAAGAGAACAAATTATGGTTTAACCATTTTTCTCAGGAATTTCATTTCTTCAATATTAAAAAAACAAAAGATAAAAAATGATGAAGTAGAAAAAGTACCAGCAAATGGACGTTGACGACACGACAAAGGATCTTAGTGGGAAGTTTGAACACTGGAATCCTCTGATTTAGTTCCTGATTTGTTGATTCTTCTAACTATAGCCGCAAATTACACAAAGTAAACAAAAAAAGAAAACGAAGAAGTCCACCATAACTAAGCATCCAATACCAACAATTTCAGACACCCCAAAACAATTATTTAAAGAAAGAAAAAAGATAAACTAACTTGCTCCATATGTCCCTGTGGAAAATAGAACACTCTTTGACCAGAACGAGGAACATCCACATGGGGTCCTGCACATGCTTCCCATAGTTGTTCATATAACTCATCTTCTTCACCACCACGACGATTCAACATCTTTTGACTTACTGAAGAAAAATAAACACTCACTCAGTTCAGAGTTTGTGACCAATAATAGTAACAATCATCATTATCGTCATTATATATTACATGGTCATGCACACAAACACACTTATATATTTTTCTTCTCATGTACTATGATCGGCATCATCATCGTGTGTCACGTGCACGGTTGAACCGAGCGAAATGAATGATTAACAGAAGCGTAGAGAATTTAATGAGTGGGAAAAGAAAAATTAAACACAGCTTTATTATTGTATGTGTTGTTATGGCTCTCTGATGGTAATAAGCTGCTGCCACTGCTGCCTGCAACCGTTACAGAGCTTTCTCTCTCTTTCTCTCTCTTTCTTTTGTGTGAAGAAACGGCGTTTACTTTGAATCACAGTCACACAAGATAACAACACCGTTGAAAGGGGGTGGTGTCTGTCTATCCATTATTATATAAGAACACTTGATACGCACCGTTTTGTTTTTTATATTGAAGCGTGTGTTGTGTTGTGGCGCCTGTGATGTGCATGTGTGTGTCTCTTCTGTGTCCTCTATTCGTACCAGTTCACTCACCGTAATGTTTTTAGTTTTACTACTATTTTATTAACTAACACATTAAACACTGTAACCTGAAGTAAATAATGCAACCTTTATTTGTTTGTTGGGTTCAGTTTTAGTGCATGTGTTTGAGTGCTTCTTTTAATATGTTGGGTGGAGCTACCGTGCCAGGCCAAATTTTTAAATTTTAAGGGCCAAATCTTATGGGAAGAAAAAAATCCTAGTTATCAATTACATAAATTATTTTTAATATGAAAATAGAAATAGTGTTTTGGTTGAATATTAATATTTGAAATGAATTAGCATTGTAAAAATCATTCAACACGTCCTCCACGTGTTTCAACACGTCCCCCACGTGTTGGCTAATATGTTGCCATGTGTCCAACATATTCTCCACGTGTTAGCCAGAATGCTGCCACGTGTTCAACACGCCTCCCACATGTTGCAATACATCTCCAGCGTGTTACCCTTCTATACACTTCCATCCATGCGTAAATACATTAGGTTCACCCATTTCCACCCAATACACCACCCTAAACCCATAACCAAATTTTTTAGCCAATCAATTACGGGTGAAGAGAAATTGTTAAAATATATGGTTGAGGAGTTAAATTATTTTAAATTTTTTAAAAAATGTGTTAAAAAAATTTGTATTTATTCCGTAACATTTTGTAAAGTATACATTGAATATATGATGAATTAAAAAAATATCAAATAGAAATTTGTACTTAAAATAGTTTTTACCTATAAACTAATTTTATTTTTTATTTTTTATTTTAAAAATAAAAAAAGTCTTATTCAAATTAAAATTTAGTCTATACAAATCTAAAAAGAGAAGCATTTAAACATTTTATTTATTTATTATTTCTTTTTAGTAACTAATTTCTAAACCTTTATCTTCAATAGTATTCCATATATTTATCAATGGAATATAAACTTTGATAAGAAGAGCTTAACCATAAAAAGATAACTAAATTCTCAAAATAAATTGAAATTTGGGGAGTGGGAGCCACCGCCTCCTTGGCTAACACGTAGCTGTGCACTTTGTTTATATTATAATTCTACGTAAATATAAAAAAATAGTTAAAAATTAGTTATTAGTATAAAATATATTAAAATACGTAAAAGAATGTGCTTGAAGCACCATGTTCAAATATTCTATTTTTGTATTGTGATTGAATCCTTACACAATTTTAATGATTTGTAATTTTGGCTTATTAGAATATGAAATTAAATTTAGAGAATTGTTGAGAGACCATAATTATTTGGTAAATTAATCATACGAAATAGAAACCTAAAATGAATTATGTGAGTTAATAGCATGCTTAAAAGAAACGTGACATACATTATCAATCCTCTACTCCACAAAAAACAACAACAATAATAAATTTTATTGCATAATAATAA
>NC_029788.2:93502743-93511010 GCF_000816755.2 Arachis ipaensis
TACTACATAATAAAAAAATAAATTAGTATTAATTTTAATATTTTGATTTAATAAATTATATCAACTTCTAAAAATTATATTAAAAGGTACAAATTTTGGGACCCACTACAGCAGAGGCGGAGCATAGCGACGTTTTTTTACTGATTAGCGGCGGTTTTAAACCATCGCAAAATCATAGGCCGGCGGCTCTTCCAACCGCCACGGTTATGGGCGCGGGGATTATATTTGGCGATGATTTTCAGTAACCGCTGGCATAACCGCCGCCAAATCAATATTTCGCGGCAGTCATTCATAAAACCGCCGCCAAACGTGGGTGACACAATTACTAGCATGTTCACCGGCGGTTCCAAAACCGCCACTATTCATTTTGATCTTTTCATGATGCCACTTGTTTTGCTGCGCTTTTAGAACCGCCACAAAACGGTATTATTTTTTCCGAAGCATTTTCCGGCGGTTACAAACCGCCACAATCTTTGATAATTTTCCAGTTACTTTGGGTGACTTTCCTGCGGTTCTAAACCGCTGCTAAATTAAGAATAATTAAATAGCAAGAAATTTGAATTTTTATTAAAAAATCGAATAATTTTTAATATCAGAACTATTTTTTTTCTTTTTGTGGTTTTTTAGATTTTTTTTAATATCTTAAGTGTTAATATTTTAGACTTTAGAATGTAAAATTGTAGAAAAAACAAATAAATTATCTGCAAGCCAAAATATATTCATAAAAATATGAAGAGTACAAATCTCTTGCAAAGAGTTGTATAGTCTAATTCAAAAAAAAAAAATACTTGATTCGATCCAAAATATCTCTAATCCTAGTATTATTGTTCACTCTTTCATTCCACGGAAATCATCCCTATAGCGATGTCTCGTGGCAGTTCCTCACCCTTCCTTTGAAAAAGATAAATCAGAGCTCTGCTACGGGAGGACTTGAGAGTCAGCCTGGTGGGAACCTGAGGCCGAAGGCAGAGCGGTTAGAGGTTGCTGACATCCTGGTCCTGATTTTGGCTTTTTTGTGTACCGACCTTTCCTAGCCATCTTAACGCCCTAACACCAGGGGGCAGGATAAAAATTAAGTCAAATTAAAATCCAATTAAGATGATTTGTTAGTATCCATGAGCAAGTTCGAACAGCATTCATCAACATTTATAACAAAAAAAAAATCACTCAAGCAGAAGGTAAATACATGTTTCATAATCTAGGTCTTTAGTAGTCAATAGTAATGATTTGCTACCAAAATTTAAAAGATGCATTTGAACAATATTGCCCGGTACTTCAGAATAATCAGCTATGTAAAAAACTAAATGATTGATGCATTTATGAGTGTATCTGCACAGAATTTTGGTGATTAATACAGTTATTTAAATGCATTTACAAGCACAATACAAGTGCACCAAAATTGGGGTAAGCGAGATTTATCATTACAAAAGCAAATCATGAACCTTGAAGGCCAAAAACAAGTTATAACACCAAATGAAACCAAAATAAACAAAATATAAAGACTAGTAAACTTCACACAACGGACAGGACTATATTGTGCTTACACCAACTACCTGGAATCAAATTGATATACCTAGTGTTTTCAATGAGTGGAATTTCGTGTGGCAAGAGAAAAGAAGATGTTCAAACTATAGCTGTGTGTTTTTAATCCCCAAAATCCCTACCCTTCATCCTTTCTTCCCAATTAAATAAACTCCCAAGCATATCCTAAGAGAATATTGACACAGTAAGGAAAAGCCATCTCAATAAAATGTTTCATTTTAGTAAAAAAAGAAAAAAGTTAAAAAGGAAGCATACTTTGATAATATAAAAAATAAAATAATGTTTCACCCATGACTCTATTCTTGATTTGTTTATGACCAAAGTCCAAATACAAAATGCTTTTAATAATGTGTACCAATGGTAACGTGTTCACAGGGGGGAAGTTACAACACATAACACGCCTACTGTGCTAACTAAGTAACTATGTATATACCATGATATGAATATATCAAATGTACATGGAAGGATCACAGCCGTTGGTGTTTGGTGAGTGCTGTTTCTCTTTCTGTAATAATGAAGAACCTTGTTTTAGCACTTTTCCTTATGAAGTTATGATAATTTCATTACTATAAAAAATTAAGTTTGGTTAGTTTAATAATTAGTTCATTAATTTATTTAAATAAATGTTAGAATTTGAATTTTATTTTGTGTATATAATAATTAGTTAATAACAAATTTTTAAACTATAGTTGTGTGTTCTTAATCCCCAAAATTCCTACCCTTCATCCTTTCTTCCCAATTAGATTAAACTCCCAAGCATACCTTAAAAGAATATTGACACAGTAAGAAAAAGCCATCTCAATATCAACACATAGATGGAATAATGATATGAAGAACTCCTAAACTCTAGCACTACTCATGAAAACATCAACAATATAAAAGGCTTCAAGATTTTAAAGACACTTATGAGAATCAAATTCATTCAATGCCCTCCAGACACCCACCAAGTTGATCAAAAGGGCATATATGATAAATCAAGTTGTAGACGGTATAAATGCAAGCTTATTATGATCCCAAGAACATCAAAACATATTAAAATATAAAGCTTCATGGGAACATATATGCAAGTTAATCACAGTAGTAGTAATGAATCTATAGTCCATCTCTCATCCTAAATTGTGAAAGTAAACACACCACCTGTTTTCCAACAACTATTGACAGATAGCAAGATATCTTGAATATCCAATGCTTCTTATAAGTCCCATCATGACTATAATAATCAATTAATAATTAAAAATCACACTAATTCACCGAATTAAATGCATGTTCTATTTGAAAGCCGGACAAGTATTCACATAAACTTCATTGACTTGTTCGAACACCTACTGCGATCACATTAGAACATCACAAATATTATTGAAAGAAATTGGGGTGGTTATTGGAACAGAGAGGGCGGGCCTAACAGCAGTCCCGAACCGACGACTACCAAAATAATAGAGAGAGCGACGTGACCGGCAGGTTCTGGAACCTGAAAATCAAGGATAGAGATGAGCAGTTCTCCTCGGTGACAACAAAGACAGGCCAGATTAGTGAGCTAGGGCTGCGTGGGTTATAAAGTGTATAAGGAGTGAGGAGAAGAAGTAGGGCGCAGCAGCTAGGGTTTTTGAAATTGGGTAGAAACAGATCCACTATTTCTTATAATGAGTAAATATTGCCCAAAAAAAAATTAAGTAAGACGCGGGAATGATTATAGCAAGAGAAAACTGAAACACTAAAAATATTATAGAATCTAAATTTATTACTGATTCTTTAATTTTATAATAATAATAATAATAATAATAATAATAATAATAATAGGGTAAAAGGAACAATAATAACAGTAAGCACATCGGACAGTTTTCATTCAAAACTGAAACATCTTATCATATTAAAGTTCATATATATCTTATTTCATATTATAGTTATTCTATTATACAACGTGTCGCAATTAACCTCACAAATGAGAAGCTACATGTCCTAATATAAGAGCTTTGTAAATTGCACCCAAAAAATAAGAGTTCGGAACATCTGATTCTGAGCAGCTAGTAAAGCTAAGTTGATACTTTGGATTTTTGTTGCAGTGAAACAAACCAAAATGGCTTCCAGTTTCAATAGGGCCTTTAAGATCTTCATCAAACATAGCAAACAAATAAATTTAAATTCGACTTTTGTCTTTCCTCTGTTGATAATTTATGTTAGAGCCTTACATTTTTTATTATTAAGTTCAAATTCTGTTGATGCTTCAAAGCAACAGATTTTTGTAAAAGGTATACAATATTTGATGGTTTAATTACTCTGTTGGTCCCTATAGTTTCACCAAATTTTTAATTAGGTCCTTATACTTTTTTTCCTTTCAATTGGGTCCCTATACTACTTTTAATTTTGTAATCACGTCCTTTTCATGTTAAAAATGATAAAATTAACATAATATTTTTACCAAAATACATGCGATCAAAGATTTAATTAAGTTTTTAATTATAAATACCTTCAATTTGCAAAGAAATATTCAGTTAACTCTAATAATTTTTATACTAGAAAGGACTTAATTATAAAATTAAAGCAGTGTAAGGACCCAATTGAAAGAAAAAAAAGTATAGGGACCTAATTAAAAATTTGGTGAAACTACAGGGACCAACAGAGTAATTAAACCTATTTGATATTTGCATGTCTTTTGAAGACTTCATTTGTATGCTTTTGTGCCTTATCTTTTTCCTCCCACATTTTACAGGTAATCTGTTGCAGTCAGCATTTTAGTATGGACTTATTGTCCATTTCAGGATCTATCCCATAATTTATGTCATCCTTATTGTCCTGGTTCTTGATCTAAATTTCTTCCCATCCGATCGGAAACCTATCCTAAAGAACTGGATTCCTGCTCAAGCAGAAAGACTCAATGATGGGAATTGCTTGTGTTCCTTACATAATCTCTTATATGCATATTTACCAGGAAGAGGTTGATGTTTGGACTGGTTTCGGCAACTGTTTTCTTCTTATTTACTGGTTTGTCCTGTTATTTATATGGATGGGAATTCCTACATGAGGCACTACTATCATACAATAAAAACAAGAGTAAATACTAAATACTCAATCCAACCATGACCATTTACTTGTTATAGAATGAATGCTAACAAAGTTGAATCAATAGTCTCTGCTCTCTGTAACCAGCAAGTATATTGAATTAGATATGTAGAGTTACATAAGAATTGTGTTATGACTATTGCTCAGAGCAAATGAATCAACAGGAGTTTAAGAAAATGCTTCATCAAAAGAGGTGAATTGCAAAAAGGGAGCTATTAACTATTTAACTCAACTTCTCTACTACTATATAAAGGTGTTGGCTACTTGGCAGAGTTTAACTGCCATGCCTTGCCATTGCACTGAAATTTAACCTGTTTTGAAAATAACATGGATGTGAATACTCCTTCCACAATTTATCTTACATTTTCTACGAATGTTTCTTTTTCTCTTTAACAGCACCTACTATTACTTGTTAGGAATCTAATAGAAAATTTATATAACATGAGAATATAATTATAAAATTATAAACTACAGATATTTTTTGTTAAAAATTTGATAAAACTGTAAGAACCTATAACTTAATTAAATCTTAAAATAAATTTCCAGTTACTTGATTGAAAGATCACTTCAAATCAAACTTTAGAACGAATAAAGTGTTTGTCTTGTAATAAATTTTTCTCTCTATCTCTCCCACTTCACACTTCTTATAATTAATATGGATTACTCATTACACATTACACATATACTTTTTGCTGTAATTCGTTGAAGTGTCTCCAATTTTTTTACTTTAACATCATGAATCTATATTTATACTATTTATTTTAATTTTTCTTTAATGAATTTGTTATTAGCTATGTTCTTCTATTTATGCAGAGGTTCTTCAGGAGATTAAACATCAACTGAAAATCTCTATTGCAAATTCGTACATATACATGCATCAAACATCTCTCACTTTTCTTATTTTATTACCACTTTTGATTCTTCAAAATGAAAATAAAAACACACACATGATCAAACAACAACACGGTTTCTCATCATCATCCACTTCTTCAGTTTTTCCATTGATGATCGATCGTAAGAAAAAGGGGAGGAAAAAAGCAACAATGAACAATCAATTGAGAATCACAGAATCTGTAAAATTAAATCAATCGAATGGTATCAACATGCTCTATTGATCACTCAAACCATTCAACCTTGTTTCTCAACTCCACACTCATCACAGAATGCGAAAAGTACTCTAGATGTCTACACAATAAGAGAGTGACTCAAGGGTGAGAGATAGACGATATTAAGCTGAACCAACCAAGTCTCAATACCTAAGATCAAAATTAACAGATCAATTCATTCTTGCTAATCATAGATAGATGTATTATACTCTAATTTTTGTTATCTTTTAGAAGATAAAATTACAATCTGCTAATTAATCGTACTCAATTAGCTATCTAGCTAGTCAACTCTCACGTGTTCTAAAAGTTAAAGTTATGACAAAAAGAGAAAAAATATTAGCCAGCTGAGTTTGCTCATAGTGGATTAAGGAACATGAATCAAATCCCTAACTCTAAACAGCTTCAATTAACCCTAATTTATAGAAGATATAGACAAATACTTGTTCAGATCTCTGAACCAATAATGAAAAACCAGAAGAAAGGATCAATGTGGAAGAACAAACCAGTGAAAGGGGAGAAGCCGCGATAGCTAAGATTGGCACGCGGTGGAGGACGGTGTAGCAGTTTCACGCAGGATCGATGAGATGCTCAACTTTGTCGCCGGTTATAGAACCACGGTTGGCAGCTACGCGATTCGACAGCCAACACGGAAGCGCCGGTTGGAGAAGAGGTCAGGGATTTGGCACACCATGGATGAGGGAGTATGGTTCTCCGAAATTGTGTATGGCATGCAAAAGCCCAAAAAATTGAGGGGTTTCTGCAAAAGTGGGGGAGTCGATTAATGGTTGTAGGATGACAAGGGGGAATCGAAAAATTCATTTATGATAGGATCCTCACCTGGGTGGCTTCTTGTGCTGATATTACGCGGCTCTGCTCCCGCTCGTGTTTGGCGCGCTACCAATATCAACTGACAGGTTTTGCAAAATTGGGGGGAGGGGGGAATCAATTTATGGTTGTAAGGTAATTAAAAGGGGTAATTGAATTAATGAATTGAAACTCACCTAACGGCGTTTCTGGTGTCATCGTGGGTAGATTACGGCACAGGGAGGTTGGGTGCTCTTCGCGCCTCTGCTGTTGCTTGTGTTCGCGCCAAGAGGATAGGTAAAATAAGGAGGGTTGAAGATATATAGAGCCCAAATTCGCAGCGGTTCTGACTGCACGGCCGCTATCCAGGGTCGTTTTGCGGCTTCTGTCCAGACCGTTGCTGACCTCTGCCGGGATCTATTCAATTAGCGGCGTTTTTGGCCACGACCGCTGTTTAGCCGCCGCTATGCTCCGCCTCTGCTGTAGTGACCAGTGACAGACTCGAACAAATTTTGTAGAGACAAAAACGTACAAAATAAAAAATTTAGGTACAAATATATTTAATTTAATTAAAACTATCTTTATGTATCGAAAAAAAAAATCTAAACCTATATACACGAACACTGTAACATCTTATCACACAAAACCTTACATTATAGTCGTAAATCAAATGTGATAAGGTATTATGATACCTAAAAGAAAGATACATAATACTTGAAGAATAATAATATAACTTGGAGCCTATGAAAGAAAGATTAACAAAATCAACAGCCTTTATTCACACACGAGACGTTAACGTAAGAAGCGTTGTATACTGGAGTAAAACAGATATATATACTTATATACACAAGTTCCGGAATATGATACATAATAATTACTAGTCTCGACCCACGAAGAAAAGGCCGGGTAGAATATTATAAAACCAGAAAAGTATACAAAATAGAAATCATGTTTTTCCAAATAAAAACCTCTAAGAGAAAATATACAATAATGTTTCCAAAAGTGGAGAAAGCTTTAAGTAAGCCAAAATAAACTTCAAAAAGTTTTCTTCGCTTCGTCAAACAGAATCTCGCACCTCGCTTCTGAAAAACAGAAATTCATGACGGGTGAGAACCTGAAGGTTCCTAGTAGGGTAATAGTTCCAAATAAAGACTATATAAAGAAACATGATATTTTTAGGAATATATGTTTTTTCTGATTTAGATTAATGAATTTTTAGGTGAATTAGTTAGTACATTTTATTTTATTCATGATATTTGACCTTTTTAAAGGCTTTCTTTGTTTTAGTTTAAGTATTTTTTTCTTATTTTAGTTTGATTACATTTATGGACAAAAGTATTTTAATAATAAATATTTTTTTAACTCTTTTATGGTAATTAACTTTTTCATGATTTTATTATGTGTTTATAATTTTGATGATGTAATATAAAAAAAATTATTATGATGGTCTTAATATAGAAAGCAGATCGAATACAATTTATTTTCTAAAATATTTATATATTAAATAGCAAATTATTTTGTATGAAAATTGTTTGAAATATTATATTAAATTTGTAGAAAATTTGTGCAAAAATAATTTTGTTTTGTATGAAATTTGTTTCAAATACGTAAATTCTTTTAAATTAAATTTGTCTGAAATTTAATTGAAAAGAAAGATTTGATTTGTCTAAAATTTGTTCGAAAAAAATTTGTTATATTTGACTAAATTCGTTAGAAATTTGTCTAAAATAAAGTATATTTTTTGTTTGAAATTTGTCT
>NC_029788.2:93511665-93513201 GCF_000816755.2 Arachis ipaensis
ACTTTTTCATGATTTTATTATGTGTTTATAATTTGGATGATGTAATATGAAAAAAATGATTATGATGGTCTTAATATAGAAAGCAGATCGAATACAATTTATTTTCTAAAATATTTATATATTAAATAGCAAATTATTTTGTATGAAAATTGTTTGAAATATTATATTAAATTTGTAGATTTGTGGGAAAATAATTTTTTTTGTATGAAATTTGTTTCAAATATGTAAATTCTTTAAAATTAAATTTGTCTGAAATTTAATTGAAAAGAAATATTTGATTTGTCTAAAATTTGTTCGAAAAAAATTTGTTATATTTAACTAAATTTGTTAGAAATTTGTCTGAAATAAAGTATATTTTTTGTTTGAAATTTGTTTAAAAATTAATATTTTTATGTTTGAAATTTGTCTGAAATACGTTGTTTTTATGTTGGCTAATTTGTCTAAAATTTGTCTAAAATACATCATAATAGTTAGAAATCTAGCAGATAAATGCCTATTCGAAATCTGTCACAAAATCGTCTGAAAAAATTTCGGACGAAATTTCAGACAAAATTTAAATTAGCAACAAGGCTTTTTGGGACAAAAAAATTCGTCCCAATTTTGTTTGAAAGAAAAAATATGTATCTAATTTGTTCGAAATTTATTTCAATTTCGTCTCAAAATTCGTCCGAAAAAGCCCTATTTCTAGTAGTGATCTCCAACTTTACAGAAGTTCAAGCCTAGGGTCTTAACTAATTCCAACATGGTCAATTTGCTAAAGTCTCAACTCTATCAATTACCTCTAACCTCAATTTGTTCTTAATACATCGTCACCTTTACTCCCAATATTCAATTGCCCAGTTTAATATTTAGTTCAATAACATCAATCACAAATAATAATCAATAAAAACAAATACAATTAGAGAGCATGTATGGAAAGTATTACAATTAACAATTAAACAGAAATATACAGTTAGACAAACCAAAACAAATATGCACACTCAAACAATAGTAAACAAATGCACATGATGCATGTCTTTCTACTGGCCATGAGCTCACGTGTCAGTTAAACTGCCAAATCTGACACATCCGGTAGCTAACCCAGACATTGCCTCTCTATTGCGCATCCTAAGGAGGAAAAATATATGGGCTTATCACAAGCCGGTCTCAGAGGAAGAGTGCCCTATCACCTGTCTCAGAGGGACAGTCCCTTGTCACCTTGCAAACACAGAGAACGTGGGAAAAACAACCCACCACATCTCCAAAAGGAATATTCCAAGCTTATCACAAGCTGGTCTCAAAGGGAGAGGGCCCTGTCACTTGTTTCAGAGGGAGAGTGCCCTATTGATGAACCACTATTTTATGGCTTATTTTGGATCGAATCGAGTGGATTTTGTTAGCTATTCTCACACTTATTCAGGTAAATTGCACGTTTTTAAGTTTCCTTCCTAATTTTGTGCTATGATTGAAAACATGTTTCCTAGGCCTTAAAAACACTAATATTTAATCCTCTCTTATTATCATTCGATGCTGTGACGCATTTGCTAAGTAATTCCA
>NC_029788.2:93514229-93548004 GCF_000816755.2 Arachis ipaensis
CAGGAATGACTTAGAAGATGAAAAAGGGAGCATGCAAAAGTGGAAGGAGCACAAAGAATTAAAAAGTTGAGAAGCTGGTACCGACGCGTACGCGTGACTGATGCGTACGCATGGTCAGTGCAGAGTTCAAACGACACGTACGTGTGACAAGCGGCACGTGCCTCAGTAAAGGAAAAATGCTGGGGGGCGATGTTTGAGCTGATTTTTGGCCCCGTTTTGAGCCCAGTCTGCAGATTAGAGGCTGGGAGTGAAGGAGAATGGAAGATTCATTCATTCATTCATACACACATTAGTTTTGGGATAGATATAGAATTCTAGAGAGAGAGACTCTCTCCTCTCCTCTCTCCTCTCTCTAGGTTTTAAGATTTCTTCTTCCATTTTCAATTTCATCTAGGTTTAGGTTCCACTTCTTATCTTGATTCAGGTTCCTCTTTTAATTTCTTGTTATTACTTCTTTGCTTTCTTAGTTTTATATGTTGTTTCCTTTAATATTCCATCTTTTTCTTCCCTTTCAGGCTGGCCACCAAGAAGGGAAAGGAAAAACTTCTAAATGGGGTGCACAACAAGTCCCTGTACACAATCTTTTGAAGGAGCTCATCAGTTGTAGTAACCCACCCTAATCCACCTTGCTCATCTTTGCATGCACCGAGGATGGTGCAATCTTTAAGTGTGGGGAGGTCGAGACCGACTTTTGTGGGTAACTACTTCCTTTTCCAACATCAGTTCTTAATTTTCTTTGTTAGTTAGTTGTTGCATTGCATGATAGACTGCATGATAGTTAGAATTTGTACATATTTACCACTTCTTTCTTGTTAGGACTACTTAGTTGAAGTAATGATTTCTTTTCCACGAAACTGTTTTACGACATTTTACTAATTTGAATTAAAATTTTTGTTGAACTTGCTTGAAGAAATTTAATTTGGAACATGATTTTAGAGCTCGAACACACAAACCTAGTGAGATTTTTGAACCTATTTGATTAGTTGCATCTTATCAACCAATATTTTATTTTGGTGTGTGTTGTTCTCTCTAAGATTGTGATCTTTGTCTTGCTTGATTCTATATTTCTATTGTTTAATGTATGAATACATTTATGTGATTGAGGCCTTTGTTTCACTAACCTCACATACCCAAATGGCCTTACCCTTGTTATCAATCCGTTGCAAACTAATGTTGAGCCTTTTTAACCCCGTTTATTCTTTATTTTAGCACATCACTAACTCTAAGCGGAAAAACAATGAATGAACTTAATTTGAATCCTTGGTTAGCTTAGACTAGTGAGAGTGTTTATGATTTAAGTGTGGGGAAGTTGGGTTTGGGAACATTTGATTTGGGAATTGGGTATTTTATATTTTTGATAAAAATGTGAAAAGAATGTTGAGGGCATGTTCATGCATTCACTACTTTAATCGTGTGCATTAATCATCATCCACCATATATACAAAAAAAAAGAAGAAAAAGAAAAAGAAAAAGAAGAAAGCAATAAAAAGGGGACAAAATGTCCCAAAGTAAGTGGTGATAGCAATGCATATGAATTGTGTTCAAATTTAGGATGCATGAATATGTAGAAAAGGGATATTCAGTGGGTGATTAGGTTTTACATTTTTATTCCATGGATTATCTTAGGTTAGGTGGGAAGTTTAGGTTAATCAAGGATTCAGATTTTTGTCCACTTGACCAAATACACTCCTACCTTGACCCTAACCCCATTACAACCCTCAAAAGACCTCTTGATATGTGTGTTCGTGCATTGAATTCTTGTTGATTGGTAGAAGAAGAGCAAGGCTTAGAAATCAAGATTAGTAGAGAACCGAGCGAATCGACCCTCAAACACTAGAGAGATTAGAGTGTAAACACTTCTGGCGAGGGTTCAATGCTCAATTCCTTGTTCTCAGATTTCACGAGCTTTCTTCTTGCAAGTCTGTTTGTACTCCATTTTGTGATTTAAATTAGTGTAATTCTTTAATCATCATACTATTTCAGCTCTACTTGTTCATATATATACTTGGAGATTGATTTACTTTTAACCAAGTAGGTAGAAGCATTTTGCAATGAGTTGCATATAGATAGGTTGCATGTAATAAGTCCTACCCTTTCCCTTCACTCTTTTGGTTCCCTTGAGCTTAGCATGAGGACATGCTAATATTTAAGTGTGGGGAGATTTGATGAACCACTAGTTTATGGCTTATTTTGGAGAGTGGATTTTGTTAACTATTCTCACACTTATTCATGTAAATTGCATGTTTTTAAGTTTCCTTCCTAATTTTGTGCTATGATTGAAAACATATTGGAATGGCTTAGAGGATGGAAAGGAGAGCATGCAAAAGTGGAAGGAGAACAAAGAATTAAAGAGTTGAAAAGCTGGTACCGACGCGTATGCGTGACTGATGCGTACGCGTGGCTGACGTGTACATGTGACAAGCGGCACGTGCCTCTGTAAAGGAAAAACGCTGGGGGCGATTTCTGAGCTGATTTTTGGCCCAGTTTTGAGCCCAATCTAAGGATTAGAGGCTGAGAGTGAAGGAGGATGGAAGATTCATTCATTCATTCATACACACATTAGTTTTGAGATATATGTAGAATTCTAGAGAGAGAAGCTCTCTCCTTTTCCTAGGTTTTAGGGTTTCTTCTTTTATTTTCAATTTCATCTAGGTTTAGGTTCCACTTCTTATCTTGATTCAAGTTCCTCTTTTAATTTCTTGTTATTACCTCTTTGCTTTCTTAGTTTTATATGTTGTTTCCTTTACCTTGTTGCTTTATTGTTCATGACTCCTTGTTGATTCCGATTTCCTTTTAATGCACTTTGAGGTATTTTATGTTTATTGTCGCTTTCTTTAATTTGTTGTTATTATTTTCTTGCAATTGTTAGTCTTAGATTTTACTATTTCTTGTTAATTTTCTATGTTTTATTTTGTGCCTTCTAAGTATTTGATAAAATGCTTGATTGGATTTTAAAATAAATTTTTTTGTTCTTGGCTTGGATTGAGTAATTTGGAGACTCTTGAATTGTCAAAGTCTCTTGTTGATTGGTGATTGAAAGTTGCTAGTTGGCTTGAGCTTCACTAAATCTAGTATTTGATTAGGATTTGTGAACTTAAGTTGATTTTGCTCACTTGACTGTCCTTCAATTGTTAGAGGTTAACTAAGTGAGAGCAAAGGGCAATTACCATCACAATTGACGATGATAATGAGGATATGAATTCTAATTCTCAACCCTTGCTAGGACTTTTCCTAGTTGTTAGTTTATTTTGTTGTTATTTACATTTCTTGTTCATCATTCAAAAACCCCAAAAATATTTTTCCACAACCAATAATAAGTACACTTCCCTACAATTCCTTTGAGAGACAACCCGAGGTTTAAATACTTTGGTTATTTTTATTGGTTTGCATTGTGACAAACAAATTAAACGTTGACCGAGGATTGTATGTCAATTTAGAACTATACTCGTAATGCGATTTTATTGAGAAATTTTTTACCGACATTAATTCTTCATTACCTATCACACTTCACAATTAGAAATTGAATCGAAGGAAATTCTCAACCTTCTATCCAATTCCTCGATGTAACAAGAGAGGGAATCCTCAACCCCGCTTGTCCACCGCAACAAGAGAGGGAATCCTTCATCTTTAACTTACCTATTTGTGAGCGAGATAAAGCCACCATCCTCACTGTGGGCGAGACGAACCACTATCCCCATAACATCAATAACGCAAGCGAGATAAAACCCACATCCTTGCCACACAAGCGGAACAAAACTCACAACCTTGCCAATCAATAATCATTATCAATTAAACTCACATTCTTAATCAAATTTATCAAAATCATAATCTTAACCAATCCTAACTCTATTTCTTTACTAAATAATGAATCTCATCATTCCATGGGCGAGACTAACTGACAAAGGGAAATCATCAATTTAAAATTTTCACAAAAATAATCTCGTCGAAGTATAGATCTAAACCAACAATCAACCCTCAATCAAAGTTTAATTTGTTTGTCACAAGTGCAAACCAATAAAAATTGAGAGTATTTAAACCTCGGGTTGTCTCTTAAGGAATTGTAGGAAAGTGTGCATATTATTGCTTATGAGATATTTTTGGGGTTTTTTAGATTGATGAGCAAGAAAGTAAAGTTAACAACTAAGAAAGGTTTTAACAAGGGTTGAGAATTGAAACTTCTATCCTCATTATCATCCTCAATTATGACGGGAAGTATAAATTGCTCTCACTTAGTTATCCTCTAACAATTGAAGGAAAGTCAAGTGAGCAAAATTAACTTTAGTCCACAAGTCTTAGTCAATTTCTAGCGAAGGACTAGATTTAGTGGAGTTCAAGCTAACTAGCAACCTTCAATTACCAATCAACACTAGATTTTGATAATTCAAGAATCTCCAAGTTATCAACCCAAGCCAAGAGTATAAAAATCTACTCTAAAATCAAAGGAGACATTTTATCAAACACTTAACATGCATAAAGTGAAATATAGCAAATTGCAAGAATAATAAAAGCTACAACTACCAAAACATGAAGGTAACAATAACCAATCAAATAAACAACATTAAATATGAAATACCTCAAATTGCATTAAAAGAAAATTAAAATTAACAAGAGTGTATAATGTCAAAAGCAATAAAATAAAGGAAATAGCAAGTAAAACTAAGAGACCAAAGATGTAAGAACAAGAAATTGTAAGGAGAACTAAAGTAAGACAAGATCAAATCCTAAATCTAAGATGAAATTAACCTAAATCTACCCTAATTCTAGAGAGAAGAGAGAGCTTTTCTCTCTAGAATATAACCTAAAGCATATTACTAAAACTAAACCTAATTGCTCTCCCCTTGTTCTTCCTTGAGAATTGCATGAAATACTTCAGAAATGAGTTAGATTTGGGCTTGAGTGAGTCCAGAAATCGCCAGCCACATTTTTTTTAAGTTGGTCACATGCTTCGTGTCCCGCATACACGGGATGTCATGCGTACGCGGTACAGGGCGAAATTTTAGGTAATGCGTACGCGGAACCGGCAGATTTCCAAAACTTCATTTTCTCATGAATTCTCCACTTTTACATGCTTTTTCTTCATTTCTTCAATCCAATATTTGCCTTCTAAGCCTGAGATCACTTAACAAACACATCAAGGCATCGAATGGAATTAAAATAAATTAAATTTAGCAGTTTAAGAGTCTAAAAATGTATGTTTTCACTCTTAAGCACAAATTAGGAGGAATTCATAAAATCATGCTATTTCAATGAATAAATATGGGAAAAGTTGATAAAATTCACCAAATTCAATACAAAATAAACCATAAAATTGTGGTTTATCAATCTCCCCACACTTAAATATTAGCATGTCCTCATGCTAAACCCAAGAAAGACAAGAAAGGGGTTTTAGCATTTATTCAAAGTAAACTACCTATATGCAATCTATCTGTATGTAATCTATCTAAATGCATGCAACTACTTGATCAAAATAAATCAATTTCCAAGAATATATATTTGAGCATAAGGGCTAAAGCAATCACAATAAAATCAAATCCACAATTGAATTGAGTTCTAGAAAAGAATTTATAAACTTGCAAGATAAGAGATGATCATAGGTGAAAACATGTAATTGAGCAATCGAACCCCTCACCGGATGTGTATATGCTCTAATCGCTCAAGTGTATAGGGTTGATTCACTCAATTCTCCTCTAATCATACTTTCTAAGATTTGTCTTTCATCTAACAATTAACAATTATTCAATGCATGCATACAAATATCATGAGGACTTTTCAAAGGTTGTAATGGGGTTAGGGTCAAGGTAAGATTGTATCTGGGCGAGTAGACTAGAATTTGAATCTTGGATTAACTTAAATTTTCACCTAACCTACAACAACCTATTCAACTCTAATGCAACCTAACTACCCATTATTCACTTTTTCACACACTCATGCATTCTCTTTTTAATCACAACAGATATGCATTGTTATTATTATTTTTCTTGGGATATTTTGTCCCCTTTTTTTATTGCTTTCTTTTTCTCTTTTTTTCTTTTTCTTTTCCTTCTTTTTATTTTTCTTTTATTTTTCTTTTTTTTAAAATAAAATATATACAAAAGTATCAATACATATAGTTTAAACATCTAATGCATGAGTATGTACCCAATTCCCAAAATCTTTAACAAAAATACAAAAATGCACTTTTACCTCAACTAATGTTCCCAAACTTTTCCACACTTAAATGATACACACTCTCATTAGCCTAAACTAATCAAAGATCCAAATGAAGGACATTTATTGTTTTTCATTTAGGGGTAATGATGTGCTAAAATTAAGAATAAAAGGGGATTAAAATAGGCTTAAAATTAGTTAACAAAGGTGGATAAAAGGGTAAGACCATTTGGGTAAGTGAGCTCAAATAAAATAAAGGCCTCAATCATATAAATTCATTCATACACAAAATAATGGACATAGAGAATCAAACAGATCACAGATTACAATCATAGAAAGAGAATAATACACACAAGAATGAAAATAGTGGTTATATGATGTAACCACACAATTAAGCTCAAAACTCATATGGTTGTGTGTTCTTAGCTCAAAAACCATGTTCCACAATGTAGTTCAAGCAATTTTAATGAAAAGTTTTCACTCAAATCAATTAGGATGTCAATGCCCTATTAAGAATATTTTTCTTAAAAAATTTTATTATTTTAACTAAGCTTATTATATATATGAAAGAAATACAATAAACTAAGAAAAATGTAAATAGAGCTCTAAAATATATACAAACTAAGAAAAATACAACTAAGAATTCAAAAAAATGTGAAAGTGTTTGGGATTAGAAATTTTCACCTAAGATTGGCCGATTGGTCGGACGACCTCCCCACACTTAAAAGTTTGCACCGTCCTCGGTGCATTCAAAGATGAGCAAGGGGGTACGGCGACTTCACGGATTGCCACCTTCAGGGGGGTGAAAACTTGACAGAGGGAAATCGTCGGTTTAGAATTTTCACAAAAATAATCTCGTCGAAGTATAGATCCAAACCAAGAATCAACCCTCAATCAAAGTTTAATTTGTTTGTTACAAGTACAAACCAATAAAAACTGAGAGTATTTAAACTTCGAGTCATCTCTCAAGAAATTGCAGAGAAGTGTGCATATTATTGATTATGAGATATTTTTGGGGTTTTTTAGATTGATGAGAAAGAAAGTAGAGCTAACAACTAAGGAAGGTCTTAACAAGAGTTGAGAATTGGAATTCCTATCCTCATTATCCTCCTCAATTGTGATGGTAAGTGTAAATTAATCTCACTTAGTTATCCTCTAACAATTGAAGGAAAGTCAATCGGGCAAAATTAATTTTAGTCCACAAGTCCTAGTCAATTCCTAGTGAAGGACTAGATTTAGTGGAGTTCAAGCTAACTAGCAACCTTCAATTACCAATCAACACTAGATTTTGATAATTCAAGAATCTCCAAGTTATCAACCCAAGTCAATAGTATAAAAATATACTCTAAAACCAAAGGAGACATTTCCTCAAATGCTTAATATGCAGAAAAGTGAAATATAGCAAATTGCAAGAATAATAAAAGCTACAACTACCAAAACACGAAGGTAACAATAACCAATCAAATAAACAACATTAAACATGAAATACCTCAAATTGCATTAAAAGAAAATTGAAATTAACAAGAGTTCATAATGTCAAAAACAACAAAATAAAGGAAATAGCAAGTAAAACTAAGAGAACAAAGATGTAAGAACAAGAAATTGTAAGGAGAACTAAAGTAAGACAAGATCAAAACCTAAATATAAGATGAAATTAACCTTAATCCACCCAAATTCTAGAGAGAAGAGAGAGCTTCTCTCTCTAGAATATAACCTAAATCATGTTACTAAAACTAAACCTAATTGCTCTCCCCTTGTTCCTCCTTGAGAATTGCATGAAATACTTTAGAAATGAGTTGGATTTGAGCTTAAGTGAGTCCAGAAATTGCCAGCCACATTTTCTTTAAGTTGGTCACATGCTTCGTGTCATGCGTACATGGGATGTCATGCGTATGCGGAATAGGGTGAAATTTCAGGTCACGCGTATGCGGAACCGGTAGATTTCCAAAACTTCATTTCCTCATGAATTCTCCACTTTTACATGCTTTTTCTTCATTTCTTCAATCCAATCTTTGCCTTCTAAGCCTGAGATCACTTAACAAACATATCAAGTCATCGAATGGAATTAAAGTGAATTAAATTTAGCAATTTAAAAGCCTAAAAAAAGTATGTTTTCACTCTTAAGCACAAATTAGGAGGAATTTATAAAACCATGCTATTTCAATGAATAAATGTGGGAAAAGTTGATAAAATGTACCAAATTCAATACAAAATAAACCATAAAATTGTGGTTTATCACTAAGCCACCGTCCTCACCATGGGCGGATGAACCACGATCCCCTAATTCTCATTTCAGCTAATTTTGGAAGATATAACTCGTCATAGCCCCAATCAATTATTAAATTAATCAACCTCCTCAATTCGTGAGCAGGACTATGCCACTGTCCTCAATGTGGACGGAACGAACAACCATCCCCATAACTACACCGCAATACTGAGCAAGTGGGGCAAAATCCACGTCCATGTATCTACTAGGTACAGGTGTTCGATAAATCAAGTTTTTATCGGGGAATGATTCATTAAAATTCATCATATTTACCCCCAACAACAAATATAATCATTATCAACCAAACCCATTATCCTCATCAGATTCACCATTAATCATAGTCGCTAGTATATATATCTCATTCGTAGTTTTTATCATAAGTCTCATGTAAACCCTCACTTTTTGACATAAGCCTCTAATCAAATTGTACTCAATTATAATCATAATCTCAACCAATCATAACCCTATTTGTCTATCAATTAATCAATATCACTATCTCATGAGTGGGACTAACTACCGTTCTCACTGTGGGCAGGACGAACAACCAGCCTACAATATTTTCATCCGGTTAACCAAGTATTTATTCGGGAATAAATCAATTCAATTCATTATATTTACCCACACTTTTTTCAAAGCTTAAAATTTGGTTATTGGATGACATATGGAGGTTACCGGGGGTTACAATCTTGCTAGAAAGGCTAAATAGTTCAAAAACAGTATTTCAGCAATAATAGGGGATCGTGCGTACACATGCCTTATGCGTACACACGGTGTAATGACTTAGTTTTCTGTGAAACAAAACTTTTTCTGAAGAAACGGAGTTTTTTCAGAAGTTCAGCAAAGGAGAAACCTCCAAGCACCTCTACTGAGTTAAGCTCGACGACTTAGTCGCAAAAAACCTAGTTTTTGAGTCGCGTCAGTTAGGAATTTTAGATTTTAGTTTCCGTAGTTAGTATCAGTTTGATGAGTCGAGCTCGATTTGTGAGAGAAGAGAAACAATAATATAATATTATAATATTATCTGATATTCTTTAGTTAAAAACAAGAGATAAGTTTAACTGGGCTCATAGTCTTCTAGTGCAGGTTAATGCCAGTACTCTTTGACGAATTTAGCTATGCTAATGTCTTATCATATACCTTCTATTCTCATGCTTATCATGTTACTGGTATCATTTATACTAGTAGCTCAGATGCTTACCCCTAGATATTTTACTACTTGGTTCTAATACATCTAGCTTTAGTAATTATCCACCTGAGATATTTGCAACAAACCTTCTTACGAACCAATCACCATTAGCCACGGTTTCTCCACCGCAAGGTGATACCTAGCAGCCCTTATCTCTCCTCCAACCGAACTTGAAGAACAAGAAAAGAAAAGAGAGAAAACTCCATGGTTCTTTGATATGGGGAATTTATATCGAATGGACTATTTGATGACTATTCCGCTCGTATTTTCTAGTATCACTCTCGTTCCTCCTGAGCTAGTGTTGGATGAGCCATCCGCATGTAACTTCCACGTCGCTGCAGGTTCGCTACCCGAGGCAAGGAAGTCGGCCATGGCTTGTGCTTTGATGGCGTTTTGGGACTCGAATCTGATATGGTATTGTGATAATTTGACAAACCACACAAGCATCCATCCTACCAGGTCCGACTTTTGTAGCACCTGTCTGACCGCCTGATCGGTCCGGACCATGATGGGGTGGGCTTGGAAGTATTGTCGGAGGTGTCGCAAGGCCGTGACCAGTGCAAAGGCAAGCTTTTCGAGCCAGGAATAACGTGTCTCCGTGCTTCAAAGGACTTTTCTTATGAAGTAGATGGGCTTTTTTACCCTGTGCTCGTCTTCCCAGACGAGTGTCGCAGCTAGCATTTCTTCCATTATGGATAGGTAAAGGTAGAGTGTTTCCCTCGTTTTGGGTTTGGAGGGTATGAGGGGCTCTGCTGGTACTTTTTTGAAATGATGAAAGGCTTCTTTGCACTCAGCTTCCCACTTAAAGTTGATGCCCTTTTTCATGAGTTTGAAGAAAAGGATGGCCCTTTGGGCGATACTTCGAGGAATTGGGAGAGGGCGGCTAGTCAGCCGGTTAGCCTTTGGATGTCTTTGGGATTTTTAGGGCTGCTCATCTCAAGAATGGCTCTGCATTTTTCAGGGTTGAGGAGGGGCTCTGCATTTTTCAAGGATGTCCTCGGGTGATCATGAAGCCTAGGAATTCCAACTTCCATTTCGAATGCACACTTCGTTGGGTTGAGGAGCATTCAATATTTCCTCAGGATATTCATCACGAGCTCGAGATCGCCAATGAGCTCCTCGCTAATTTGGGTTTTGGCGAGCATGTCATAGATGTAGACCTCCAGCTTGGTTCTGGAGAGTTCTTGGAAGATCTTGGTGACAAGCATCTGGTAGGTGGCCACTGCATTTTTTAGTCCGAATGGCATGACTGTATAGCATTACGTGCCGTCGAGAGTTATAGTGGCCGTCTTGTCCTCGTCAGGCCGGTGCATAGGTATTTGGTTATTCCTCGAGTAGGCGTCCATGAAGCTAAGGTACTGGTGTTCTGATGCAGCGTCGATGAGTCCATCGATGTTTAGAGGGGGAAAGACATCTTTGGGACAAGCTTTGTTCAAGTCCATGTAATCGACGCACATTCACCGCTTTCTGTTTGCTTTCTTGACTAATACGACATTGGCTAGCCATGTCGCATAAGGTAGTTCTCGTATGAAGCCTGCTTCGAGAAGGGCTTTGACTTGCTTTTTGACTTCGGCTGCTCGGTCTGGTGGCATCTTCCTTCTTCTTTGCATTACGGGTTTGGCCTTCGGATCCACGGCCAAGCGGTAAGACATTAGGTTGGGATTTATGCCCGGCATGTCGGCCGGGGTGAATGGGAACAAGTCCCTATTCTGCTTCAAGAGCTTTATTAGGTCCCCCTACAGGTTGTAGGGCAGGTTTTTGTTGATGAATGTGTATACTTCCTTGGTTTACCATTCTACGGTTTTTGCATGTCCCCTTCTGGTTTTGGTCAGGGATGGCCGTCTTGGCATGCGTCGAGGTTGGCGAGGAATATGTTGGCCATGTCTCGGGACTTTTTGCGGAGGGCTAGGCTGGTATTGTCACATTCTACCGCTACATCCCGATCCCTGAGTATTGTTTCGATGGTGCCGTCATTTGCTTGGAACTTCATGAGGAGGAATTTGGTGAAGATGACAGTGGAAAGCTCATTGATTATTTTTCTTCCAAGGATGATGTTGTAGGTGGTGGAGTCCTTAAGGACTACGAACTCGGAAAGGATGGTCTTCCTCTAGCTCCCGATTCCGATGGTGAGTGGGAGCACTATAGAACCGACTGGTTTGAGGAAGTTGTCCCCGAGTCTGGTTACCTCATTGCGGTGGGTTTGTAGATTTTTGTTTCGGAGGATGAGCTTGTCAAAGGCTCCCCTAAAAAGGATACTGGAGTCTGCTCCAGTGTCAACCAGTATCCTCTTCACGAGTCTAATCCCGACCTTTGCAGAGATGAAGAACAGGACGTCTTCTGCCGAGGTGCTATGTTGGCAATCCTCGGAGGAGAATGTAATCTCTTTTACGACCGGAGGGGTTGGAGCTTGGTTTTTTACAGCCAAGATTTTAAGATCCTTTTTTTGTAAGAATCGCAACTAATCAACCGGTTAATTAAGTAATTAATATTGCCTAGATTAGGCTTTGAAAACTTAGAGTGAGAATTTGAGGATTTAAAGGTGATTTTCGGACTCAGTAGGTCTTTCTGAATCAGAAAATATGCTTTCTGCGAAAAACTGTAAAAAACCACGAACCGGCAGTTCATTCAAGTTTGCCTGGTACCGCACGAGAAAAAGTGAAAACCGGTGAAAACCTTAGAAAAATGTTAGGAATGGAAAATCGGGCGTTAATTTTAAAGGTTTGGCCCGAAGTTGGGCCAAACGGACTAAAAATGCTAACGGGTTGAACTGGGCCCAAGTTGGACCCAAGCCCAACATATAAAAGGCTCAATTAATGAACCAACCAGCATCACGACACACTAACAAGCACACACCATCAGAAATTGAAAGGAGGAGAGGCGAAGAGATTGAGTACTATTCATCTCAATCTTCCAAAGCTCATATCTTGAGCTTGAGAGCTCCGATCGCTGCACCGTTTAGGGTTACACGTTTCTTGTGAAGAGCTATACAAAACCCATATAAGAAACTAGTAAGAAAAGCTCAAATCCCTCTCAGTTTCTCTCCTCAAAATTTTGGGTTTATAGGGTTTTTGATTAAATGAGTTTTGTGATTTTGGATGTTTAGGTTTGCTCTAATCCTTGCTTAGCTTTGGGTTCTTGCTAGTAAATCTGTTGGAGAAGGTAAGAGCCACTAAACCCTTGTAAATTTATGTTTAATTGGAACCCTAGGTTATTTTGAGGTGATTTATATATATATAGTTTGATTATTGTGGCTTTGGGAGTTCTTGGAACTTAATTGTGCTTATTGGAGTGGAATTGAAAGCTTGGATTGTAGTTGGAAGCTTCTTTGTGCTAAGTTGGAATTTGGGTGCATAAAGGGAATCCGCCAAGGTATGGTTTTGGTTTCCTCTATGTAGTATATAATATTCATGGACACATAGGCTAGTGACCAATAAGATAGGTTGAACTAAAATGATGGTTGGTGTGTTAAATGTTAATGAATTGATGAATGTTGGGTTGATTTGTGATGAATTATAATGATGAGATGATGTTGAATGATTGTATAGATTAGAAGTTGGTTCCTTATGATAATTGTAGTGTTGTGATTTATGAAATGATGGGTTTGATGGTGATTTTGATCATAAGTGTTATATAGTTGATGTTGGAATTGAGAGTAATGAAATGAGAAGGAGAATGTGGTAAGGTTGGTGTATTATGATACAACAAGTACATTTTAATGAAAAATGGAGTTTTGGATGGTTTGGTATGATTTGGTATGGGTATGGTAAGATATGGTGGTAATTGTAAAGTTTGGTAAAGTTGGGTTTTTGGTGAACTTTGTCTGATCATAACTTTTACCTCGATTTTTGAAATTGACTAAAATTTTCTTATTATTAAAGATCTTTGAAAACCCTTTAAATTGATATAAAGCTTGTAAAAATTGGAATTTTGTAGAGAAAGTTATGATCCGGCAAAGTTGGTGTTAAAAATCTGAAATTCTGCAATTTTGCAGAATTTCATGATTTCTGATATGTGCGGGCGCACACCCTGCAAAAATTTTGACCTATGCGCACGCACAGGTAAGGAGTGCGTTCTGTTTGCAGTGCTAGCACAGCTTGTGCGTGCACATATCTAAGGAAAAACTTCAACCTGTGCGGACGCACACGTCGGGAAGGTGGGTCTGTTAGGGGCGCTGGCACAGGTTGTGCGAGTGAACAGATTATAAAAATTTCGTAACCTGTGCGTACGCACCATCTTAAAATCTCTTGGGCATGTGCACCCACACACCCCTGTGCGGCCGCACACGTCCTGTTTCTTAAATTTTTCTTGTTTTTCAACTATTCTACCTTCCCAACAAGGTTGTAAGCTTCTAAAACACCATTTTAAGAGTTTTGGGCTTAATTTTGAGTATTAGAACATGGGATATAACTTAAGGGTTCTAGAACATGGTTTTATGATAAATTAGAAAACGGAGGCTTAGGTTTCTGGCGTGCTGAGAATGATTTGACTTTGGGTGGATGATAAGTGATATATGAGATAAGGAATGATGAACTTTTGACATTGGAAATTGAGTTATGAATGGACAGTGGTTGAGATGAGTCGAGGACTCGAATTGAGACGATGGATCTCTATATACTGAAAATGTTTTCTGAAAACCATTGAAATAATGTTTTTACTGAGATTATGAGATGCTATGTGTCCGGCAGGGATGGTGGTTAATCTCGCTTGTCGAGGTAGCGGTGGCAGCGTAAAGACGGTGGTTAATCCCGCTTACGTTGAGATGTGAGGTCTGAGGCAAGAGTATCCCGCTCGCATCCCTTCAGATTTATAGGGCGAGCAGGCGCCTGTACCTGGACAGTGATCCGGGCACTATATCTCGGGAGTTCCCATATGAGAAATTTGAAGGGTGACGTCTCCATGGAGATGTGTCAGGTTGGTAGTTGAACCGACAATGTGATATCACAGCCAGTAGGGCAGGCATTCATCATATGCATTTTCTATCTGTTTGTGTGCTTTGTTTACTTGTAATGGCTCGCCTAATTGAATAATATGCTTACTTGCTATCTGAATTATTTGCCTTATATGCTTCTACTTGTGTTTTACTTGCATTGTATATTACCTGTGTTTTCTACTGGGATTGAGGAGGTTCGGAAGGCGGTGGCGATGGGATCACATGGAGGATCGGTTGGTGAAGGCTGTGGGACAGCGGTGTTTGGTTAGAATAGAAATCTCCTAAGATAGATTACCTATTTTATTTAAGTTAATGTTGGTATATTATGCTTATTTGTTTTAGGATGCTTTAAATTTGAATCTTGTGATGGATATGAAGCTTAGGATTGCCTTTGGCGTCC
This sequence comes from Arachis ipaensis, assembly GCF_000816755.2. Taxonomy (NCBI): domain Eukaryota; kingdom Viridiplantae; phylum Streptophyta; class Magnoliopsida; order Fabales; family Fabaceae; genus Arachis; species Arachis ipaensis. The sequence continues at coordinate 93,529,159 of NC_029788.2, forward strand.
CAAGGTCTTATATCCTACATCATTGGGCACTGTTACCATACTGAGAACCTCTGATTCTCATACCATATCTTTGTTGTGTTTTTCAGATGCAGGTCACAACCCACCTCGGTGAGTTGCTTGGGATGGTGACAGAAGCGGAGGATCCTAGATTATTTTGGAGTCTTTTTAGTTTATCTGTTTATACATCTCTCTTTTGTATTTGGTTTAGCCTAGAGGCTTGTATTATGAGAGAAAAACTTGTATAAGCTATTTTTAAACTGTCATGTTTCTATATGGTTGTGTATACTTGTATATGGCTAGCCGGCTTAATCTCCGCGAGTCGTGGCTAGTTTCCTATGATATTATATACTTATCTTTTGATATATCTTATTTGTTTCTTGTGCCTCAAGCTAGTAGCTTCATTAGTACGTTTTGCGCTTTTCAAATCCAAAATTTGAGCTATATCTTTAATCGGGCTTCTAGATATTATATTATTCTTCTATATATTATACGTATGAGCTTAGAATTATCGTAACCTCTGATTAACCTTTGCTTTACGACATCAGGTAAGGCTTAGGCTAATTAGGGTGTTACATTTTCAGTGCTGATTTTGATTTTTCTGGTGCATCCTTTTCGGTGATGACATTTACCATTATGGTGGAGTCAGTTTCCAGACTTTCCTATGGCATTTGTCGTAACGTCCTTGAGTTGCTTCCTTTGCACTCTGGTGATCTATCTTTTTCCGTTCATCTTAGCTCCGTAATGAATTTGGCGAACTCGGGGAGTTTGCCGTCTCAGATGGCTTGTTCGAGGACATCTTTTGGGTCGAAAAAGTCTTGGATTTTATGCCCGTATTCTTGGTGATAGTCGCAATACAGATTTTTGTTTCCGCCTGTTTGTTCTTTCAGTTGTCATGCCTTCGGGAGGATGCCCTATTCCACTATTTAGTGGTAGATTTCTTTAATAGGGGCGGGTAGAGGGATGTAGCTTGAAAAATTTCCCACCCTAGGTCGTTGGTTGGCGTTTGCTGGTCTGGAGTGCTCTTTTTGGGGTTCTTTTGGTGGCGGGTTATTGCAAGGTGTGATGCACCACTATTTCATGACTTATTTTGGATCAAATCAAGTGGATTTTGTCAACTATTCTCACACTTATCCATATAATTTGCATATTTTTAAGTTTCATTCCAAATTTTGTGCTATGATTGAAAACCTGCTTCTTAGGCCTTAAAATTACTAATTTTTAATCCTCTTTTATTATCACTCGATGACGTGATATGTGTGTTAAGTGTTTTCAGGTTTTATATGGCTCGAATGGCTTAGAGGATGGAAAGGAAGCATGCAAAAGTGAAAGGAACACAAAGAATTGAGAATTTTAGAAGCTGGTCCCGATGCGCACGCATGGCTGACACGTATGCGTGACCTTGCATATAGTTAAACGACGCGTACGCGTGACTAACGTGTACGTGTGATGAGCATCACGTGTTGTAATTAAGGTAATACGTTGGGGGCAATTTTTGGGCTACTTTTGGCCCAGTTTCAAGCCCGAAAATGAAGACAGGAGGCTGGGGATGGGGCTGCTTTAGGGTTTCTTTAAGTTTTATTTCTTCACAAATTCAGATTTCCATCTTGCTTTAATTTAGTTTCTCCTCTACCTTTTATTATTCTAGTATCTTAGTTTATATTTTGTTGTTGATTTCTTTATTTTTCTAATTTAATTTATGAACTCTTCTTGTTAGATTTAATTCCCTTTTAATGCAATTTGAAGTATTTCATATTTATGGCTTCTTTCTTTAATTGTTGGTTATTAATTTCTTGCATTTTTAGTCTTAGATTTTACTATCTCTTATTAATTTTTTATACTTTTATTTTATGCCTTTCAATGAGGAAGCATTGGAAGAAGTTAACAAGAAAGTAGGAATTGAAGAAAGTTGTCAAGAGGTGGAAGTCATCAAGGAGGAGTCAAAGGAAGTGAAGCCTACATTGTTAAAGCCGTCGGATATCTTCCTTGCTAAGTCACCATCCAAATTACGAATTGAGTGGGTAATCATTTCATCCTTTAATTTTCTTGGCACATATCAATATGCTTTGTTAGAAATGGATGGTCAACTTAGAACTCTTTGTGGGTTAGTAAGTAAGAAAGAGTTGGTTGTTGGTTGGCAACTAGAATCAAAATGCATAGTGGATGGAAGCTCAAGTTTTGGGGTTCAAAAGTGGAGTGAAGCTCGATTCAATGGAAGTAGAATGAAGATTAGGAGTTCTAAGGAGAATTCAAGAGCTTTGTTAACCAAAAGGAGGCATGAAGATAAAGAAGGAAGGGCGTTGACAAATAAGATATGGGACCCCAGAGTACATATCAACAATCATCATTCTTAGAGTCTTACTACTTGCTTGAAAGTTCTTAGAAGAGTGGTGCGCATAAATTGGGATCCCGGAGGCTATTGGAAATGCAAACATTGGTGGGAATTCAAGGAACAATTCAAGCACAAGCCACCATGACAAGGAGCTCACCAAATGTCCAACTTAAGGACTTTAAATAAAAGTGCTAAGTGTCCTATTTTCCCTTTTGTTTATATTGGTAATAAATTGAATTTTCATTTTTAGTTAGGTTTATTTAATTTAAGTTGTGATTTAGCTTGTTTAATAATATTCGGCATTACTTTGGTAGCTTGTTAAAAAAAACGGCATCCCATGCGTGCGCGTGGATGACGTGTACGCGTCGCTGAGATGCTGCAGCTGCCTCGTATAAAAAATAGAGATATGCGCTGGAACGATGCGGGTGGGGTGCTAGGCGCACAACCCAACCCATGCGTGCACCTCGTTGACGCGTACAAGTCAATTAATTTCTTTTGCCACCCACGCGTGAGCGTGACCGCCGCGTGCGCGTCACCTTCTCTCTTCTGCTTTCCACGCATGCGCGCGGATGACGCGCACGCATCGCTTCTCTTCTACCATTTCTTTCTTCTTTCTTCTCTCCTTCTTCTTTCTTTCTACCTTTCTTCTTCTTCATTCCTTTAACTTCTCATCTTTATTCTCTTTCATTCTGTTTTGCTTATTGCATTTGCACACTTTCATTCATTGCATTTTAACTTTGTGCTTCTTCTTATTTTTCTTTCCTAAGGTTGCTCATTTTTCCATTGGTGTTGAATTTTCTTACTCAACTGTTGAATATGTCTTGCATTTTTTTGGTGCTTCATAACTTGTTTTGTATTGTTGGATAATGATACTTATATGTCAATGCTTATCTTTTGTGACACTTGTATTCTTTGTGCATTGATATAAACTTATATTGTCTTCCATGGACCCACTCTTTCTTCCTCATTGTTGCAATTCTTGCACCGTTGATATGTCATTCGCTTATATTGCTTTCTCACTTACATGTTATAGCTACCATGTAGTTGAAAACCCCAGTTTTATTTGGCATTAGCCCGCACCTATGTTCTATTTGCTTTGACATCTTTGTTTGTTGGGTTTAATCTTCTTTCCTTTTCTCCCCTTTTAGGCTGGCCACCAAGAAGGAAAAGGAAAAGCTTCTAAATGGGGTGAACAACAAGTCCCTCCGCACAATCTTTTGAAGGAGCTCATCAGTTGTAGTAACCCACCCTAATCCAGTACGTGTGAAAAAAAAATTTAAACATTGACTGAGGATTGTTTGTCAGTTTAGAACTATACTTGCAACGAAGTTATTTTGTGAAATTCTTTACCGACAAAAATCCTCCGTTAAGGTGCTGTGCTGCTGTTTGTTGGCAGCCATGACTTGGCTTAACTCTCTGTCATTTATGTATTGGCTTACAACGCTTTGAATTTTGTGCATGGTCCAAACCGATTTGTTGGTAAGGTGTTTTTGGAAATCTTCGTTCATGAGGCCATTGGTCAGACAGAGACTGGGGACCGAGTCCTTGAGCCCGTCGACTGTGAGGCACTCATCATTGAACCTGTCAAGGTATTTCCTCGTAGATTCGTCTTGTCTCTAGGTAGTTCTAAGCAAGCTGATGGGGTGTTTGGCTTTGGCAATCCTGGTGGTGAATTAGGCCATAAGTTTTTTGAAAATGTCGTGAAAGCTGGTTTTGGAGCCGCTCGAAAGGGAGTTGAACCATTTTATTACGGGGCCAGCTAGGGTTACTGGGAAGGCTTTGCATAGGACCATGTCGTTGGCTCCTTCCAGGTTCATCCTGACCTCGAAGGCTGTCAAGTGTTCCTGGGGGTCTTTGGTCCTGTCGTATTTCATGTCCGCGGGCTTGTCAAAGCTGTTGGAAGTTTGGCTTGTCAGATTTTTTCGGTGAAAGGGGTGGTTCCCATTATCACATGTTCGCTTCTTGCCCGCTTGGCTTACTGGTGGTGCCGTTAGTCATCTTCTTCACGTCAACAGTCGGGGAATCGGGAAATGCTACGGTGGTGTCTTTTGCTGTGTCACCATTTGGGTGACCAATTGTACCTGGCTTCACGATGAGATCGGGTCCTGGAAGTTGCATGGCTTTTGTGTTCCGTATGATACCGTTCTTTGGTCGTAACCCATCCCTCGAGGTCTTCACTCCGGAGGCACAGATCTTGGATTATTTGTACTGGCTTTTCTCCCAGGCCATCGGGGGCTCGGGTTTTAGGGGGTGGGCGGTTGTCCTCTTTTGGTTGCTACTGGGATGGTGTTGGTTGGCGAACAATGTTTGCTATGTTCCCATGGGTGGGAGGGGTGGTCTCCTGGCATTCAGGAGTGGGGCTTTATGTGTGTGAGTTGTGGTGGTGGCTTGGAGATCGCTCCTCGGGATTATCAGCCATGCCGCCACCACATTGCAGTCCCCACAGATGGCGCCAATGTACTGGAGGTTTCCGGCATGGGTTGTGAGATGGATCGGGGACTTGCGGGTTGAGGAAGTCGCCAGATCGTTTGACTTAGAATAATAGGGGGTGGTACCTGCAAAGACCCTCCGATGCCCAAGTCACAATGGATCTAAAAGGTATAATATGTGAGGAATGAGTGATGTACCTAAGGGAGCCTTGGGCTCCCCTTTATATAGTTGGTAGAAGTTATCTCATCTTATCTTATTTGGCTAAGATAAGTGAAGTATTTGAATTTGAATTTTCGTTGGAAGGTCTAGAAGGCCGGTTTGGTCCTTCTAGAAGAAAGAGGTGGGGCCAACCCTGGGTATTCGGGTTTGGAGGTCGTTCTGGGTGTGGAACCCGTGGGTTGGGTCCATAACACTAACCTATCTCCATTAGCCACGATTTCTCCACTCACAAGGTGACACCTAGCAGCCCTTATCTCTCCTCCAACCGAACTTGAAGAACAAGAAAAGAAAAGAGAGAAAAGTCCATGGTTGTTTGATCTTCAAAGATTGATTTCTTCCTAACCAAAACTCTGATAAAAATTTTGAACCGATTAAAGTGATTCTCTTTTCTTCCTCTTCAGATCCATGCCACTTTTCAGGGTTCAAATTCAGGTTTGGTGGCTGCTCATCCCCTTTTTTATGTTTCTTCATAGATCTCTTGATTAACTTAACTTGTGAGCTAAGGATCTTCCATTTCTAGCATGTTTAAAGTAAGAATTCCTTCCTAACAAGTTGATTAAGGTTCATCCAGTTAGGGTTTTTGAGATTTAAAGTTGTTCTTGATTAGATTTAGGAGGAAAAGTGAGCTACAAACACTTAGAAGTACAGCTGGTTTTCAGAATAACAAACTAAGGTAGGGTTTAGTTAAATTAATCTTAATTAATCATGTTTGTGTTGTGTGATTTCTAAGTGGTTTGGTTGCGCTTGAAATTGATTATTTATATGCATGTTTCTTATTGAAAATTTGAAGAAATCTTGAAGAAAATTAAGCTTGTTAGTTTGGTTATGAGTGTTGCTGTAAAAACGAAATTCCAGGCCAGTTTTAGCCTTGAATTAATGTTGAAATTGAGTTCAAATGATGTTGAAAATAAAGGGCTTTGGTGGCTGGAAAGTTGAATTGAATTTTGGTAAAAATCAGTTATCGAAAAGATTGAAAAACTAGCTAGAACTCAAGAAAGAATTGGATGAATTTGTGAAGAACATGAAGAACACTTTGAATGTGGTGAAGAACATCAAACCCTAAGGTTTTGATTACTTTGGGTTCAAATTATAATTATTAAAAAATTTTGGAGTGAAAAGTTAATTAATAAAGAGTTTAGGGGCTAAAGTCTAAATATCAAACGTTAAAGGGTCAAAGTATAATTACTAAAAAATTGGGGGTCAAAATATAATTTTCAAAAGTTTTGGAATAAAATATTATTAAAAATATTTAATAATAAAATATTAAATATTATTATTTCATTAATAATATTATTTTAATAATAAAATAATGATGAAAAGACAATTTTTTCTAAAAGTCTTAGGAAGACAACTTTAACCTCAGAATCTCATAATTACCTTCAAAAAATACCTAGAGAGTGGTAAGAACAAATTAATGAAGCAAAGACAAAAGAAGGATAAAACATTAAAGAAAAGATAAGAATCAAAGAAAAAGAAAGTAAAACCCTAAAGGTAAAGATGAAAATCACTTAGGGAAGTGAACTAGAGGCAACATAGTTTGTACTTAACATTGTGTTTAGGGTTAGGAAAAGTATGAAAAGTTAAACTGGTTCAGCATAGACTTAATTCTTGGAACAGGTTGGTTATTCATACCAAAACTGAAACAGTTTGCAAAGTAAAAGTCAAAGAGACAAAGAAAGAAAGAACAAATAAGTAAAGGGGTAAGGAGCAACAGAAAAAGGAAGAGACAATGATCAAGAATATAAAACTAATGATGATAATGAGAATGATTATGTGATGATCAGCGGCAAGGAAGCAGTCAGATAGATGATGGTGCGACCATCGAGAACGCTTTTCTGGCTTTCGCGATACTTAGCTATAATGCTATCCTGTAGGACAAAGATTTCTTACAGAGGTATCGAGACATAAACATTTAAAGTGTGCTTCTGTAAGACAAAGGTTTCTTACAGTGAGTGTGTTAGGCATGCATAGGCTAATGAAGTGCCGCCTTACAAGATAAAGGTTGCTTGCAGTGGGTATTGCCAATAGGCTTAGACAAAGATTGCTGAGTAATGTAAAACTCAAAAAATGATAAATAATTAATTAATAAATTAAATGAGAGCAAAGGAGATTAAGAAATTAAAATTTATAATTTAGAAAAGTGAAAATAACTAGAATACAAATTAAAACGCCAATCTTAAAGGTTTTGTCCAAAATTTGGGCCAATGGACTAAAAGTATTGAACTGGGCCCATGTTAGGCCCAAAGCCCAAGCCCATGCCTATATAAACTCATAATTTAATGAAATTTAAGCATCCCCCTCCATTTGGTAAGTGAGCCACGAATTGTTAGAGAGAGGAGTGAAGGGAGCGCAAACCCTAACTCCATCAAACTTCATTTGTCCATGTCTTTTGCTCTGGAGCTCTGATTGATGAGTCGTTTATGGTCACATATTGATGGGTGGAAATCAGATTCCACACAAAAACTCACCGGCAAGTGTATCGGGTTGCATCAAGTAGTAATAACTCACAAGAGTGAGGTCGATCCCACAGGGATTGGTAGATTGAGCAATTTTAGTTAGGTGATTAGTTTAGTTAAGCAAATAGTTGATGATTTGGGGGAAGTTTGAATTACAGAAGGTAAATTGCAGGAAATTAAAGGGAGAGGGGAAATTGACAGAAAAGCAAAGTGCAGAAGAGTAAATTGCATGAAACTTAAAGTGCAAGAAAGTAAAAGAGCTGAAACTTAGATTGCAAGAAATGTAAATGGCTGAAGCTTAAAGTGCAAGAAAACTAAATAACTGAATCTAAATTGCTGAGAAATGTAAATTGCTTGAAGAATAAAAGTGATTTGGGAGCTGGGATTCAGAATTTAACAAGAAAATGCAAAATGTAATCATTTAGAGAAGTAGAAGATGAAATGAGTTGCAAAAGATCTAAACAGAAATGGAAAATTGCTTGAAGAAGCAAAGCAGAAAGAAAACTTAACACAATTATGAAATCTAAAAGAGAAATTGAGGATCGAAGAGGAGCAATGAGATTAGAAAGTAGATCTAGGTCTCAATTACCCCTTGATCCAACAGAAAAAAATTACAGAAGAAATGTAAATGAAATAGCAAATGAAGCTCAAATCCAATTCCTCAATTCTCAGAATTATGCAGCAGAGAGTAAAGATAAATTTCAGATCAAGAATTGAAACAGAATTCCTTCAATCTCAATCCGAAATTTAAAACAGAAAGTAGAGGTTGCAGAAGAAAGTAAAATAAAAACTAGAGAGCAAGACTCAGATCCAATTCTTAGAACAATTGAGAAGAGAGGTAAAAGATGATTCTCAAACTTAGAATCAATGAAGCTCTTCAATCTCAATTCAAATTCTAAGAATAGAAATTAAAAGTTGCAAAAGAAAGAAAGTGCAGAAAGAAAACCAGATCCAATTCCCAAATCCCAAATTCAAAACAAGAGTCAAAACTAAAATTTAGCTAAAAGTAAAACTAAAAATGAGCAAAAAGGTTTTCGTAAAAATCAAATTAACTCCTATTTATACACATTCTAATTTTGGTTTTTAGGACTTGCAGTGGACTTTTCAAATTGGTGAAGAAGTGGATCCAAAATTGGCTTTTGATTGGAAGTGGACCAAGGGTCCTAGCTCCAGTGGAGCGCTCAGTGAAGTTAAATAATGTAGCGCTCCCTTGCTTGTGTCAAGCCCTTCGAACCAGGCCTCATACATAGCGTTCAGTTTGGTAAGGCAAGGTAGCGCTACTTTGTGCGCATTGATCTCCCTTTTCGAGCCTTGGCTATTTCATTTTGCTAGCAATTTCCTCAGGCCAAAGTGGCGCTTAGTGAGGGGTTTCAACGTAGCACTCCCTTGTGCACATGGTTCCTCTTTCGAGCCTTGGCTATCCCATTTTTGAGTGTTGCTCCTTGCTTTTCTTTGTGTGGGAGCCCAAAAAAGGTGAAAGAGTTAACATAGCGCTCTCTTCAAATTGGGTGCTGGTGCCTTGTAGTTGAGCACTCAGTTTGAACACACAACGTAGCGCCCTTGCTTTCTTGGTTTCCTTTTCACTAGCGTTCAATTTGTGAACGCTCTGCTCAATTAGTGAGCGCTATGCTTGGCCTTGTTCCTTGATTGAGTTGAGCGCTTCGCTTTTATGGCCATGGGTCACGCTTTTCAAAGTGTGGCCTAAGGTCCAAAGCGTGCTCTAAGATTCCTTTTTTTTTCATCATTTCTTCACCTACAAGTAATCAAAACAACCAATCAAAGCATCACCAAATTCATAAAATTTCTAAATCATTCAAAAACCAACTAATTCTAGCTTAAAACTCATGATTTTGTGGCAGATAATTGATGGTTGACTGAATTGACATAACCATGCAAATCCACTCCAAATCACTTACTTATGATGCAAGAAAGTGCATAAAACCTAATTAAACAAGTGAAAAATGCTTGAAAAGCTAGCATAAGATGACTTGTCATCACAACACCAAACTTAAATCTTGCTTGTCCCCAAGCATGCACTAAACATAAGAAGAAATGAAATGAAACAAAGAATCATGCATGTCCTTATTTAGAAGATAATTGAACTTGGTTCCTAGGGTTTTATGCAGACAAATATAGCTCAATTATTCTTAGCTGTCTAATATGAAATGTCTCCTTGATGGCTCACTAGAGTTGCTGCTATACTGCCTTGCATTTTGATTGATCCCATGCTAGATTTTTCTTTCTTTCTTTTGCTTTAGAAAGCTTATTTCTTAATGAAAGCTTGGTGGCAAGTGTTGCAGCAGTCTTTTGGCTCAATTTTTGCTCAACACTTCTTCACCACAGACACTTGGCTCATAATTTCTTCCTAGGAACATTGATGCCCAGCATCTCTTTGGATCACTAAATGCTTTGTAACTAGGTTGCTCTTGATAATGGACTTTCGGTTGGTAATCCCAGATTAATTAATCCAAGTAGCCAAGTTTTAAAATACTCCTCAGAACCTAATTGTCCAAGCATATCCTAGCACAAAAGCACCACATGCATATGTCCTAAGGTCCAAGCTATTGGTGTCTAGCCTTATTGTTTGTTTCTTTGCCAACTCTTGGCTTTTCTTTTTCTTTTTCTTTCTTACTTAGATCATTCTCAAGGGGATATTCATTAATAAAAGGCTTTATAGCAGCAAACTAATTCACACTACAAAGAATATCTTCTTATGCAGCTTTTAGTATTGAACTAATCATTAAATCAAACAAGTACCACCACTGAATTTTATTCTAATTTCTACAACATTGGACAATCACTTTCTTGTTTCAAACATTTTTCTTTTATTTATGCAGAAGAGAACAAAACAGAATTTAAGCTAATGAGTTATGACAAGCACAATGCAGGCTAGCATTTTTGGTAAACATCTCCACTTACACCTAATTGAACACTTCAGCAAGACATATAGGAATCTCCAAATTAAAATACTTCAAAGCAACAAGGATTAAGTGTCAATACAACCTATTGGGAATGTCTCTCAACTTTTCCTTCTGTCATCATTATTTCTCTCTGTTGTTCCTCCTTTGGATGATGATGCAGAACCCTTTCACAGATTGAATGTTTTACTGCATAATCCTTAAAAGTTGCTTGTTTCTCAAGCCCTTAGGCAACTGGTTAGTATGCAAGATTTGCTTGTAGGCTTTTGAACTTATTTTTGGTGTGTGAACACCAAACTTAGTTCCTTGCAAGTGTTTCTTATACAACCAGTCAACCACATATATATATGTGAAACCTTTTGCCTTTGTTGAAGGTCATAAGGTTAAAAACTAGAAAACAGACAATGGTTAACCAGTTTCTCTGATATACATATATATATATGAAACCTTTTGCCTTTGTTGAAGGTCATAAGGTTAAAAACTAGAAAACAGACAATGGTTAAGCAGTTTCTCTGATTGCTTGGAGCTAGCAACTCTTTATGTAGAAGGTGAAAATGTGTTTTTTTTTAATGATATCTTGGTGGAACACCAAACTTAGCATTCTTCATTCTCCCTTGAATTATTTTGGTGTGCAACACCAATCTTAGCTCCTTGCAATACAAGTAAGACTACTCAACCTTTTTATTGAAATAGTTGTGAAAAGAGATTACCTCAGGTTGGGTTGCCTCCCAACAAGCGCTCTTTTATTGTCACTAGCTTGACATCCTTCATTCTTGCTTAGCTTAGGTTCTGAACCTCCTTTTTTTTGTCCCATTGACCTCCCAAGTAATGCTTTGCTCTGTGACCGTTTGCTATGAAATGGCTCTTTGTTGCTTCATCTAGCAATTCAAGGCTTCCATAAGGGAAAACCTTTGTCACCAAGTAAGGACCAGTCCCTAGGCACATGTGACTCTCTTTTCACCTTGTCATGACCGTGCATGCTCCATTTTGTCTTCTACTCAATCTTCCTTATACCTATACAATTAAATCAAGACAATGGTAATCTTCAAGGGTTGAATTATGGTGGTGTAGTTCCAAATAAAGAAAAACAAAATTCTACATGTTCCTTATTCATAAATAACCAATTGAGCTCCTTAGATAATGAACCAAAATTTGGTGAACACCAAACTTGTCCCTTGCTAAGTGATCCATATAAAATGCAAAGAACATTTGTCACAATTGGTACATTCATCATAAGGGACATTTTATTTTCTACCATAAACTCTTAAAATGAAACAATGTATGGTTCATCTATTCATAAATTTGATCCTTTGAGCAAAAATGATTTTTCTGAGATTCAATGCATATATAGACACCAAACTTAATGTTGGCTATATACTCCACCTGAATGAATAAGTATATATCTTAAGATAGCTTGAGAAGCTATTTTGGAGTGCCTTTAGGTACACTAAACTTAGAAATCAGACATATGCTTTACAATGATATGTACAATTATCAAATCTGCTTGTAAGAACTCAAATATATGCTAGGAGAACCATTTATTGAAATTAAAACAAAGCAAGAATATTTAAATCATGGGCTGCCTCCCATGGAGCGCTCTTTTATTGTCATTAGCTTGACATTGACTACTTATTAGGGTGGCTGATGATTGTGGTGTCTCAGTTTGTCTCCTCTCACTGTAAGCCTTCTTCCAGTGCCTTAATGTTCAATCTCTGTATGCTCCAGTGAGAGTATCCTGTTGATAGTGTAGTAATCATCATATTGTTGCTCTGTCCCCAATTGTTGGTAGATTAGTTGCACTTTATCTCCCTTTGAGAATCCTTCAGTTGGGATCTTTTTGTTTTTCCACCCTTTTAGAGCCTTTTTCTTGCTTTTCTTCCCCTTTTTTGTGATCCTTCTACTTTGACAGTGGGCTGTATTTTAGGATCTGTCTTCTTAGTGGCCAACACCTCACTTTCTTCTTGCTTTCTCTCATCATTCTATACAGTCCCATCCTCCTTTTGTCCTGCTTTGCTGCTTGTCTCTTGCTTTGGAGGGGAACTAATGAGTATCTCCTTGGATTCTTCCTTTCAATGCAAGTCTTCTCTGTCATCTCTTATCATGTACCCTTAGGGTCAATTCTCCTTGTTCAACATCTATGATGGCCCTTGCTGTGGCCAGGAATGGTCTTCCCAAGATAACAGAGTTACTCCCTTCTTCTCCTAGGTCCAGGATTACAAAGTCTGCAGGGAATATAAATTTATCCACCTTGACCAAAAAGTTTTCAATCACTCCTTTGGGAAATACCAATGATTTGTCCACGAGCTCTAGTGAAATCTGTGTGGGCTTTACCTCCTCTGTGAATAGCTTTCTCATCATAGAATAAGGCATTAGATTGATGTTGGCTCCTAAGTCACACAGTGCCTTTTTTATGGTCATATTACTAATGGTGCAAGGTAAAAAGAAGCTCCCAGGGTCTTGAGTTTTGGAGGGAGCCCTTTTTGGATCACTGCACTGCATTCTTGTGTGAGCATAATGGTCTCCTTCTCATGCCAGCTTATCTTTTTGTTAATGATCTCCTTTAATAACTTTACGTATAGAGGCATCTGCTATAATGCTTCAGCAAGTGGGATATTAATCTCCAGCTTCTTGAAGACCTCAAGGAACTTGGGGAATTGTTGATCCTTGAGTTCTTTTTGTAGCCTTTAAGGATATGGCAAAGGAGGTGTATAAGTCTTCACTTCCTTCCTCTGTTCTTGGGATGATTTCTCCATGACTTGTTTCCCTTTCCTTGAAGCTTGGAGCTGCTCATCTTTTTCTTTAAGCTTCTCCTGTTCTTGCTTGTCTTCTTCCTTGTTGCTGGCTTCATCTTTCTTGCTGCTAGCCTTGTCATTGTCCATAGGCTTCTTGTTGACTTCTTTTTCATTCACTAAGGTTCTTCCACTCCTTAATTGGATAGCTTTGCATTCTTCTTTGGGATTCGGAATGGTATCACTTGGGAGTGAGCTTGTTGGTCTTTCAATCACTGCTTGCTTAGACAGTTGCCCAATCTGCCTTTCTAAGTTTCTCATTGAGGCTTCATAATTTTTGCTAGTCATCTCCTGATGCTTCATCATCTTTTCCATCAGTATCTCTAAGTTTGAGATCCTTTGAGCATCTTGTGGTATTTGTGGCTGGTTGTGGGATGTTGAAGGTGGATGATAGTTGTTTTGGTTAGTGGCTGGGTTATTGGGTGGATAGTAGCTGGAATTTGGGTAGTTGTTTTGGGGTTTCTATATGGGTTGTGGTTAGTATTTTGCTGGTTGTGGTTTGTGTTTCTTGAGTTGTTCTGGTTTGAATTCTTCTGCTAAGGCTGTTGGTTTTGGTTGTCTCCCCACCTTAGATTGGGATGGTTTCTCCAAGAGGGGTTGTATGTGTCTCCATGGAATTCATTCTGGCTGGATCCTTGGTTGTGCATGTAGTTCACTTGTTCCTGCTGCTGATCTTCACAACTTTCCTCATTTTGTCCCCACCCAGTTGGTGGTTGATTGGTGACATTTACTGATGCAACTTGTAGACTATCAATCCTCTTAGCCATCTGCTCAAATTATTGTTGGATTTGCTGATGCATCACCTTATTTCGAGCTAGAATAGTGTCCACAACTTCCAACTCTAGTACACCCTTTCTCTGGGCTAGTTGGCATTGTCTTTGATGAGCAAAGAAGTATTGATTGTTTGCCACCATATCTATGAGTTGAAGAAGGACTGCTGATGCTGTTGGATTCTGACCTCCCTGCACTCAAAGTGGATTTTCTGGAGCTACAAAACTCAACATGGCGCGCTTCTAATTGCGTTGGAAAGTATACATCCAGGGCTTTCCAGCAATGTATAATAGTCCATACTTTGGTCGAGTTTAGACGACGTAAAAGGGCGTTGAACGCCAGTTCTACGCTGTTGTCTGGAGTTAAACGCCAGAAACAAGTCACAAACCAGAGTTGAACGCCAGAAATACGTTACAACCTGGCGTTCAACTCCAGAAAGAGCCTCTGCACGTGTAACACTCAAGCTCAACCCAAGCACACACCAAGTGGGCCCCAGAAGTGGATTTATGCATCAATTACTTACTTTTGTAAACCCTAGTAGCTAGTTTATTATAAATAGGACTTTTTACTACTGTATTAGACATCTTTGGATCTTTGGAATCATCTTTGGACGCCTGGTTCTTAGATCAGAGGGGCTGGCCATTCGGCCAATGCCTGGACCTTTCACTTATGTATTTTCAAACGGTAGAGTTTCTACACTCCATAGATTAAGGTGTGGAGCTCTGCTGTTCCTCAAAGATTAATGCAAAGTACTACTGTTTTCTATTCAATTCATCTTATTTTGCTTCTAAGATATTCATTTGTACTTCAACCTGAATGTGATGAACGTGACAATCATCATCATTCCCTATGAACGTGTGCCTGACAACCACTTCCGTTCTACCTTAGATTGAATGAGTGTCTCTTAGATCTCTTAATCGGAATCTTCGTGGTGTAAGCTAGAATGATGGTGGCATTCAAGAGAATCCGGAAAGTCTAAACCTTGTCTGTGGTATTCCGAGTAGGATTCAATGATTGAATGACTGTGACCGTGGGATTTGACCCTTACTCACGTAAGGTATTACTTGGACGACCCAGTGCACTTGCTGGTTAGTTATGCGAATTTGTGAAGATATGTTTAGACCATGGTTCTGTGCATCCATTTTTTGGTGCCATCGCCAGGGAATCAATTTCGAACAATAATTCACAACCTGAGTAACAATTTCGCATACCAAGTTTTTGGCCCCGTTGCCGGGGATTGTTTGAGTTTGGACAACTGACGGTTCATCTTGTTGCTCAGATTAGGTAATTTTCTTTTTGTTTTCTTTTCAAAAATTTTTCAAAAAAATCTTTCAAAAATTTTCTCATCTGTTTTCGAAAAAAAATAAAAAAAAATGTTTTCAAAAATATATTTTTCTTCAGAATTTTTAAGAATGAATTCTAGTGTTTCAGAAAGCATGTTGAAGCCTGGTTGGCTGTAAAGCCACGACTATAGGGCATGTTAGGCGTGTCATGTCTGAATTACATACTAAAGCTTGGCTGGCTATTAAGCCATGCCTGACCCTTTGATTGGAGCTTTAGACTAAAGAGCATAAGATTCCTGGAATTCATATTAAAAATTTTGGAATCCTTATTTTCCTTTCTCAAAATGATTTTCGAAAATTTTAAAATAAAAAGAAAAAAAAATTTCATAAAATCACAAAGATAAAAAAAAAATTATTATTTTCATGTTTCTTGTTTGAGTCATGTGTCATGTTATAAGTTTGGTGTCAATTGCATGTGCATCTTGCATTTTTTTTTCAAAAATTTCATGCATTCATGGTGTTCTTCATGATCTTCAAGTTGTTCTTAGTAAAGTCTTCTTGTTTGATCTTTGCATTTACATGTTTTGTGTCTTTTCTTGTTTTTCATATGTATTCTTGAACTCTTAGTGCCTAAGCATTAAAGATTTCTAAGTTTGGTGTCTTGCATGTTTTCTTTGCATTAAAAATTTTTAAAAAATGTGTTCTTGATGTTCATCATGATCTTCACAGTGTTCTTGGTGTTCATCTTAACATTCATAGCATTCTTGCATGCATCACATGTTTTGATCTAAAATTCTCATGCATTGCATCATTTTTCTTGTTTTTCTCTCTCATCATAAAAATTCAAAAATCAAAAAATATCTTTCCCTTTTTCTCTCTTAAAATTTCAAAAATTAGATTTGACTTTTTCAAAAATTTTTAAAAATCTAGTTGTTTTTATGAGTCAAATCAAATTTTCAATTTAAAAATCTTATCTTTTTCAAAATCTTTTTCAAAAATCAAATCTTTTTCAATTTTTTTAGTTATTTTCGAAAATTTCAAAAATATTTTTCAAAAATCTTTTTTTTATCTTTATCACATAATTTTCGAAAATAACATCACCAATTAATGTTTTGATTCAAAAATTTCAAGTTTGTTACTTACTTGTTAAGAAAGATTCAAACTTTGAGTTCTAGAATCATATCTTGTGATTTCTTGTGAATCAAGTCATTAATTGTGATTTTAAAAATTAAATCTTTTTCAAAAACTAATTTAAATAATATCTTTTCAAAAATATCTTCTTATCTTATCTTTTTCAAAAATTTGATTTATCTTTTCTAACTTCCTAACTTCTTATCTTTTCAAAATTTGTTTCAACTAACTAACTAACTTTTTGTTTATTTCTTATCTTTTTCAAAACTACCTAACTAACTCTCTCCCTCTAATTTTCGAAAATATCTTCCCCCTTTTTCAAAATTTCTTTTTAATTAACTAATTATTTCAAATTTTAAATCTTAATTTTCGAAAATTACTAACATTTTTCAAAAACCATTTTCGAAAATCACTAACTCTTTTTCAAAAATTATTTTCGAAATTCTTTCTTTCTCATCTCCTTTTATTTATTTATTCATCTACTAACATCTCTTCCTCACATCACTCACCAAATTCGAACCCCCTCTTCTATCTGTGTTCGAATTTTTTCTCTTCTTTTCTTCTTCTACTAACAATAAGGAACCTCTTTACTGTGACATAGAGGATTCCTCTTCTTTTCTTTTTCTTTTCTCTTTCTTATGAGCAGGGACAAAGAAAAAGGCATTCTTGTTGAAGCTGATCCAGAACCTGAAAGGACTCTGAAGAGAAAATTAAGAGAAGCTAAATTACAACAATCCAGAGACAACCTTATTGAAAATTTCAAACAAGTAAAGGAGATGGTAGCCGAAAATAATAATAATGCAAGGAGGATGCTTGGTGACTTAACTGCACCTAATTCCAATTTACATGGAAGAAGCATCTCCATCCCTACCATTGGAGCAAACAATTTTGAGCTGAAACCTCAGCTAGTTTTCTCTGATGCAACAAAACTGCAAGTTTCATGGACTTTCATCTGAAGACCCTTTTCAGTTCTTAACTGAATTCTTGCAGATCTGTGATACTGTTAAGACTAATGGAGTAGATCCTGAAGTCTACAGGCTCATGCTTTTCCCTTTTGCTGTAAGAGACAGAGCTAGAGTGTGGTTGGATTCTCAACCCAGAGATAGCCTGAACTCTTGGGATAAGCTGGTCACGGCTTTCTTAGCCAAGTTCTTTCCTCCTCAAAGGCTGAGCAAGCTTAGAGTGGATGTTCAGACCTTCAGACAGAAAGAAGGCGAATCCCTCTATGAAGCTTGGGAAAGATACAAGCAGTTGACCAAAAAGTGTCCTTCTGACATGCTTTCAGAATGGATTAACAATAATAAACCTTTTCCATCATCCACTCAGCAACAGACAGAGAACTCTGAACAAAGTACCTCTAATTTAGCAAACTTAGTCTTTGATCTATCTAAGGCCACTGTAAGTTTCATGAATGAAACAAGGTCTTCCATTAGAAATTTGGAAGTACAAGTGGGCCAGCTGAGTAAAAGGATCACTGAAATCCCCCCTAGTACTCTCCCAAGCAACACAGAAGAGAATCCAAAAGGAGAGTGCAAGGCCACTGACATAAGCACCATGGCCGAACCTGTAAGGAAAGGAGAGGACGTGAATCCCAAGGAGGGAGACCTCCTGGGACGTCCAGTGATCAATAAGGAGCTTCCCTCTGAGGAACCAAAGGACTCTGAGGCTCATCTAGAGACCATAGAGATTCCATAGAGGCTCATCTAGAGACCATTGTGATGAGCGGATAATTTGTACGCTTTTTGGCATTGTTTTTAGTATGTTTTTAGTAGGATCTAGTTACTTTTAGGGATGTTTTCATTAGTTTTTATGTTAAATTCACATTTCTGGACTTTACTATGAGTTTGTGTGTTTTTCTGTGATTTTAGGTATTTTCTGGCTGAAATTGAGGGACTTGAGCAAAAATCAGATTCAGAGGTTGAAGAAGGACTGCTGATGTTGTTGGATTCTGACCTCCCTGCACTCAAAGTGGATTTTTTGGAGCTACAGAACTCAAAATGGCGCTCTTCCAGTTGCGTTGGAAAGTAGACATCCAGAGCTTTCCAGCAATGTATATAATCCATACTTTGGCCGAGTTTAGACGACGTAAAAGGGCGTTGAACGCCAGTTCTACGCTGCTGTCTGGAGTTAAACGCCAGAAACAAGTCACAAACCAGAGTTGAACGCCAGAAATACATTACAACCTGGCGTTCAACTCCAGAAAGAGCCTCTGCACATGTAACACTCAAGCTCAGCCCAAGCACACACCAAGTGGGCCCCGGAAGTGGATTTATGCATCAATTACTTACTTCTGTAAACCCTAGTAGCTAGTTTATTATAAATAGGACTTTTTACTACTGTATTAGACATCTTTGGATCTTTGGAATCATCTTTGGATGCCTGGTTCTTAGATCAGAGGGGCTGGCCATTCGGCCATGCCTGGACCATTCACTTATGTATTTTCAACGGTAGAGTTTCTACACTCCATAGATTAAGGTGTGGAGCTCTGCTGTTCCTCAAAGATTAATACAAAGTACTACT